>NC_052330.1:15165404-15539797 GCF_016432855.1 Salvelinus namaycush
TTACAACCTCTTAACGCTCAATTAAATATTTCACTCTTTACACATCCTTTATTGGCCAGAAATAGACTATAAATAGACTACTGCTGATTGGGTTTAATGTCCTGCCAAGTGGTCAGCCTCCACCAGGCCTGCTCACCTTGTTTTGTTTCACCTCAGCCTTTTGTCTCAAGCTCCTGCTCTGCTCCATTTTCCAGAGCTGAGTGGGAGAAAAAAATGCCACCTGCCACTGCATTATCTTAGCTACAGCCCTGGATTTTTAAACATACACACACACACACACACACACACACACACACACACACACACACACACACACACACACACACACACACACACACACACATCTTCCTCCCGTCTAGCTGTGACAATAAGTGTTAGCGCTGCCCACTGCAGCTGAGGTCTCCCTAGCGACCAGGCTTCTTAGGGAGGCTGCCATGATGGGTATTCAGAACGATGGCATGACGTCCCAACTCGGTACCACCACAGAAAAATGCGTGTCTCAAATCATATCTGGCGGTGCCAGCTTGGCCCGGCGCCAACCAGGGGTTGGCGTGCACCCGGTGGTGAACTGCGGATGGCGATAGCTACCCGCTGGGTGTCCATGCTGAGATATAGGAGCTGCTAAGCCCCACTGTAAAGCACACACAGGGCCTCAGATAGCAAGAGAGAGACAGAGAGATTGAGAGAGAGAGAAACAGAGAGGGAAACAGAGAGAGAAAGAGAGAGAGAGGATGAGGGAGAACGAGAGACAGAGAGAGGATGTGGGAGTGAATGATGGACAGAGAGAGAGGATGAGGTTAGAGAGCGACAGAGAGGATGAGGGAGAAAGAGACAGCGAGAGGCTGACAGAGAGACTAGAAAGGGGCAGAGGCATAGGAAAGATTAGGAAGAGAAGAGTGAGAGGTAGAGGGATGATGAGGCTGAGAGAGTTAATGAGAGGCCTAAATGTCTGTGGATATCCTTCCATGACCTATATGGAGCTGGGTAAATATGGTGGAGCTGGGCTACAGTATTTATTTTACCTTTATTTAACTAAGCAAGTCAGTTAAGAACAAATTCTTATTTTCAATGACTGCCTTGTTATGGGGCAGAACGACAGTGTGTGTGTGTGTGTGTGTGACCTTGTCAGCTCGGGGATTCGATCTTGCAACCTTTCGGTTACTAGTCCAACGCTCTAACCACTAGGCTAGATTGCCGCCCCAGTGGTGGGGCGGTGGAGCTGGGGTATAGAGCTAGGACTGGAGCTGGGGATGAAGGTATATAGAGCTAGGACTGGAGCTGGGGATGAAGGTATATAGAGCTAGGACTGGAGCTGGGGATGAAGGTATATAGAGCTAGGACTGGAGCTGGGGATGAAGGTATATAGAGCTAGGACTGGAGCTGGGGATGAAGGTATATAAGCTAGACTGGAGCTGGGGATGAAGGTATATATAACTAGGACTGGAGCTGGGGATGAAGGTATATAGAGCTAGGACTGGAGCTGGGGATGAAGGTATATAGAGCTAGACTGGAGCTGGGGATGAAGTATATTAGAGCTAGACTGAGTGGGGATGAAGGTATATATAACTAGGACTGGAGCTGGGGATGAAGGTATATAGAGCTAGGACTGGAGCTGGGGATGAAGGTATATAGAGCTAGGACTGGAGCTGGGGATGGAGGTATATATAACTAGGACTGGAGCTGGGGATGAAGGTATATAGAGCTAGGACTGGAGCTGGGGATGAAGGTATATATAACTAGGACTGGAGCTGGGGATGAAGGTATATAGAGCTAGGACTGGAGCTGGGGATGAAGGTATATAGAGCTAGGACTGGAGCTGGGGATGAAGGTATATAGAGCTGGGTCTGGGGATGAAGTTATATAGAGCTAGGACTGGAGCTGGGGATGAAGGTATATAGAGCTGGGGCTGGGGATGAAGGTATATAGAGCTAGGACTGGAGCTGGGGATGAAGGTATATAGAGCTGGGGCTGGGGATGAAGGTATATAGAGCTGGGTCTGGGGATGAAGGTATATAGAGCTAGGACTGGAGCTGGGGATGAAGTATAAGAGCTGGGGCTGGGGATGAAGGTATATAGAGCTGGGTCTGGGATGAAGGTATATAGAGGCTAGGACTGGAGCTGGGGATGAAGGTATATAGAGCTGGGGCTGGGATGAAGGTATATAGAGCTAGGACTGGAGCTGGGGATGAAGGTGTATAGAGCTGGGGCTGGGGATGAAGGTATATAGAGCTAGGGCTGGGGATGAAGGTATATAGAGCTAGGACTGGAGCTGGGGATGAAGGTATATAGAGCTGGGGCTGGGGATGAAGGTATATAGAGCTGGGGCTGGGGATGAAGGTATATAGAGCTAGGACTGGAGCTGGGGATGAAGGTATATAGAGCTAGGACTGGAGCTGGGGATGAAGGTATATAGAGCTAGGACTGGAGCTGGGGATGAAGGTATATAGAGCTGGGGCTGGGGATGAAGGTATATAGAGCTAGGACTGGAGCTGGGGATGAAGGTATATAGAGCTGGGGCTGGGGATGAAGGTATATAGAGCTAGGACTGGAGCTGGGGATGAAGGTATATAGAGCTGGGGCTGGGGATGAAGGTATATAGAGCTGGGGCTGGGGATGAAGGTATATATAACTAGGACGAGCTGGGGATGAAGGTATATAGAGCTGGGGCTGGGGATGAAGGTATATAGAGCTAGGACTGGAGCTGGGGATGAAGGTATATAGAGCTGGGGCTGGAGCTGGGGATGAAGGTATATAGAGCTGGGGCTGGGGATGAAGGTATATAGAGCTGGGGCTGGGGATGAAGGTATATAGAGCTAGGACTGGAGCTGGTTCTGGCCGGGAGAGGAGAGTTGATTCTGTGCTACCTTTCTCTCTCTCTCTCCTGTCTCCTGTACAGTGGCAGCTGCTCCTAACAGGTGCGTGGCTGCCTCCAGGCAGATGGTCCGAGAAATTAGGTAGTTGGCAGGTTCCTTCACGCAGCCCACTGTCCCCCCCTCCCTGCCACACACACACACACACACACATAGACACTTAGTAACAAACATTAGTGATAGGGGGAGGTTGGCGGAGGAGAGGTAGAGAGAGCAAGAGTGGGAAATGATAGATAAAGAGAGAAAGATGGAAAGAGAGAAAGATGGAAAGAAAGACGGAAAGAGAGAAAGAGAGAAGGAAAGCAATAGACACATCCTTGCATCACTTTCTTGAATCTCCCAAGTGGCACTGTGTCAACAATATCCCCACTTTGTCCTCTTTCCCCTGAACATAACCATTTCTCAGCTTAGAATCTCCATATTCTCACAAGAACTTCCAACCTGGATTTCTCAATAGGCTGTACATGCTAGACTAGTGTACCCTTCAAATGTAAACCTTGCTTGCAGAGGCTGATTTCGAATGATATTCAGCCTGGCTCTATCTATTAAACATGACTGACTGACTGACTGACTGACTGACTGACTGACTGACTGACTGACTGACTGACTGCCACTTGGACAGGTGCTGTGATGTGGAATGGGATTTCAGTGGGGAGTCGCTCCCGGTGCCTAACTGTGTCATTGGTATACAGTTCAACCCAGAGTTCTGACACCAGGCACAAGTAACCCCAAAAAGTCCAACATTATTTTTTGTTGTTGTGATTTTTCATAGAGGATGAAAAGCAGTGAGGCTGGCTGAGGTGTACCTGCTTAGACGGCCCTGTACTGGGGGTTAGAGGAGATTACCCAGACCAGGCTGGCTGAGGTGTACCTGCTTAGATGGCCCTGTACTGGGGGTTAGAGGAGATTACCCAGACCAGGCTGGCTGAGGTGTACCTGCTTAGACGGCCCTGTACTGGGGGTTAGAGGAGATTACCCAGGCCAGGCTGGCTGAGGTGTGTGGACCATATAAACGTGCTGCAGGCATTGGGTATACTGGGTCGGTGGGGGCATGTCACAGCTCATACACACACACAAACCCGATGCCCATACACACACACACACACACATTGGGCACATCTGGGGCATGTGAGTCGACATCTGTCTGGGCCTCACCCGTAGGGCCACCCTGAGCACTAATGACCTCTCTGAGCACTGCTCCAATGCTTTACAAATGAGAGAGAGAGAGAGAGAGAGAGAGAGAGAGAGAGAGAAGAGAGAAGAGAGAGAGAGAGAGAGAGCGAGAGAGAGAGAGAGAGAGAGAGAGAGAGAGAGAGAGAGAGAGAGAGAGAGAGAGAGAGAGAGAGAGAGAGAGAGAGTAGAGAGAGAGAGAGAGAGAGAGAGAGAGAGAGAGAGAGAGAGAGAGAGAGAGAGAGAGAGAGAGAGAGAGAGAACTAGCTGTAACACTACTAACAGTAAGAGTATGTGTAATCTTGAAAAACAATACATTTCTTTGTAAGAAAATATTTTCCTTGAAGGAGGCAGACAAATGTTTTGAATGTAATTACATGGAAGAAGGCATGAAAATGGTTCCAAAATGGTTCATTAGTGAACCATCATTTCAAACCTGAGCCATTCATTCATGAAGGTCAGTCCTAATGATATAGCGTTGTTTTTGTTTCTACAGGTCCTGATAGAGGGGGGCTTTGGAGAAATCACCACAGAGATAGCCGGGAGCCAGGAGTTCTACTATGCTGAGGACTACCACCAGCAGTACCTCAGCAAGAACCCCGGCGGATACTGTGGCCTGAGCGGCACCGGAGTCTCCTGTCCAATAGGACTCAAGAAATAACCACCTCTGTCCAATAGGGAATGACCACCAACCTCTGATTGTCTGATTTTGACTAGGAAATGTAAATACGCATTTTCGCTTGCTCATTGCAAAATAAGTCTATTTTCTAGTAAGTTAAATGGAAGTCACCTTAATTATGATGCAGTACTGAAGCATATTCAGGGTTTATATAAAAACAGTCCGTATCTGAGTCTTGTATTAATTTAAGTAGTTTGGTAATCAAGCACTACACACATAAGACCTGTTTAAATGAATGCACATTCAGGTTTTAGTGTACATTGTCTTGTTTGAATCAAATCAACTACAGTATGTACATCTGATTGAACTCTGTGGTGTGTGCTGGTGGATTAAATGATGAAGCGGTGTGTTGATATGTATGGCTGTTTGGCTGGTTCCGTTGCGTGGTGTTTGGTGTGTTGGATGACCTCCTTTCTGTGATCTTTGCCTTAAGCCTTGTTCTGATCACTCCCTGACTCATCTGTCAGAGGGGTGTGTGTGGCTTGTGCAGGCAAACACTCAGTGGGAGAGAGCCCTCTGCCAGGGCCTGTGTAGCTTGGCATCACTATAACACAGTGAGAGAGAGATAGAGAGGGGTAGCATCACACACACACACACCACACACACACACACACACACACACACACACACACACACACACACACACACACACACACACACACACACACACACACACACACACACACACACACACACACACACACACACACACACACACAGAGAGGCTGGCAGTTCCCCTCCCCACACAGGGACTGGAGCGAACTGTGGGTAGGCCTAATGGCTGAAGGACACATTGATGCACAATCGGCTGTCAAGCAAAATGTCTGACTGGTATTCCTTACTGTAGACTGCTGCTCTAAAAGATGTCTGACTGGTACTTCTTACTGTAGACTGCTGCTCTAAAAGATGTCTGACTTGTACTTCTTACTGTAGACTACGGCTCTAAAAGATGTCTGACTGGTACTTCTTACTGTAGACTGCTGCTCTAAAAGATGTCTGACTGGTACTTCTTACTGTAGACTGCTGCTCTAAAAGATGTCTGACTGGTACTTCTTACTGTAGACTACTGCTCTAAAATATGTCTGACTGGTACTTCTTACTGTAGACTACTGCTCTAAAAGATGTCTGACTGGTACTTCTTACTGTAGACTACTGCTCTAAAAGATGTCTGACTGGTACTCCTTACTGTAGACTACTGCTCTAAAAGATGTCTGACTGGTACTTCTTACTGTAGACTGCTGCTCTAAAAGATGTCTGACGTACTTCTTACTGTAGACTGCTGCTCTAAAAGATGTCTGACGTACTTCTTACTGTAGACTGCTGCTCTAAAAGATGTCTGACTGGTACTTCTTACTGTAGACTACTGCTCTAAAAGATGTCTGACTGGTACTTCTTACTGTAGACTGCTGCTCTAAAAGATGTCTGACGTACTTCTTACTGTAGACTGCTGCTCTAAAAGATGTCTGACTGGTACATTAACATGCATTCCAGGATATGATTCCTTTGGTGTAGCGTTGGTTCTCTTCACTAACAAACAGCGTGCCAATACGCTGTGATCATGTCCGTTTACAATGGGCTGCTGCTGGAACAGAGCCAGTAGAGAAACCATTGTTCCCAACAACCCAAGGAAATGGGCTGAATCCTTTTTCTATCGCTGAAGAATCTTTTGACGCTGTAAAAAACATGCAGGACATTTTTTCCAAAGCCATTCTCCTTAACACTCCTCCGCTGAACAACAATAGTTTTCATCGGCTGATGTGGGGTTTGTGAGGGTGAGTTGCAGTTCTACAGTAGCCTAAGCATGGTCTTTGGTTGGGTTTGGATGTAATAATAAGGAGGAGTGTTAGTGAGGTGAATCAGTGATTGTTCTACTGGATGGATGGATGATGGATGGACGGACGAACGGACAGACTTGTGAGGTTTTTCAGCTGAGGTGTTTGTTTCAGTAAACATAATGATGGTAGTAAAGGTTGGTTGTGGTGAAACTCTGCTGAGGTGTTTCAGTAGGCAGCTGAAGGCCATGCTGGCTGGGCTAATCCCCAGACCCAGACCAGGTGGCTCCTGCCCCAAGCTCCTCCACCTCAGCTGCCCCAAATCTGCCACCACAGCCTGGGCACAGCTCGCCTAGCTCTGGGGATCAGGATGCAGGACCATTGTCAGAGCACTGGAGCATGGTAACAGCACGCGTACGCACGCGCACTCACACACAAACACACGCTTAATCAAAACAAAACGTAGAGCTACGCAGCATGCTCACATATATGTACTATAGGCACATACAGAAAGTCACACAGCATCTCCCCCTGAAAGAACCACTGATACGCACACACATTTTTACCAACAAAGAAACAAATGATATATTTATACACTCGATGAAATAAATATTAGCAATGGAACACGGACAGAGCTAGTCTGAAATGATTCTATTGTACAGAGTGGCCTACTGTCTGTCATTCTAGCACTATAGTGATGTTTCAACATTGTCCACATGCTAACAGGCATTCAAAAGCCCCGTTTATACCTGGTACTAACATGGGTCCTTTGTCCTGATCTTTTCTACATTCTGATTGTACCCATATTTCCAGAAATGTGTCTACACATGGTATTAAAATGTGTCTGTTATCCATCTACTGTGTCTGCATTGTGACCAGATTTCCTGGTCCCTTCCTTTATGCAAATTATTTCACAGCTATTCTTTCAAAATATGATTTTTTATTTAATGTAAGACACATTGATGTAATCAGTCAATGGTGCCACCTGTTAATGATTTTATAGGGTGGAAAAATTATGATATAAATGGTTTCTCTGTCCAGATCTGTTTACACTTGTAAGATATCCAGACACAATGCGTGTCTGACTACCTCCGGATGTGGGCAGGAAGATCTGAACGCATTACAATGTGTCTTTTGATTGTCTACACCTGTCTGACAATGTGGGCACAATCAGAATGTGGACAAAATCAAGACAAAGGACGCAAGTTAGAACCAGGTATAAACGGGGCTATAGATTATTTTATGGTGGCATTTCACTTTATAATGATATGATCATTCCTTTTAATAACACCCATAAAATCAAATCTCAGCTGCTTAAATGTGGCCATAAAACAGGCAGCCTATAAAATGGAAGGTATTTACTGCCTCCTAGTGGGCCATGCAGATATTGCTCTGCTCTGCAGAGAGGCGAATTGATTTATGTCTGCTGTGAAGTTTTACGATGCAGTGAAATAGAAGATGGTAAATCCTAATCTATTACTCACAAGCATCACAGTCTCATATTATTATTACTGAAAACCACAGGTTCATCAGCAAACACTTTATTTACGGTCTGTCTCCTAACGGCTCCATAAAGACCTAGACGTTTGGCAAGCAAATTGGACATAAACACTGCTTTGAAAATAAGTAATGGAATGTATTAATAATAAACCAAGTATTTTTTAGGGTCACATTTTGCATTACAATTTTGTTATTAGCGTGTAATTACCCCTATAAGTACAGTGTAATAAATCCAGTATTGTGTTACATGTACCCATTGAAAGGATAGGGTAAGAGTTAGTCTAACAGCTGTAAGTGCATTGTATTACCATTCTAGGGTTTCAGCTCCACCATGTATTACCTAACCCTAGACCCTAGACTGATAATACATTGCACTTAGAGCTGAAACCCTAACTCCAACCCATAAAACAATCCATTACTCTACAACCCTGGTGAATGTTACATGTTTGGCAAGAATGATGATTGATGTCACTGTTGTGTCTTTATTCTCATCCTATAGTCCAAGACTGTGGTTTCTACATGTCTATATGGGAGCCAGTTAGTGAGTGGTTTGTGTCTGGATGACCGAACAGCTAGAAGGAGGCAGGAGACTGAGGAGTAGAGAGGAAAGGAGGGAGAGTCAAAGCACCACTTTTCATGTCATTTCTGTCCTACAGCAAGGACAAAAAGTTGAAGCCTTCCTAAACATAGCCTGTAGCCCCCTGACTGAACAATGAACATCAGCGTCATATTGTAACCTGTCATCCACACTAGAAGGGGCGGGCACTGGAAACACCACCATGATTTACGGCTGTTGCGTCAGCATCACCCTAGAAACCCACGGCAACAGTGGAGTGAGGGGAATAACAAGCGATCTCCAACAGAGTATAAAGCAATAAGGAACAAACGGGAGCGAGAGAGAGGGTGGAAGGGAAAGAGAGAGAGAGATGAGGTGAACGTTGCGTTTATCACAGTGATGTCCTCTTTGTTCAAAATGAAACACCGTACAATGGTGATGGCTCTTGAGAAAAAACTCGACTTGCACCGAATTGGCCGTGGCTAGCCTTACACACTGATGTTCCACAAGGAAGGGAATTAAATGGGATGGAGTGACGGTTAGCTGAATGGGGAGACTTTACAAGATAGGAGTCATGTAGATGGAGGCTGGGCTGGGGAGGTGATGTAGACGCTTTTCATTTTCCTATACAATCAGTAGGCCTATAAGCAACAGAGCCATGAAATAACAACACGAGACAATTAATTAAAACCAAACTATTTAATACTACCATAGAATCATTTGAACTACTTGTACATGGCTACCATGAATATTTGTACAAAAATGCAGTAAAAATAGTATTGATTAATATATACAGATATGTCTCCTTAGTGTAGGCAGGCAGGTTGTTGTAACGTTACATGTAGAATGACAAGTACATTGATGGTCATACACAATTTTTTACACAATACACATATTGGTTACCCCATCACTGATATTCCCTTCCAATCCAACTGACTCTTAGAAGAAACAGATAATAATATAATGATTTTAATTTGAAAATAAAATACAAATATTGGGACATGTTGAATTATACACAGGTACATAGTGTCTACTGTGTTTAAGTTTTGAGGAATGTGACTGCAGGACAAGATTTTAGCGCCGAGTCAACAGACCAGAGGTCTAGGCGAAAGACACCAAAGTCCAGAACAAAAAACATTGCATGTATACAAGTCACCTCATTAAGGGTAGTAATGGTGGCTGTAGTACAAACCTTGGACAGTGGCATGTCATTGTGTTGTGTCTGGTCCATCTGACCATACAGTGAGGGAATAGTGTCTTAAAGCCAGCATGTATGAAATAAAACAAGGAAGAGGAATACACTATTGTAACCATTTGATATGCACCATATACAATACATGATTCAAACCTGTTTTTTTAGGAAAGGGCCTGTATTAAATTGCATTTGAAGTCTATGACTTCCACAAGGATAGTGGCTCATTATTACCAACATCCTTTGATCTGCTTCAAATATTAATTAGAATGACTGTAAATGTTATACAACAACAGATAGGAAAATATTGCAGGTAGAATAAAACTACAACCTACTGGAGCTGGTTGGAATTAAACTACATCTTACTGGGGCTGGTTGGAATAAAACTACAACCTACTGGAGCTGGTTGGAATAAAACTACAACCTACTGGAGCTGGTTGGAATTAAACTACAACCTACTGGAGTTGGTTGGAATAAAACTACAACCTACTGGAGCTGGTTGGAATTAAACTACAACCTACTGGAGTTGGTTGGAATAAAACTACAACCAACTGGAGTTGGTTGGAATAAAACTACAACCTACTGGAACTGGTTGGAATTAAACTACAACCTACTGGAACTGGTTGGAATTAAACTACAACCTACTGGAACTGGTTGGAATTAAACTACAACCTACTGGAGTCGGTTGGAATAAAACTACAACCTACTGGAGCTGGTTGGAATTAAACTACAACCTACTGGAACTGGTTGGAATTAAACTACAACCTACTGGAACTGGTTGGAATTAAACTACAACCTACTGGAACTGGTTGGAATTAAACTACAACCTACTGGAGCTGGTTGGAATTAAACTACAACCTACTGGAGCTGGTTGGAATAAAACTACAACCTACTGGAACTGGTTGGAATTAAACTACAACCTACTGGAACTGGTTGGAATTAAACTACAACCTACTGGAGTCGGTTGGAATAAAACTACAACCTACTGGAGCTGGTTGGAATTAAACTACAACCTACTGGAACTGGTTGGAATTAAACTACAACCTACTGGAACTGGTTGGAATTAAACTACAACCTACTGGAGCTGGTTGGAATTAAACTACAACCTACTGGAGCTGGTTGGAATAAAACTACAACCTACTGGAGTTGGTTGGAATAAAACTACAACCTACTGGAGCTGGTTGGAATAAAAAAAATTCAGTTAGTGCACTTTGAACTGGGTATCAAATCTGTTCATTTGAGCCATCATTATCAGAGATGGGGATTGGAATGATGTACAGTGAGGGGTTACAGTGAGGGTTTAGAGTGTATAAAAGCACCCAGGGTTGAATCAGTGGGTCACAGTAATGTAGAATCAGAGTGTAGGTGCAATGTCTGAAACAGGATGGGTCAATAGTTTGGACAATAGAAAATTGATCACAACGCCAGTTCTCCACAAATAGACAGGGAGGTCCAATTTGTACAGGGCTTGTTCTACTGCCTATAAGTTAAACCAGGCACACCAACACAGGAAAAACAAAACACAATAAAGGAAAACAAACATGGTTGTGTGTGTGAGTACAGTATGTAATTCCCCTTGACCATCTCGACAGAAACTGTGTAATAGCACTTGGAAGATTTGTGTAACATAACTCTGTAATAACATCATTTTTTTCTGTTTTACTCCTCTCAGGATCATCATCATGCATTTATTTTCTTCGTTGTGAGTTTGAATAAATGTTTCTTTCTCGCTCCCTACAGAGGCACATAAAGGAAACACGAGGAAATCCCATGACTGAACCACGGTTCTCAGACAACACAATATCTCTATAAAAATGTAACCATGCACTTTATAGACTGGCTTCACGTGATGATATATGATTGGCTTTCCATTTCAGCCTATGAGGAAAAGGTGGCCACCAGGCATTCCGTTTTTTCTTTGTTAAGTTTTTTCTTTTGTTTTCTTATACTCCTTTTTCTTGAACCAGACTTTTGGGGACAAGACATGGACACAGAAAGATTGACATTGAGGAACAATCACAGAAATGTCATTGTACATAATGCTTCCACTGTAAGATGCATGGATTGTAACTGTTATTAGCATTGTTTTCTGTGAAGAACACCGATAGCCAGAAAACACAGGGAGATAAAAGAGAGAAGTTAGAGAAGAGAGAGAGAGGTCAAATTGACAGCTTCATACAGAAAACAGAACAAAGTAAACACACAAACTATATCAGACCAGTGCATGCAAGATTGAAAGAACTCCCATGGTCGACAGACAGCACTGATAACACGATGAATAACCTCTGACAACTTGAAGGGACTATAAGACAAAGTATTGACCATAATGCTCCTTCAGATTACTTTAACTCATGCAGCGCCAGAGTCATCCCACCACCTCAGTAGCTAGCATGCCCTAATGAGAGAAGCGCTATTCATTGTCAGTGCTTGTGGTACATACGCAGTGGAGCGAGAGCAAGGCTAACACACGTCTATAAAGGCGACCAATGGGCTTCTTTACACTGGCATTCGCCACAGCCCCTAAGCCAATCAGAGGCCCGAGCTCAAAGCAAGGTGCTGCCCCATCACTGCTAACTGTGTGACATTACAACAACAGAATCATACAGACAGGAACCAATCACTGAGGGTATGGTGGCTGAATCTTGATGTAAGTATGGAGTATTGCCAACACAATCATACATGTAGCACATCAACGGCTGTATGTCGACGAGGATGAGGAACAGAGAGCACTCCCCTTCTGGCCCGGGCGGGGCGGCCGTAGGGTGGGGAGTGCTGAACACGGGGAATGTTCCTGTGAGAGAGAGACGGGGGATCGATTCTCCTTCCTCCAGATGACGATGTTACGGCAGGAAGTGGCAGGGGGACAGAGTTCAGTGAGAAGTAGGAAGGTCAGGGCGCCGGGTCTGGATGATTTTTGGTTTGGGGCAATTCTTTGGTTCCTCCACTTCCTCGGTGTCGCTGTCGCAGACGTGGACAACAACACTGGGGGTGGACTCTGTTCCCGCATGCAGCTCAAACTTCTCTCCTGTAGACAGAGAGAGAGACGGGAGAGAGAGCAACATTTTAGCACAGTTGAAAAATACATGGCAAATAGAAATCCAATATGGATGGTGTTAAGAGATAGATGGGAGGGGTTGAATGGAGCTGAAGGTTGGGAGTAATAACAACTAATATCAACTAGATAACTAATGTAAAAAATACTGTGCCTGTAAAACATGTATACTTTAAGAACTTCTGTGAAAGAAATAGATGGGAGAGGTTGAGGGTAAAGGAAGGACATAAGTAATAGATGGGAGAGGTTGAGGGTAGAGGAAGGACATCAGTAATAGATGGGAGAGGTTGAGGGTAGAGGAAGGACATCAGCAATAAGATGGGAGAGGTTGAGGGTAAAGGAAGGACATCAGCAATAGATGGGAGAGGTTGAGGGTAGAGGAAGGACATCAGTAATAGATGGGAGAGGTTGAGGGTAGAGGAAGGACATCAGTAATAGATGGGAGAGGTTGAGGGTAGAGGAAGGACATCAGTAATAGATGGGAGAGGTTGAGGGTAGAGGAAGGACATCAGTAATAAGATGGGAGAGGTTGAGGGTAAAGGAAGGACATCAGTAATAGATGGGAGAGGTTGAGGGTAGAGGAAGGACATCAGTAATAGATGGGAGAGATTGAGGGTAGAGGAAGGACATCAGCAATAGATGGGAGAGGTTGAGGGTAAAGGAAGGACATAAGTAATAGATGGGAGAGGTTGAGGGTAGAGGAAGGACATCAGTAATAGATGGGAGAGGTTGAGGGTAGAGGAAGCTCAGTAATAGATGGGAGAGGTTGAGGGTAGAGGAAGGACATCAGTAATAGATGGGAGAAGTTGAGGGTAGAGGAAGGACATCAGCAATAAGATGGGAGAGGTTGAGGCTAGAGGAAGGACATCAGCAATAAGATGGGAGAGGTTGAGGGTAGAGGAAGGACATCAGCAATAAGATGGGAGAGGTTGAGGGTAGAGGAAGGACATCAGTAATAGATGGGAGAGGTTGAGGCTAGAGGAAGGACATCAGCAATAAGATGGGAGAGGTTGAGGGTAGAGGAAGGACATCAGCAATAAGATGGGAGAGGTTGAGGGTAGAGGAAGGACATCAGCAATAGATGGGAGAGGTTGAGGGTAAAGGAAGGACATAAGTAATAGATGGGAGAGGTTGAGGGTAAAGGAAGGACATAAGTAATAGATGGGAGAGGTTGAGGGTAGAGGAAGGACATCAGTAATAGATGGGAGAGGTTGAGGGTAGAGGAAGGACATCAGTAATAGATGGGAGAGGTTGAGGGTAGAGGAAGGACATCAGTAATAGATGGGAGAGGTTGAGGGTAAAGGAAGGACATCAGTAATAGATGGGAGAGGTTGAGGGTAGAGGAAGGACATCAGTAATAGATGGGAGAGATTGAGGGTAGAGGAAGGACATCAGCAATAGATGGGAGAGGTTGAGGGTAAAGGAAGGACATAAGTAATAGATGGGAGAGGTTGAGGGTAGAGGAAGGACATCAGTAATAGATGGGAGAGGTTGAGGGTAGAGGAAGCTCAGTAATAGATGGGAGAGGTTGAGGGTAGAGGAAGGACATCAGTAATAGATGGGAGAGGTTGAGGGTAGAGGAAGGACATCAGCAATAAGATGGGAGAGGTTGAGGCTAGAGGAAGGACATCAGCAATAAGATGGGAGAGGTTGAGGGTAGAGGAAGGACATCAGCAATAAGATGGGAGAGGTTGAGGGTAGAGGAAGGACATCAGTAATAGATGGGAGAGGTTGAGGCTAGAGGAAGGACATCAGCAATAAGATGGGAGAGGTTGAGGGTAGAGGAAGGACATCAGCAATAAGATGGGAGAGGTTGAGGGTAGAGGAAGGACATCAGCAATAGATGGGAGAGGTTGAGGGTAAAGGAAGGACATAAGTAATAGATGGGAGAGGTTGAGGGTAAAGGAAGGACATAAGTAATAGATGGGAGAGGTTGAGGGTAGAAGAAGGACATCAGTAATAGATGGGAGAGGTTGAGGGTAGAGGAAGGACATCAGTAATAGATGGGAGAGGTTGAGGGTAGAGGAAGGACATCAGTAATAGATGGGAGAGGTTGAGGTTAAAGGAAGGACATAAGTAATAGATGGGAGAGGTTGAGGGTAGAGGAAGGACATCAGTAATAGATGGGAGAGGTTGAGGGTAAAGGAAGGACATAAGTAATAGATGGGAGAGGTTGAGGGTAGAGGAAGGACATAAGTAATAGATGGGAGAGGTTGAGGGTAGAGGAAGGACATCAGCAATAAGATGGGAGAGGTTGAGGGTAGAGGAAGGACATCAGTAATAGATGGGAGAGATTGAGGGTAGAGGAAGGACATCAGAAATAGATGGGAGAGGTTGAGGGTAGAGGAAGGACATCAGTAATAGATGGGAGAGGTTGAGGGTAGAGGAAGGACATCAGTAATAGATGGGAGAGGTTGAGGGTAGAGGAAGGACATCAGTAATAGATGGGAGAGGTTGAGGGTAGAGGAAGGACATCAGTAATAGATGGGAGAGGTTGAGGGTAGAGGAAGGACATCAGTAATAGATGGGAGAGGTTGAGGGTAGAGGAAGGACATCAGTAATAGATGGGAGAGGTTGAGGGTAGAGGAAGGACATCAGTAATAGATGGGAGAGGTTGAGGGTAGAGGAAGGACATCAGTAATAGATGGGAGAGGTTGAGGGTAAAGGAAGGACATCAGTAATAGATGGGAGAGGTTGAGGGTAGAGGAAGGACAGGAGTAAAAACAAACAAAATAGAACTATTGTAAAATAGACTGTGTCCATAAAATGTATATAGTATATATAGTATGTATAAGCTGGAAGTAGAAGCCTAAGCGTTGTTGTTCACTAGTTTTATGGTTCACTAGTTAGGGGAGGGGTGGTAGGGTTAGAAAGTAATAAAGGAATTTTTTTTTTTTTTAAATGTGTATATATATATGTGTATGTATGTATGTATTTATGTGTGTATGTGTGTGTGTATGTATGTATGTATGTATGTATGTATGTATGTATGTATGTATGTATGTATGTATGTATGTATGTATGTATGTGTATATATATATATATTTATTTATTTATATATGCCCAAATATATATGGGGGGTTGGAAGTGATGCAGATAATTACATTGATGGAAGCTACAATCTACCTGCAATATTAAAGCTGATCTACCCCCTAAATTGTAGTTTTTTTTTAAACAGAGAGAGAGGGAGAGAGAGCCGGGGGGGAGAGAAAGAGCAGAGGGGGGAGAGAGAGAGAGAGCAGAGGGGGGAGAGAGAGAGCAGAGGGGGGAGAGAGAGAGAGAGCAGAGGGGGGAGAGAGAGAGCAGAGGGGGGAGAGAGAGAGCAGAGGGGGGAGAGAGAGAGCAGAGGGGGGAGAGAGAGAGCCGAGGGGGGAGAGAGAGAGCCGAGGGGGGAAAGAGAGAGCAGAGGGGGGAGAGAGAGAGCAGAGGGGGGAGAGAGGAAGAGATGGTCAGTACAAGACATTTGAAAATGTAAATGTGTACATGACCTCAAGAGGGAGCCCTGGTTCCAAGAGAGACACTAAATCAGTGAGGAGAGGCAAACTCAACCTGGGTGATGATTTTCTCCTCATAATTACTAAACGGTCATGTGAGAATTGGGGGCAGAAGCTTAATATACAGAAAGACTGTAATTCTCTGGTTAGGAGGACCTGAACCCAGGGAGGACTGAAGCAATATCCTCCCTCCCTCATTCCCTCCCTCCCTCCATTTCTCCTGAGGACTGGGCTCCTCAGCCAACCGCTGGGTGACGTCAATGCTGCTGCGTGCTGTCGCTCCGTGTCAGACAGTCAGAGTCAGAAAGAGGGAGAGAGGGAGAGGTAGAGGGGGAGAGAGGGAGAGGTAGAGGGGGAGAGAGGGAGAGGTAGAGGGGGAGCGAAGTAGAGGGGGGAGAGAGGGAGAGGTAGAGGGGGAGAGAGGGAGAGGTAGAGGGGGAGCGAGGGAGAGGGGGGAGAGAGGGAGAGGTAGAGGGGGGAGAAAGGGGGAGGGGAGAGGGAGAGGAATGCAGAAAACAGAGAAGAGAGTGAAAATGAAATAGACAGAGAAGGGGAGGTACTGAGAGGAAGAGAATGAGAGGGGGGGTAATAGAGGCCCAGCACACGCCCAGTACTCAGAACAACATCATGGAACTGTATAAGTATCAGTCAACTCACTCCCAGATCAGTTACAGAGCCCAGAACACACACTCATCTCCACACTGGGGGTTCAGCACTCTCCTTAAGAGCTGTTATACAGTATACCCTAGCTATCATCTGTCATTTAGTACGTCTCAGGGGTTCTGATAACGACAACATTACAGCTAATTATCACATAATGACGCACACGCACGCGCACGCACACACACACACACACACACACACACACACACACACACACACACACACACACACACACACACACACACACACACACACACACACACACACACTATGGAGTATGCACGTACGCATACACACAAACATACACTAATGATGTATGCCAGATAGCTATGGTAAGCGCCTGTAATGTTTACAGTTTAAAAGGTAGAGCTTTAAAATAAAATGTTTCTATACAAACTGAACTCTACAGCCTTACATCAGAGTCTAAACAGGGTTTTAAAAGTGTACGTTCATATACATACTGCACTCTATTCCATGACATAAAAGGCATATGACCAGGCCTTATCACTGAAGTGCTACTTCAGTGTACCAGGAAATTCACCACCAAGGCATCGTTATTGTTAGCCCAATCACATTTTAGCTGCTGCACTTGAAGTGTTCTAAACATGTCAGATAATAACCATTCCCACTTGCTTACAGTACATACCATTTACCCTCTACTCCAAAGACACTGTTTTCACACAGTCATCTTCAAGCACTACGATTCCCTGACCTCATGTCAGTCTCTGACCTCTGAGTTCAGAGACAGCCTCTGCTCCACTTCTGATTCTAGGTCAGTGTATAAACGAAAGGCCAGCGATACAGGAGGTAAAGACCAGTTTGATCCTGCTCTGCTCCACTCCCATGAATATGCAATATCCTTTAAATGAATCTCTTATGCAACCCACTCTAGTCCCTAAACAGAGGAAAGAATGCAGTCACTTGAGAGACATTTCATGTGCTGTATACACTTACAGTGATTCAGTTAGTAGTGAAAGGGACTTATAGGGTTTGTGGGTTCCACCAGATGTATCACTGTGTGCTTGTGAGGGGACCTGCATGGTTGACTAGTAAAGGAACGTTTCAAGTGGGATATTTTTGTGCTTGTAAAAGTTAGACACCATATAGAGCGACTTAGAGGGCTGTGAGGCCATGAAGTGGCTGGTGTATGGTGGTAACCTCCAGCTGTCCTGGGGGTTTACACCAAGCGAGAGAGAGCTCTCGGCCCCAGAGAGACGTACCTGTAGCCCAGGCTGACCCATACTAACAGGGCCTGGGCTCCACTAACAAGTACACCTACAGTGTTAATGACTATGAATGGGAGATTTGCTTAGAACCAACTCTAACCGTCTGTAGAGTTATTATACAGTATGAAGCCTGTCAATGTCCCGTACACAATGAGCCTGGTTACAGTGACGGGTAAGATCACTTTCACCATCTTGTGCTTCATTGGACTAGGTGAATCACTACCTACAGTACCACTATCCACTACTATTACATGATAATAGATGTGCGTAATATCAAACAGGAACTCAATATGAATATGAAATGGTGTTCCAGTAAATATGAGAGGATTGTAAGTGTACTGTATGTCTATCTTGATAGATACAGGAAGATCATTCTATTCAAATGCAACTGATCTTGAGGACTCATATGAGTAACCAATCTTAGTTGTAGGCCTACGGTATCTTCCAGTTAGTGGGCCTATGCAGTCTTGCAGTCTATTCCCTGAGGTATAGGGATGACCCCAGCGTATCAGATCAGAGAGAGGAGGAGGGATAGAGGGAGCGAGAGTGAGGATAGAGGGACCGAGAGAGAGGGAGGATAGATGGAGCGAGAGAGAGTGAGATAACTCTCAGCGGGATGTGTTTTGATGGGATTTGGGGGGAGAGAGAGCTCCAGGACAGCAACACAATTAGACCCAACCAAATCATGAGAAAACAAAAAGATAATTACTTGACACATTGTAAAGAATTAACAAAAAAACAGAGAAAACTAGAATGCTATTTGGCCCTAAACAGAGAGTACACAGTGGCAGAATACCTGACCACTGTGACTATACCAAAATTAAGGAAAGCTTTGACTATGTACAGAATAAGTGGGTGGGAGGTAGTCTAGTGGTTAGAGAGTTGGGTCAGTAACCGAAAGGTTGCAAGATCTAATCCCTGAGCTGACAAGGTAAAAATATGTCGTTCTGCCCCTGAACAAAGCTGTTAACCCACTGTTCCTAGGCTGTCATTGAAAATAAGAATTTGTTCTTAACTGACTTGCCTAGTAAAATATATTTTTAAGAATAAAGTGAGAATAGCCTTGCTATTGAGAAAGGCTACCGTAGGCAGACCTGGCTCTCAAGAGAAGACAGGCTATGTGCTCACTGCCCACAAAATGAGGTAGAAACTGTGCTGCACTTACTAACCTCCTGCCAAATGTATGACCATATAAGAGACACATATTTCCCTCAGATTACACAGACCCACCCCAATTTTAATAAACTCACATATCTATTGGGTGAAATACCACACGGCAGGTAGCCTTGTGGTTAGAGCGTTGGGCCAGTAACCGAAAGGTTGCTAGATCGAATCCCTGAGCTGACAAAGTAAAAATCTGTCGTTCTGCCCCTGAACAAGGCAGTTAACCCACTGTTCCTAGGCTGTCATTGTAAATAATAATTTGTTCTTAACTGACTTGTCTAGTTAAATAAATAAAAACGGTGTGCCATCGCAGCAATATTTGTTTATTATCTATTTAACTTGCTTTGGCAATGTAAACATATGTTTCCCATGCCAATAAAGTCCCTTAAATTGAAATGTAATTGAAATTGAAATTGAGAGAGAGAGAGAGAGAGAGAGAGGGAGAAAGAGAGAGAGAGAGAGAGAAAGAAAGAAAGAAAGAAAGAAAGAGAAAGTGAAAGAGAGAGAGAGAGAGGGAGAGAGAGAAAGAAAGAAAGAAAGAAAGAGAAAGTGAAAGAGAGAGAGAGAAAGAAAGATACAGTTCCTTAGGGGGTTGACAGCTGAGAGTTAGTAATGTCAAACCCTGTTGCATAATCTAAATGTTCCTACATCCCAACCCACCACCCAGAGCCATTTTAACATCCACTGCAGCTACAAATAGAAGAGATAGGCAGACAGACAGACAGACAGACAGACAGACAGACAGACAGACAGACAGACAGACAGTGCGTGACATTCAATATTCACTTTTCAAAATGGCCTCCTTGATTGACCTGAGGTAGTGTCAGTTGGGCAGAGGGGGGGGGGGGGGGGGGGGGGGAGATAGAGCAGAGCGAGAGAGGGAGGGAGAAGGAATGAGAGAGAGCGTGAGAGGGAGAAAGAGAGAGGTTAGCAAGAAACTGCAGGTGTTATCTCTCTCTCTCTCCCTCCCTTCATATCATTGACTGGGAGTAAGGGTTTATTTACGTGGGAGTTAACCATGTGTTTGGCAGCTCCAGCAAAGTCAAGCTAAAATTAGCAGAATGGCAAGAATCTGTGAAACAGCTGTTCTGATAAGAAAATGAGGCTCTGGCCAGGAAGGCAGATGGACTTGACTCTGGCTGTATGGAATATAATCCCTGTACATTTACATACACACTGAGATGAAGCATTGTAAGAAAATAGTAGCCTAGCTTCACAGCTTAACTACTGGACACTATGTAATCACCAAACTTGGCTTTTTGCTGGACAAAAAGCACTCTAGTATCAGGCATTTAGTGAGATATAAAAAAACATGCCAGACATGCCAGACAAAAAGATGATTGACACTCCGTTTAGGTCTATTTCAAACGACAAGAAGACATAACAGCTAACTGATTCCCATTTGCATCCGCTGCTTGCTCTGACTAAACCTCTTACTCAAAGACAGCCATCATTATCAAGCCAGACACAATTGTGGTTGTCACTCTCTCCTGACTGAATGACATGGTGGCTGAGGTGACTATATCCCAGAGGAGAGTTGGGGAGGTTGAGAGAGAGACTTGTCGATATTCCTCTCATAGCAGAGATGAATAAACCATTAGTGTACAGGGAGTCAGTAGTGACAGGTCGTTAACGTCTCTCACCCTCATGCATTATTCATGGTTGACATGACGACGTGCAGCGGAACCTTTGTGAAGAGAGGGGCACTGCTTTGGGTCGCGGCGCTTTCAAGTCGGCGGCAAATTCAATTTAGCGAAGTAGCACGGCCCCTCTGATGGCATGGAAAACAGAGGCAGACTGGAGCAGCGGGGAGCGAAAGAGGATAGGATACATTCGGAACTGAAGTGCTGTTCATTAAATCAAAATCATGTCTTAAACCAGTGAGAGATGTTACCGACATGACAAGTCGCTCCATCTCAACCTCGGTCATATTCTATTGTGTGTGAAATTCTTTTGAATCAATAGATTTCATAGGAAACCTACTAGGTAGTATTACATAGCCTGTGACAGACAGCGCTAAACATGTCCATGGATCTAAATACAGGACTATTTGAGATGGACTCTGGGACTATACTATAATGTGAGACAACCTTGTGTGGAATGTCCCTCCTCAGTTTAAATACATGTGTAAATGGCTTGTTGCCTGTAATCAACCTGGTGGACCATGTTTCCAATGGGAACAGTAGGCTACAGTACGTAATCAGACCAACAGCTGGGGAGTAGAGAGGGTGACCTGACTCATCTTCAATGAAATGGACGGTCACCTCCCGGGCAGTCACCTACTCTGTCGGTCTACGTGGGTGGTCCACCACAAACACTAACTGGACTTCTGGACATGACACGGTCATAAACGCCAGAACACAACCTTCCCTATAAGCTGAGGTGGAAATATACAGGAGTTGATAGTCTTGTTATGATCATAAAGACTTTTTAAGGACTCAAAGGGCTTTACATTGCACGGCAGTACAACTTCCTGATGCATCTGAAGGTCAACTGGGATTCAGGCAGTGTGGGGATTCGTTACTTAAAAATAGTTGTATATTACATTTGACTTGTTGCCTTCAATCAAAGTGACAAGTTTTGTTACTCAATACCTTTATAACACGTTGTCCCCAACACTGGTTTCAGCCAATAGAAATTCTCCTCTAGTCTCTACGGCTTAGTGTCCTATACAGAGGGCTGCATTAAAGCTGATTATAGGACACACAGTGACCAGCACCAGAGGATGTATTCTATGAATACCAATAACATTTAAAGGTACAGGTTCTGACCGGTGTACCTTTTAAACAAGAAGAATGTGACCTGACGTCCTGCTTGACCGAGGGGAGGTGCTACTACTGTAACTAGTGGTATAACTCACCGGGGCCCAGCTTGGCCACCGCATAGAGCAGGTCGTAGTTGATGACGGTCGTGGCCTCGTCTATCTGCTGCCAGCCAATGGGCGGTGAGCCGGGAGGGGAGATGAGGAACTGTTTAGAGGGCTGAGGAGGAGCCAGGTGCAGGTTATCACCGTCTGATACTGGGTTCTGGACCTGGGGGAGGGAGGGATAGAGAGACAGAGGGATAGAGGGATAGAGAGAGAGGGGGGGGGGGGGGGGGATACAGACCAATAATTAGTGAATCAGTTTTAATCAGATGTCTCTTAGTGATTGGCTTTTTAAAAAATAATCCAGGACAAGGCTGTACGATTCTACACTCCAGACAGTCAGTTAGTTCCACATCTTAGTTCCAAGGGTCCTGCTGAGAGCTGATTCAGCCAGCCAGAGAGCTGAGGTTAAAGGACACTGACTGGGAAGGATCATTGTCTGGGCCATGGGTTCCTCTCCACTGTTCCCCAGGACCAACACTAGTCTACTGGGTTACAGACCTCCCTGCTCTCCAGGACCAACACTAGTCTACTGGGTTACAGACCTCCCTGTTCCCCAGGACCAACACTAGTCTACTGGGTTACAGACCTCCCTGCTCTCCAGGACCAACACTAGTCTACTGGGTTACAGACCTCCCTGCTCTCCAGGACCAACACTAGTCTACTGGGTTACAGACCTCCCTGCTCTCCAGGACCAACACTAGTCTACTGGGTTACAGACCTCCCTGTTCTCCAGGACCAACACTAGTCTACTGGGTTACAGACCTCCCTGCTCTCCAGGACCAAAACTAGTTTACTGGGTTACAGACCTCCCTGCTCTCCAGGACCAACACTAGTTTACTGGGTTACAGAGCCACATCACCCCCTGGCCTGTCATCTTGACTAACAGCTAATAGGTCCAGATCACATGTAGATCATCAGAGTGCTGTGAAGTGTCTGTGTCGTCCAGTCTCCAGGCAGCACAGCGTAACACACCGGCCTGCAGATATGATCTCTAACAGGAATAGAAGTCATGGACTTCATCTCTCTCTCTCTGCTTCAGCGGAGCGCTTGTGACCCTGATAACCATTGGGAGAGGAATTAGACAGGCCTATTGGCTAATGTGGAGCAATCACAAGCTGCTTCTGCAAGGAGGAGGGCACAAACACTCGCGCGCACACACACACACACACACACACACACACACACACACCCTGGAGAGGGTTTTATTATTAGTCACACTGCATTGGTGACAAAATGTAAACATGAGACTATTTTCCATAAACACAGTTTTTCCCTGAACTACACACCCTAACTAAAGCTTGTGTTTTAAAGATGCAGCCCAAGATCTTAAGCACTTACTAATTTGTAACACAAACACACACACACATATATATATATACAGTTGAAGTCGGAAGTTTACATATATCTTAGCCAAATACATTTAAACTCAGTTTTTCACAAATCCTGACATTTAATCCTAGTACAAATTCCTTGTCTTAGGTCAGTTAGGATCACCACTTTATTTTAAGAATGTGAAATGTCAGAATAATAGTAGAGAGAATGATTTATTTCAGCTTTCATTTCTTTCATCACATTCCCAGTGGGTCAGAAGTTTACATACACTCAATTAGTATTTGGTAGCGTTGCCTTTAAATTGTTTAACTTGGGTCAAACATTTCGGGTAGCCTTCCACAAGCTTCCCACAATAGGTTGGGTGAATTTTGGCCCATTCCTCCTGACAGAGCTGGTGTAACTGAGTCAGGTTTGTAGGCCTCCTTACTCGCACATGCTTTTTCAGTTCTGCCCACAAATGTTCTATAGGATTTAAGTCAGGGCTTTGTGATGGCCACTCCAATACCTTGACTTTGTTGTCCTTAAGCCATTTTGCCACAACTTTGGAAGTATGCTTGTGGTCATTGTCCATTTGGAAGACCCATTTGCGACCAAGCTATAACTTCCTGACTGATGTCTTGAGATGTTGCTTCAATATATCCACAGAATTTTCCTGCCTCATGATGCCATCTATTTTGTGAAGTGCACCAGTCCCTCCTGCAGCAAAGCACCCCCACAACATGATGCTGCCACCCCCGTGCTTCACGGTTGGGATGGTGTTCTTCGGCTTGCAAGCCTCCCCCTTTTCCTCCAAACATAACAATGGTCATTATGTCAAAACAGTTCTATTTTTGTTTCATCAGACCAGAGGACATTTTTCCATGTGCAGTTGCAAACCGTAGTCTGGCTTCTTTATGGCGGTTTTGTATCAGTGGCTTCTTCCTTGCTGAGTGGCCTTTCAGGTTATGTCGATATAAGACTTGTTTTACTGTGGATATAGATACTTTTGTACCTGTTTCCTCCAGCATCTTCACAAGGTTCTTTGCTGTTGTTCTGGGATTGATCAACTGTTCTGCCTGCGGCTATGGAACCCTGACCTGTCCACCGGACGTGCTACCTGTCCCAGACCTGCTGTTTTCAACTCTCTAGAGACAGCAGGAGCGGTAGAGATACTCTTAATGATCGGCTATGAAAAGCCAACTGACATTTACTCCTGATTATTATTTGACCATGCTGGTCATTTATGAACATTTGAACATCTTGGCCATGTTCTGTTATAATCTCCACCCGGCACAGCCAGAAGAGGACTGGCCACCCCTCATAGCCTGGTTCCTCTCTAGGTTTCTTCCTAGGTTTTGGCCTTTCTAGGGAGTTTTTCCTAGCCGCCGTGCTTCTACACCTGCATTGCTTGCAGTTTGGGGTTTTAGGCTGGGTTTCTGTACAGCACTTCGAGATATTAGCTGATGTACGAAGCGCTATATAAAATAAACTTGATTTGATTTGATTTGCACTTTTCGCACCAAAGTACGTTCATCTCTAGGAGACGGAACGCGTCTCCTTCCTGAGCGGTATGATGGCTGCGTGGTCCCATGGTGTTTATACTTGCATACTATTGTTTGTACAGATGAACGTGGTACCTTCAGGCATTTGGAAATTGCTCCCATGGATGAACCAGACTTGTGGAGGTCTACAATTTTTTGGCTGATTTCTTTTGATTTTCCCATGATGTCAAGCAAAGAGGCACTGAGTTTGAAGGTAGGCCTTGAAATACATCCACAGGTACACCTCCAATTGACTCAAATTATGTCAATTAGCCTATCAGAAGCTTCTAAAGCGATGACATCATTTTCTGGAATTTTCCAAGCTGTTTAAAGGCACAGTCAACTTAGTGTATGTAAACTTCTGACCCGCTGGAATTGTCATACAGTGAATTATAAGTGAAATAATCTGTCTGTAAACAATTGTTGGGAAAATTACTTGTGTCATACACAAAGTAGATGTCCTAACCGACTTGCCTAAACTATAGTTTGTGTTAACAATACATTTGTGGAGTGGTTGAAAAACAAGTTTTAATGGACTCCAACCTAAGTGTATGTAAACTTCCGATTTCAACTGTATATATATATATATATATATATATATATATAAATGTTTTGCAGGATGTAACATATCATACAAAATGGATGATGTAGTACACATTTGTACAACGTTTTTGGGGACCCATTTTGGTTCGTGACCACTACTTTCAAAACTATTGCTGAAATTAAACAAAAGCTCTGGAGCATCACTTTAATGTGTCCTTTCCTTCCAGCAATAGACAACAGAACTAACATAAGGGGTAAATCAAAGTCCCAGTCTGTTAGCAGTCAGTCCTGCTTGTTGTACTGTATAGCTACTGACCTGGGCAAAGTAGAGTTTGAGCTTCTTGCCTCTGAAGGGCGTTTCGTGCAGCTCTATCCTGGCGCTGGCGGCTGCTTTGGGGTTGCTGAAGTTGATGCGGACACGCCGGAAGCTCTTGAACAGCTGAAACGTCACCCGCTCATCGTAGGCCAGGAACAGGGACTCGAACATCTCCTGAACAAAGCCAATATAGAGAGACAAAAACAAACCACAGATGAGGTTGTGGATAATATGGTTTCAGGTGGTAAATGCCAAGGCATGAATAATACAGTAGACGGAGGGAGAGGGAGACATGAAGCAGTGTCTGGGGTGAGGTTCCCTGCAGCCTCCTCCAGGAAACACAGAATCCTTTCTCTAGTTAATAAGCTGTTTATCATGGACAGAGGATGCTGCAGGTCTCTTTACTGGGTGTAAACAAGACTATGTTTTCTGTTGCCTAACCAATAAACCTCCCATTCATTAAACCTGGCCAGATGAGAGATGGAGAGCAAGAGAGAGAGAGATAAGGAGCTGTCTGTCTTGTCCTCCTTAGTGCTGCTGGTTTCCTCTAGTCTTGATAGATCTGTGTGTTCCTCAAGTAGAGGTGTCACCACAGAAAGGTCAAGTTGAGTGGCACTTCCCTCTGTCACTCACTCAGCCTATTTATAGATGCTTTGTTATCATTAGTGTTGGTGAGATCATTAGTGTGTGTGTGTGTGTGTGTGTGTGTGTGTGTGTGTGTGTGTGTGTGTGTGTGTGTGTGTGTGTGTGTGTGTGTGTGTGTGTGTGTGTGTGTGTGTGTGTGTGTGTGTGTGTGTGTGTGGTTGGTTGGTTGGTTGGTTGGAATCTAGCCTAGCCGCTCGTTTAGCATTAATTTCCTGCTGGAGAGCAGAGCTAATGAAGTTGTCTAATTTGAGGATAATCTCACATCCCAGACCTGCCCTGTGCTCCGTAAAGCGAGGAAAGAGAGAGGACAGAGAGAGCGAGAGAGAAGGGAGAGAGAAAGAGAGACGGGGGGAGAGACAAAGTGAGGGAATATAGATACAGAGGTAGGCAGAGCGAGGGGAAAGAGGAGAAGATGGGAGATAGTCAGTTCTGGGAAATTCTCTCACAGCCTCAGGGCTGATCTCTGACACAACATCTCTGTTCATCAGACTGATAAACAGCCATCACTAACATTGAGTGGCTGCTGCCAACATACTGACTCATCTCTAGCCACTTTAATAATAAAAAATTGGATGTAATAAATATATCACTAGCCACTATAAACAATGCCACTTTATATAATGTTTACATACCCTACATTACTCATCTCATATGTATATACTGTACTCTATACCATCTACTGCATCTTGCCTATGCCGTTCGGCCATCGCTCATCCATATATTTATATGTACATATTCTTATTCATTCCTTTACACTTGTGTGTATAAGGTAGTTGTTGTGAAGTTGTTAGATTACTTGTTAGATATTACTGCATGGTCGGAACTAGAAGCACAAGCATTTCGACTACACTCGCATTAACATCTGCTAACCATGTGTATGTGACAAATACAATTTGATTTGATTTGTTACTGTAGCTATGTTCTAGAGAGCGGTCTGTCCTCTATGGTCCCACCTCATGACCCCAGGATGACCCAAGCAGATAGAGTTCATAGACCAGGTCATTCACAGGACAAGTGAACAATATACAGTTGAAGTCGGAAGTTTACATACACCTTAGCCAAATACATTTAAACTCAGTTTTTCAAAACTCCTGACATTTAATATTTGTAAAAAGTCCCTGTCTTAGGTCAGTTAGGATCACCACTTTATTTTAAGAATGTGAAATGTCAGAATAATAGTAGAGAGAATGATTTATTTCAGCTTTTATTTCATCACATTCCCAGTGGGTCAGAAGTTTACATTCACTCTATTAGTATTTGGTAGCATTGCCTTTAAATTGTTTAACTTGGGTCAAACATGTTGGGTAGCCTTCCACAAGCTTCCCACAATAAGATGGGTGAATTTTAGACCATTCCTCCTGACAGAGCTGGTGTAACTGAGTCAGGTTAGTAGGCCTCCTTGCTCGCACACGCTTTTTCAGTTCTGACCACAAATGTTCTATGGGATTGAGGTCAGGGCTTTGTGATGGCCACTCCAATACCTTGGCTTTGTTGTCCTTAAGCCATTTTACCACAACTTTGGAAGTATGCTTGGGGTCATTGTCCATTTGGAAGACCCGTTTGCGACCAAGCTATAACTTCCTGACTGATGTCTTGAGATGTTGCTTCAATATATCCACAGAATTTTCCTGCCTCGTGATGCCATCTATTTTGTGAAGTGCACCAGTCCCTCCTGCAGCAAAGCACCCCCACAACATGATGCTGCCACCCCCGTGCTTCACGGTTGGGATGGTGTTCTTCGGCTTGCAAGCCTCCCCCTTTTCCTCCAAACATAACAATGGTCATTATGTCAAAACAGTTCTATTTTTGTTTCATCAGACCAGAGGACATTTTTCCATGTGCAGTTGCAAACCGTAGTCTGGCTTCTTTATGGCGGTTTTGGAGCAGTGGCTTCTTCCTTGCTGAGCGGCCTTTCAGGTTATGTTGATATAGGACTCGTTTTACTGTGGATACAGATACTTTTGTACCTGTTTCCTCCAGCATCTTCACAAGGTCCTTTGCTGTTGTTCTGGGATTGATTTGCACTTTTCGCACCAAAGTACGTTCATCTCTAGGAGACAGAACGCTTCTCCTTCCTGAGCGGTATGACGGCTGCGTGGTCCCATGGTGTTTATACTTGCGTACTATTGTTTGTACAGATGAACGTGGTACCTTCAGGCGTTTGGAAATTGCTCGCAAGGGTGAACCAGACTTGTGGAGGTCTACAATTTTCTTTCTGAGGTCTTGGCTGATATCTTTTGATTTTCCCGTGATGTCAAGCAAAGAGGCACTGAGTTTGAAGGTAGGCCTTGAAATACATCCACAGGTACACCTCCAATTGACTCAAATTATATCAATTAGCCTATCAGAAGCTTCTAAAGCGATGACATCATTTTCTGGAATTTTCCAAGCTGTTTAAAGGCACAGTCAACTTAGTGTATGTAAACTTCTGACCCACTGGAATTGTCATACAGTGAATTATTTGTGAAATAAATCTCTGTAAACAATTTTTGGAACAATTACTTGTGTCATGCACAAAGTAGATGTCCTAAGCAACTTGCCAAAACTATAGTTTGTTAACAAGAAATTTGTGGAGTGGTTGAAAAAATTGTTTTAATGACTTCAACCTAAGTAAGTGTATGTAATCTTCTGACTTCAACTGTAGATGATTGTGTCAAACACTGAATTCTGTGAATTCATACGCTAAACCACAATGGAAATCTCCCATCTCAGTTAAGTTATATGACAGGTACTTTTCCCAAATTAGACGTTGTTCCATCATAACAAGCAGACTTTAAATACAGCCTTAAAGAGAGAGCGTAGCAGAGTACATGGGCTATTTCACTCCCTCTTTCCACATGGTGCTGAGCTAAAATGCTATTCTAGCAGCTTCTAAATGAGCCGCCACATCTAGCCAGCAGAGTGTGAAAATAAGCACTTTTAAAGGGAACATCTGGTTCTTAGCTGTGTACCTGAAAATAGATTTACTGTAAATTGATTAGCAGCACATGTATAAAAAAACACTAGAACACATAAGGATTTCATTTATCTCTCTCTTGTTTGAAGACAGCCACGATATCCTCCTTTGAAGGATCAGCAATAGTGAGACTGCATGGGCAGGTTCATGCAATGTAAATTCAATTCAATGGATCTTTTGTTAGTCAGTGGATACATTCTGTGCCAAGGCATCATTTTAGATTCAACAGTGCTCCATCAAATAAACAATCTGACCACGTAACATTGTTAACAAGATGTCTGTTTAAAACTAGTCTGACAGTTTAGTTCCATGATGTCACATCTCACTCTCATCAAAACATCTATTCACAACAATTTGAGTCAATTTGAGTCAGTCAGATACAATGGTCGTCTCTGACAAAGAGAGCGTTCTGGCAGCTTGATATGTCAGAGCCGGTGACAGATGACAATATGACTTTCCTTGGTAGAGCTGATCTGTAGAGACAGGAAGATCATTCAGACAGTCACTTTCCAATCCGGTAAATGTGTCTGAGAGCTTGTTTCCTGTCAGTGTATGTGTGAGATCGGTGGCGAGTTGCAGGCTCCCGATGCGGAGTGTGTGTGTGTGTATGTGTGTTTGTGTGTGTCCTGGCAGCTGACAGCTGGGACTGGTGTGTGTCTGCCTGGGAGGTGGAGATGAGTGGTGACAGCTCAGTTCAGGTTGCTGTATGACCCCCCTCTGACAGCGAGGGGGATGTAGAATAGAGCTCTGTCCAGTAGATGAAGCTCTGGCTCACTCCAGGTACCTTGGATCCGCACATTAACGCAGAGTTTCCCTCTGCGTTGTCGGGTGTTGTGTGAACTCATGCAAAGATTGCTGCTCCGCTTAAGAAGTGTTTTCAAAGTTTCACCTTGGGATGATGTTGCCCCCTAGACACTGATAAGAGGTCACTTTTGCATTCTTCTCCCTAATGGTCTAAGGTCAGGATTAGGGAGGCAAACTAATCCTAGATCTGTACCTAGAAGCAACTTCTAGCCAGAGCTAAGGCAAAAGCAGACAATGTCCCTCCCTGTGTTGCGTACAACTCATGAACATGAGACTGAGTTCCCTCTGTGTATAATAACATTCCAGCTCAGATGATGTATCTATCTCCAGTAGTCTATAGCCTCAGACAGACCCACACAACACAGAGCAAGAGAGTGCTCCATCAGCAATGGAATGGAAAGCAGCAGCAGCGTTAGCAGGGCAGTATGTGGATCTGAGCTGACTTCTCATGGAACCCATCACACATTAAACCTTATCCACCAATCAATCACCCTGTCACGACTTCCACCGAAAGTGGCTCCTCTCTCTGTTCCACCGATACATTTTTATTTTTCGTTTGTGTCTGTCTGTTTCTTACACCTGTGTTCTATCGAGTTAATTTCTGTGGGTTTATTAACCTCGTTAATAAACGTTTGGTGCATGTGCTAGATTGCGCCACAGGCTATTCTAACGGTCGTCTGTGCCGTTGTGATTTATTTAGGAGTAGATTGTTTTTGTTCCTCCTGTTGTCACTTCGATTTCCTGTTTTGTTGGGCGCCTTCGTTGGGTTTGTTTCCTGAGCAGTTTTGTTGTGTTTTGGACTTCCAAATAAATATTTTACTATTTGGACCTCGGTGCTCTCCTGCTCCTGACTCTTGCACCTACCTCGTCCTAGTGAGGCACCTTACACACCCTCAGGGTCAGGTTCTATCACTAGTGCTTTATCTTACATAGGCCTAATGCCATTCAAATACTTCCTAGACTGTTCTACTTCAGTCTGTTCCGCCGAGAGGTCATTGTGAATGTATTAAAACATGTATTACATTCCTTTACAAACATGGACAGTGAGGTGAGGAGAGGAAAGTATAGGGAGGGTTTTGTTGGAGCTGGAACAGACATTGCTTTCTAAAAATACTCCTTCTCGATGCATTACCAAAGGACCGGTGGGCGCATACCTCCTAGTTAAGCAAATGGCTCAGGTACATTAGTGGTGGAATAATGCACGTTGTTCAGGAGAAGAGTTTACTAAAAAAGGTCATTCTGAGGGAGGTAGAGATTGAGGCTGAGGGCCTGATGTGATCTGCATGGGCATGTGTGTGTGTGTGTGTGTGTTGTGAGTGGGGGCTAAGTAGTGAAGGCTTTCTGGACACTTGTCCCCCTAATGATGAGTCCATATCAGCATATCAAACATTGTGAAGGGTGTCTCAGATGAATGTCAGCCTAGCCTTTTGGGGGCCCTAAGCAAAAATCTTAACAACGGAGATAATTTCTTGCAATTATACACATTTTGCCATGGGGCTGTCATGGTTCCACCTGTCACCAGAGGCCGGCATACACCGCCTTAGAGACTATAATGACAAAAGTATTTTCAGTTACTAATTATGATTTCCTTTTAGAGAGGTGTGATTTATGTTACCCTTTGCAGAAGCTTGATTCGTTTGCCTTGTGCGTTTGTCTCCTGAGTGAGTTATCAAGTCATAGTGTTTGTTGTTTTCCCTAGTTTTACTTTGTACCTACTGTTGAACTTTTTCCCAGTAAAGTATTTACGTTTATTCTAAACCACTGGTTCCTCGTCTGGTTCTCTTCTCTGCTCCTGGATCCTACCTCACCACGTCACAGCAAGCTTCTGCCCCAACAAGGACCCAGCACAGATCGACCAGATCAAGAACGCTATAACCCACCAAGGAGCCCTGCTGGGGCAGCAGCAAGAACAATTCCAAATATTAGTGACTCTCTAGGCACTTACCGACTCCCTCCAACCACTGAACACCCCCAACCCAGGAGTCTCAGTGCCCAGTGCTCCAGTCATCGCCGTAAATCCCCAATGGAACCTGCACCGGGAACCCAAGATCCCAGCCCCCGAGCAGTATGACGGCCACCCAGGAAGATACAAGAGGTTCCTCACTCAGTGCTCTCTGGTTTTCAATCTACAGCCCTCCTTGTTTCACATCGATCAGGCCAAGATCGCCTACAACATCGCTTTACTCTCGAGCAAAGCCCTGGCGTGGGCAACGGTGGTGTGGGAACAGCAGCCACCATCCTGCAGCTCCATATCAGCCTTCATTTCTGAGTTGCGACGAGTCTTCGACTACCCAGTCGGCGGACGAGGAGCGTTGATCCGGCTATTCAACCTCCGCCAAGGGGCCAGACAAGTGGCCGACTTCGCCATTGATTTCCACACCCTCACCGCCAAAAGTGGGTGGAATACAGAGACACTGGTCACCGCCTTCCACCAGGATCTGTCTAACTCTATCAAGGATTAACTGACCTCTCTGGAACTGGGAGAGGACCTCGAGTCCCTTATAATGCTGGCAATCAAGATGGAAAACCGCATCTGAGAACGAGTGAAACAGCTACCCTTTGACACCACCCCAGTATCCCGGCTTCTCGAGTACCCCAAGCCCCCCGAGCGAAGCACTGAGAAGCCCATGCAACTGGGACACACATGTCTGAGCCCACAGGAACGTGACGAAGGCTGCTGCCTCTACTGTGGAGGTCTTGGCCATCTTCGTTCTACATGCCCAGAGCTGACGGGAAATGCCGGGCCTCACCAGGACAACGGGAGACCCTGACGAGCTGCGTAGGTACTCCCAGGCTACCCGGTCACTGTCTGTCACTACCCCCAACCTTCCACTGGGACAAACGTCAGCACCAAATTCAAGCCTTTGTGGACTCCGGGGCCGCAGATAATTTAATCGATCAGGACCTCACCGGAGAATTACAATTCCCCTGCTTGAAATGCCCTATCCCTCTGCAGATTCAAGCCCTTGGTGGATGCCCCATCAGCTCCGGCCAGGTGGAATATCAGACCAAACCCATTCAACTGCAGGTCGGTGTGAACCACTCAGAGACTTTTAGCTTTATTTTGATCACTGGTCCCGAGAACCCCCTTATCCTAGGGGTCTGGTTAGCGCAACATAACCCACTATTCTCCTGGCCCACGGGAAATCTACTAGACTGGGGAAAGAACTGCAAGACTAAATGCCTAAGCCTCGCCGCGCCCCCCTGCATCCATTGAAGCCCAAGACTTCTCCGCTCTCCCTCCCGAATACTTCGCCCTCTGAGAAGTCTTCAGTAAGAGGCAAGCCGCCACCCTCCCTCCTCATCGACCAAACGACTGAGCCATAGAGCTCCTACCCAGCTCCACCCCTCCCCGGGACGTCTTTACTCCCTCTCGGACCCTGAAGTAGCAGCCATGGACGACTACATATGGAAGTCGATGGAGGCAGGCTTCATTTGTACCTCGACTTCTTCAGCCTGCGCAAGCTTCTTCTTCGTGGGAAAGAAGGATGGGGGTTTGCGTCCTTGCATCGATTACCCAGGGCTGAACAGGATTACGATTAAGAATCATTACACCCTACCACTGATGTGGGTTGAACAGGATTACGATTAAGAATCATTACACCCTACCACTGATGTCCTCTGCCTTGAATCTGGCCCAAGGGGCCCGATTCTTCACCAAACTGGACCTCTGCAACACTGACAATCTGGTGAGAATCAGGGAGGGAGATTAATGAAAAACTGCCTTTAACGGGCCACTATGAATGGCCACTATGAATATTTAGTCATGCCATTCGGATTATCGAACTCACCAGCAGTCTTCCAAGCATTGGTCAATGACACTCTTAGGGACACATTGAATCGTTTCGTCTTTGTTTACCTTGATGACATCCTGATCTTCTCCAAGACCCTTCCAGAACACATCCTGCACATCTGCCAAGTCCTGAGACACCTCATGCAGAGTCAGCTATACATCAAAATAGAGAAGTGTGTTACATGTTTCCCAAGTCTCCTTCCTGGGATACATTATCCCGTAAAGGTTAAGGTCATCACCGACTGGCCCCGTCCTGCTTCACTCAAACAAGTTCTGCGGTTCATCGGGTTTGCCAATTTTTCCAGACATTTAGTCGCAACTTTGGTGCTGTGGCAGCGCCTCTCACGGCCCTAACCCATCAATCCCAGATACATTTTTGACAGGGCATTCGAGAAGCTCAAGGGACGTTTCACCTCCGGACCCATCCTCGCTCATCCTGACCCTGCTCGTCCCTTCATGGTAGAGGTGGACGCCTTGAATACTGGAGCAGGGACGTTCCGTTCACAGCGGAAAAAGGGGGTCAAGAAACTGCACCCATGTGCCTTTTTCTCCAAGCGGTTTTGCCAGCGGAACGCAACTACGATGTAGGCAGCCGGGAGCTCTTGGCAGTTAAGTGAGACAGCAGACTTCATGATTAACCATGTCTTTTCGACTACATGGACTCTCCCAGGACATTGTCTCAGACCGTGGCCCCCAGTTCGTCGCGCGGTATTGGAAAGCCTTCTGCTCCCTGTTGGTGGCATCGGTGAGTCTCTCCTCTTGGTTCCACCCACAGTCGAATGTGCAGACTGAGCGGGTCAACCAGGAGCTGGAGAATTTCCTCCGCTGTTTTGTCTCCCCTCAGGCCACCAACTGGAACAAGTTCCTCTTCTGGGCCGAATATGCTCACAACACACTGCTGAACTCGTCCACTGGACTGTCTCCATTTGAGCGCCAGTTTGGGTTCGGGGCACCCTGCAGTACCTGGTGGACTGTAAGGGCTATGGACCCGAGGAGCGGGCGTGGGTGCCTGCCCGGAACATCCTGGACCCGGGACTTGTTCGGGACTTCAACCAACTACGTGGTGATTGCCCTGGCTCCACGGCTGGAGCCGCTCCTAGAAGGGGGGTACTGTCATGGTTCCACCTGTCACCAGAGGGCGACAGAGACTGCCCTAGAGACTATGACACGTGTTTTCAGTTACTAATTAAGATTTCCTTTTAAAGAGGTGTGTTTTCAGTTAGCCTTTGCAGAAGCTTAATTCGTTTGTAGTGTGCGTTTGTCTCCTAATGAGTTATCAAGTCATAGTGTTTGTTGTTTTCCCTAGTTTTACTTTGTACCTACTGTTGAACTTTTTCCCAGTAAGGTATTGAGGTAAGTTTATTCTAAACCACTGGTTCCTCGTCTGGTTCTCTTCTCTGCTCCTGGGCCCTACCTCACCACATCACAGGGGCAGAGAGAGATTTTGCCATTTTAGAGCTAATTTCCTGCAATTCTACACATTTTGCCATGACTTATGCCATGTTATGATGATATGTGAGCGAGAGTGACTAGCAAAATCAGTGGGGGTCCCCTGGAGGTCAGGGCCCCTGGGCACGTGCCCTGCATGCCCGGTCGGTAATTCGACCATGATAACTACAATTTTAGACAGCTGGCTAGATTAACTTACCACTATTTTGTTAACTAAATGAGTTAGTGACTGACATAACAAGCGAAAAAGTTGCTGATTCACAAACAAATTTCGAAATTGCACCTCCTGTATTCTACTATTGTAACTCTCAAAAGTAATTTGAGACCCCAACTGAGTTCATAAAAAAATATATATATACAGTACAAGTCAAAAGTTTGGACACACCTACTCATTCAAGGGTTTTTCTTTATTTTACTATTTTCTACATTGTAGAATAATAGTGAAGACAGAAACTATGAAATAACACATATGGAATCATGTAGGAACTAGGGCTGTTGCGGGGACCGTATTACTACCACAAGGGCGGTCAAGAGTCATGACCGTTTAGTCAGGGTAATTAGGCTTCTCCAAGCTCTGATGCTGCTGCTGGTCATTAGTAGCCTACCAAACTTGTTAACTGCCTGGTACTCAGCAATCTATTGTCCCTCTAATCACTCTGACATCAATGCAAATGTGATAGAAAATCTAATCGAACACTTCATGCGAGCCCATGAGCTCATGTTGCGCAACATTTCTATCGGCTATGCAATTGCGGGAGAAAACAGAGTGATGGCCACTAATAAAAAGACGAGTCCCATCAGCTTTCTATAGGCTAGGCCTACTATATTTATTTATCAACTTTCCTAATATTAAGCACATTGCTTCTCTTTACAACAGGAGTATAGCCTACCTGGCTGGCATGAAAATAAACCACGGGGAAAGGCCTCCATTCACTATTTAAGTGATAGATGACGTATGTTTTCCCGCTGTCCCTGTTTCGAGACAGGTGCATGATAATGGTCCAAATCAAAACAAATGTCACACATATATTATTTACTATATGTAAAGACAAGATTAAATCAAAAATAGTCTGATGGGGGATAATATTAGCCTATCACTTGTGAATGACATTTTATTACTTGTGAATGATGCCCAGCTTAAGAAACAACGGCTTTTAATTTTTTATTATTTTTCATCATAGTCACATACCTCATGCAGCCTAGCCCAAAGGCCTATATGTTTTAATAAGGTTTGTATCACAACTAAAGTGGCTACATAACTTCTTAAAATGAAGCACATTAATCTGCTTTACAAGTGGTGTAGAGCCTAACTGGCATATATAAGCAGCGTGTGAGTTTCAAATTTGGAGAAGATAATTTTCACCATAAAAATGCACCTTTATAATAAAAGCATTACATGCACAATTGCATTTGCAGTCACTTTTGATAATGGTGTTTTTCACTAATGGAACATTCGCGCTTGCTGCACTTATAATATAATATATAAAGAAATAGCCTAATAGTTTATCAACATTTTAAGCTAAACGTTCTGATCTGTTGCGTCAGACACATTGCATTTTTAAATTTTTTTTTATGCTTGTGGTTGTATTAATTTGGGATCTATCACATCCCACAAATGTCCCAGACCATGGTTGGAATATTTATTTCTCGCACAGAATAGAATAGGTTGACTTATGTACTATGGGGATAGTAGATTGACATAGGCTAGTGCTTTTGCTGTTCATTAGGCCTACTCATCTTGTTGGCTGACGAAAAGTAAATATGGACAGTTCTTTCAATATCTTCAATATGCACCTCGGAATTGAATAAGGACGCGCGCAGTTGCATCCCCGATGTGTCTGTCTTCACTTGTAGCCTGTGAGAAAGACCCGAACAGGTGACATAGAGCCATGTGAGTGAGAGGGCTTCGGATTGCGTAGCACACTCAGGGAGTGTGCTCCGGGCCGCAAAAGGCATGGATTTTTTTAGGGTGCATTACGGCCGCTGTGAAATTCGAGGCATTATCAAGTGCTTGTCAAATTGTGAATGAGAGACTATTGGAGTGTGTACATCCTGCTTAAAGAACAAAGCAGAGCTCGTTCCTTTCAAGCAACATTTTTCAATTCATCATTAGTCTCATCATGCAGCCTTACAATGTATTAAAAATCAAAACATATAGCCCAATGTTTGTAGAACAACTAAAGTTACATTAATAACTCTAAATTAAGCATATAGGAGTACCTATTTCTTTGTTAAACGCTCAACACAGAAGAGCGCACTCCCTCAAATTGTTTGGAGAAAATATTTATATTTTATTCAGCTTTGTACAATTGTATTCTTCATACTATAAAATAATATAAAATAATGCCACGGAATTGTAAACAAATCTTGTCTGCTAAATGAACTAGTGTAACCCACAGCCATTTGGCTTACAGACATCAGGACCTAACATAAGGACAACTCAGAGTATGCTATTCTGATCTTCTGAAATAGACTACATATTCTTCATATCATGTTTCTTTAGATTTAATGGATGGATTTATTGTGAAGGTGTAGGCTATATTACATTGATTTATTATACTTTTTTAAATGGTTTGTAGGCTATGTGTGTTCATGTTAATTAACAGTCAAATACAGTGAGAACAACAGTTATTTGCTTGACAATCACTGTCTGATTTCATGACCGCCACAGTCCTAGTACAAACCAAAAGTGTTAAACAAATTAATATCTATTTTATATTTGAGATTCTTCAATGTAGTCACCCTTTGCCCTGATGATAGCTTTGCACACTCTTGGCATTCTCTCAACCAGTTTCATGAGGAATGCTTTTCCAACAGTCTTGAAGGAGAAGAAGGAGGAGTTCTGACATATGCTGAGCACTTGTTGGCTGCTTTTTCTTCACTCTGTGGTCCAACTCATCCCAAACCATCTCAATTGGGTTGAGGTCGGGTGATTGCGGAGGCCGGGTCATCTGATGCAGCACTCCATCACTCTCCTTCTTGGTCAAATAGCCCTTACACAGCTTGGAGGTGTGTTGGGTCATTGCTCTGTTGAAAAACAAATGATAGTCCCACTAAGCGCAAACCAGATGGGATGGTGTATCGCTGCATAATGCTGTGGTAGCCATGCTGGTTAAGTGTGCCTTGAATTCTAAATAAATCACTGACAGTGTCACCAGCAAAGCACCCCCACATGATCACACCTCCTCCTCCATGCTTCACTGTGGGAACAACACATGCAGAGATCATCAGTTCACCTACTCTGCGTCTCACAAAGACACAGTGGTTGGAACAAACAATTTCAAATGTGGACGCATCAGACCAAAGGACAGATTTCCACCGGTCTAATGTCCATTGCTCGTGTTTTTTGGCCCAAGTTAAACTCTTCTTCTGGTTTCTTTGTAGCAATTCGACCATGAAGTCCTGATTCATGCAGTCTCCTCTGACCAGTTGATGTTGAGATGTATCTGTTACTTGAACTCTGTGAAGCATTTATTTGGCTGCAATTTCTGAGGCTGGTAACTCTAATGAACATATCCTCTGCAGCAGAGGTAACTCTGGGTCTTCCTTTCCTGCGGCGGTCCTCATGAGAGCCAGTTTCATCATAGCGCTTGATGGTTTTTGTGACTGCACTTGAAGAAACTTGCAAAGTTCCTGAAATGTTCTGGTTTGACTGACCTTCATGTCTTAAAGTAATGATAGACTTCGTTTCTCTTTGCTTATTTGAGCTGTTCATGCCATAATATGGACTTGGTCTTTTACCAAATAGGGCTATCTTCTGTATATCACCCCTACCTTGTCACAACACAACTGATTGGCTCAAATGCATTAAGAAGGAAATAAATTCCACAAAATAACTTTAATCAAGGCAGACCTATTAATTGAAATGCATTCCAGGTGACTACCTCCTGAAGCTGGTTGAGAGAATGCCAAGTGTGCAAAGCTGTCATCAAGGCAAAGGGTGGCTACTTTGAAGAATCTCAAATATAAAATATATTTTGATTTGTTTAACACTGTTCTGGTTACTACTAATAGTTTTGATGTCTTCACTATTATTCTACAATGTAGTAAAATAGTAAAAAACCGTGGAACGAGTAGGTGAGTCCAAACTTTTGACTGGTACTGTATATATATTTTTTTGGGGGGGGCTAGCGTCCGCAGGGCCCTAAGCGGTCGCTTATGTCACTTATGTCTAGGGCCGGCCCTGATGGGAAAGAGGGTGTTAGATTAGATGTGAGGAAGGACGTGGCATAGGGCTGATGTTAGAGTGGATGAGCAGGAGTTGACAGGATGGGAATGAGTGAGTGATGGCACCTTTTGTTAGCGAGGCCTGTTACTTGTCTGGAGGAGCTTCCAGAGGCGTGTCTAGGTGATCATGCACCACAGCTGCTCTTATCCAAGGCAATACAAAATACATTGAGGAAATGGCAATGACCTCGCAGAAACATTCCTGTAGATCGACATCACACATTTTCTCCTCCAGTGATAGTGAAGACTGGCAGTAGCCTGAGGCATATTGTATTTCACATTGACTGACTGTTACCGTATTTCAAAGCAGTTACTGTCTGTTAACATATTTCAAAGCAGTTACGGACTTTTACCATATTTCAAAGCAGTTACTGACTGTTACTGTCACGTTCCTGACCTGTTTTCTGTTGTTTGGTATGTGTTTATTGGTCAGGGCGTGAGTTTTGGGTGGGCAGTCTATGTTTTCTGTTTCTATGTTGGTTTTGGGTTGCCTGGTATGGCTCTCAATTAGAGGCAGGTGTTTGACGTTTCCTCTGATTGAGAGTCATATTAAGGTAGGTTGTTCTCACTGTTTGTTTGTGGGTGATTGTCGTCCGTGTCTGTGTCTGCGCACCACACGGGACTGTAGCGTTCGTTTGTAATAGTCTGTTCCTGTTCGTGCGTTCTTCATGTTTTATGTAAGTTCTCTCGTTCAGGTCTGTCTACTTCGTTTTGTTGTTTTGTAAAATTATCAAGTGTTCTTCGTGTGTTTAGTTTCGTCTTGTTAATAAAGTTCATTATGTATTCACAACCCGCTGCACGTTGGTCCAATCCTTGCTACTCCTCTTCGGATGAAGAGAAGGAGGAGGCTCGTTACAGAATCACCCACCAAACCCGGATCAAGCAGCGGGTTAACGGACAGCGCACGAAGCAGGATTTCTGGTCTTGGGAGGAGATCATAGAAGGAAAAGGACCATGGGCTAAAGTTGAAGTGAATCGCCGCCCATGGGAACAGCTGGAGGCAGCTCGGAGAGCGGAGGCAACCGGAGAGAGGAACCGGCGTTATGAGGGGACGCGTCTAGCACGGAAGCCCGAAAAGCCCGCAAGTACAACCCAAAAATTTCTTGGGGGGGGGGCTAAGAGGTAGTGGGTCTAGGGCAGGTAGGAGACCTGCGCCCACTTCCCAGGCTAACCGTGGAGAGCGGGAGTACGGGCAGACACCGTGTTACGCAGTAGAGCGCACGGTGTCTCCTGTACGTGTGCATAGCCCGGTGCGGGTTATTCCACCTCCTCGCACTGGTAGGGCTAGATTGAGCATTGAGCCAAGTGCCATGAAGCCGGCTCTACATATCTGGCCACCAGTACGTCTCCTTGGGCCGGCTTACATGGCACCAGCCTTACGCATGGTGTCCCCGGTTCGCCTACATAGCCCGGTGCGGGTTATTCCACCTCCCCGCACTGGTCAGGCGACGGGGAGCATACAACCAGGTAAGGTTGGGCAGGTTCAGTGTTCAAGGGAGCCAGTACGCCTACACGGTCCGGTATATCCGGCGCCACCTTCCCGCCCCAGCTCAGTACCACCAGTGCCTACACCACGCACCAGGCTTCCAGTGCGTCTCCAGAGCCCTGTTCCTCCTCCACGCACTCTCCCTGTGGTGCGTGTCTCAAGCTCAGTGCCTCCAGTTTCGGCACCACGCATCAAGCCTCCTGTGCGTCTCCAGAGCCCTGTACGCACTGTTCCTTCTCCCCGCACTCGCCCTGAGGTGCGTGCCGTCAGCCCGGTACCTCCAGTTCCGGCACCACGCACCAGGCCTACTGTGCGCCTCAGCAGGGCAGAGCCATCTGTCGGCCCAGCACCGTCTGAGCCATCTGTCTGCCCAGCGCCGTCTGAGCCATCCGTCTGCCCAGCGCCGTCTGAGCCATCCGTCTGCCCAGCGCCTTCTGAGCCATCCGTCTGCCCAGCGCCTTCTGAGCCATCCGTCTGCCCAGCGCCTTCTGAGCCATCCGTCTGCCACGAGCCATTAGAGCCGCCCGTCTGTCCCGAGCCATTAGAGCCGTCCGTCAGTCAGGAGCCGCTAGAGCCGTCCGTCAGTCAGGAGCTGCCAGAGCCGCCAGCCAGTCAGGAGCTGCCAGAGCCGCCAGCCAGTCAGGAGCTGCCAGAGCCGCCAGCCAGTCAGGAGCTGCCAGAGCCGCCAGCCAGTCAGGAGCTGCCAGAGCCGCCAGCCAGTCAGGAGCTGCCAGAGCCGCCAGACAGTCATGAGCTGCCCTACAGTCATGAGCTGCCCTACAGTCATGAGCTGCCCTACAGTCATGAGCTGCCCTCCAGTCATGAGCTGCCCTCCAGTCATGAGCTGCCCTCCAGTCATGAGCTGCCCTACAGTCATGAGCTGCCCTACAGTCATGAGCTGCCCTACAGTCATGAGCTGCCCTACAGTCATGAGCTGCCCTCCAGTCCGGAGCTGCCACTCAGTCCGGAGCTGCCACTCAGTCCGGAGCTGCCACTCAGTCCGGAGCTGCCACTCAGTCCGGAGCTGCCATTAGTACAGAGTTGTCCCTCTGTCCTAAGCTACCTCTCTGTCCGGAGCTACCTCTCTGTCCGGAGCTACCTCTCTGTCCGGAGCTACCTCTCTGTCCGGAGCTACCTCTCTGTCCTGAGCTACCTCTCTGTCCTGAGCTACCTCTCTGTCCTGAGCTACCTCTCTGTCCTGAGCTGTCTCCTTTATGTAGGAGGGGCCTTAGTGAAGGTTCCTGGACCATGGTCGGGGGCGAGGGTCGCCACTCAAAGGACGCTAAGGAGGGGGACAAAGACAGTGGTGGAGTGGTGTCCTCGTCCACCGCCGGAGCCGCCACCGCGGACAGATGCCCACCCAGACCCTCCCCTTGAGTTGTAGGGGTGCGCCCGGAGTTCGCACCTTGAGGGGGGGGGTTCTGTCACGTTCCTGACCTGTTTTCTGTTGTTTGGTATGTGTTTATTGGTCAGGGCGTGAGTTTTGGGTGGGCAGTCTATGTTTTCTGTTTCTATGTTGGTTTTTCGGTTGCCTGGTATGGCTCTCAATTAGAGGCAGGTGTTTGACGTTTCCTCTGATTGAGAGTCATATTAAGGTAGGTTGTTCTCACTGTTTGTTTGTGGGTGATTGTCGTCCGTGTCTGTGTCTGCGCACCACACGGGACTGTAGCGTTCGTTTGTAATAGTCTGTTCCTGTTCGTGCGTTCTTCATGTTTTATGTAAGTTCTCTCGTTCAGGTCTGTCTACTTCGTTTTGTTGTTTTGTAAAATTATCAAGTGTTCTTCGTGTGTTTAGTTTCGTCTTGTTAATAAAGTTCATTATGTATTCACAACCCGCTGCACGTTGGTCCAATCCTTGCTACTCCTCTTCGGATGAAGAGAAGGAGGAGGCTCGTTACAGTTACCATATTTCAAAGCAGTTACTGGCTGTTACCATATTTCAAAGCAGTTACTGACTGTTACCGTATTTCAAAGCAAAGTCCCTAAATACTGGGACTACCGTAGAATGTATTAGACATTCTCTACCGTAGTGTGAAGTGTCATATTACTTTAAGAGTAGGGAAAATGAATGCATATGACTCATACAACCTCTAAAAACTCCACAGAATCCCATAATCGTATACATTCTGACTGCAGAATGAGAAAGATATGCACACGCACACACACATACTGTACACAGTGCAGCAGATTATTCATGACTATATTTTCCCCCTGCAAAGCCATTTATAGTCGGTATATCACATTGAGAACATGACACAGGGTTGACTCATTGGCAGGGTATCTGAATACTTTCCACTACAGAGGACAATGATCTGTCTGAAGGTTAAACAATTATCTAATGTTCTGACGTAGGACCATCCAAACTGAGTCCATGGCCAGAGGAGTGGAGGGAATTGAGCTGATCTTGCAAAGTGTTTTGTGTATCAGAAGTGATGTGTTGGAAAGTGATGGTGCTCAAATGGTCAAATGAAACCTACTGCTTCACACAAAGTTTTTTCTGTGTTTTATATTCACACTACGAGGTTGTAATAATACTGTGAAATTGTGAAAATGATAATGTCCTTTTAGTGTAAGAGCTGTTTGAAAAGACTGCCTGAAATTTCAGCCTGTTTTGGTGACATCACCAGGCAGTAAATTAATTAATAGATCAATAAGAACATGAATTCCAAACTTCTCTGCCAATAACAGCTAGTTTTCAGTTTCCCCCTCCCCAATCAGACCAAACCCAGGCAGTCCTAGCAAAATTATTGCTTGTGAAATTGCTCTTTGCTAAGAAGCTATTTTTGTTTCTTTTTGACAATTTTAATTGAAAACAATTGACACATTGACACATGCCAAAGACACAAAAGGATAATTCCTGGCCTAAAGTAAAACACGCAGCAGAAGTACACAGGGAATTTAGAGCAGCTTCTAGTGTTCAGCGTTCCAACTCCGAGCTGTATTGTCCTGTGCTCTCTCTACACTCAGAATGTTAATCAGAAACAGCATGTGTTCTGTTCCTACATTGTTTTCACTGGAGATTCCAGATACTATGTTCCAGAACATTCACACAGCATTCCCAACCAGGAGGTACTGACTGACTGGGTGCAACATGCCACTACAGAGGACAGACAGGAATGACTAGGACATGGCTGATCCATCTTAACTGACCTTCCAAGTGACACGAGGCTTTAGCTGGGCCAGACTGACTTATTGTAGATTGCATATGAGGACTTGAGCACACAGTGTGCTGCATACTCAATCTTGCTAGTGACGAAATAAACGATGTATAAAGTACGCAATGTAACATGATCTGATCCCTTTCTTGAGTGCAAACCCTTGATAGTCCAGTAGAGACGATGTGGACACAACGAGAGCTGCTTTCTTTGGTGTCATCAAGTTAGACAAGAGGGTGACAAGATGAAGTACCCCTTGTGTTTCTCTTTTTGGGAGACAGTGAGGAGATCTGGCATGAGAAAGTGGGTAACATTGTGTTCCCAAAGACTCGCCCTAGCTCCTTTTAGGCTCAGGACCAAGAGGAACACACAAAGAATATGTATTCTGAAAGAGAGCAAGCAACACTTTCCCTGGAGGAGAAAGGCTTGGTCACCACTAGGAGCTGTTTATGGCACCATCTCACTCCTCAGATGTCTCAACAGAGGCCCAGGAGGCATAGTCTTGTGTTGTGTAAGAACACATCTCTTCCATCAACACAAAATAAATATTGTATAACGAGGACCATGAGTGTTTTTGAACACCTGACCTGACCAGGAAAAACAAGGCCCTAGTTACAGGCCATACTGCAACTAAGACCTAGAATTCTCCCTGGTCAAGTCCCATGTTCAGGAAAAACTCACGAAGGAGTTGACGATGACGCAACTGTGTGATGCAGAACTATGATGCAGAACTGTCAGCGCCTAGGCCTACTGCTCACACCATGAGGATGTGACCAACCCAATCATTCCAAGAAAAACTGGTGTAAAGTATTCATGCAAGTGGGTCTCCAGAACTTTACTCTATGGTGGTTTAGTAACAGACCACCAAGCCTTACGTGGCGTGATTCCCGTGCTGGATCAGCGGAGGAAAGTCTTTGGGGGTTGTGAGATTGAAAGTGAAAGTGAACCCTTCTGGGAAGGAGTTGAGGAGACCATATGGTGGCTATGGCAACATGCTAAACACAGGGACCAAACACTGGTTGTCGACATACTAGAGTGTGTTTAAGAGATTGATACCGATTACACAATAGAACACATCCATCGTGTAGAGGTATGGAGGCGATCAGGATTACTCTTACACACACAACCGGAGAAGAAATGTCACTTCCCATGAAGCAGCAATGAGAGACTTCTTAACGTACTGCAGTTTGATGGAAAAAGATGTCTCAGATACAGAATAAAAAACAACAACACAGAGTCTACAATAATCTCCCTAAAGAGCAGAGACAAGCATTGGATGAATAAAAAAATCCCCTCACTCCGATGGTGAGAAATTCTGCTTTTGTAGATTTCTTTCTAAAACCCAGTGTGGTGTCACCCTACATATGTACTCTATTCTACAGACATGATTAACACCCTTGAGACATTGGACAATATTGATGGGGAGATGATTATGGCTTGATGTTAAATCCCTGTATACTAACATCCTCCATCGAGGAGGCTTAGAAGCCATGGTACACTGTCTTAGTCAACGACCCACTGGTTCACTCCCTAGCGCTAACTGTATTGTATTGTAGCAGTAGCAGTACTGTACTCTATTGTGGCAGCAGGTAGCCTAGCGGTTAAGAGCATTGGGCCAGTAACCAAAAGGTCGCTGGTTCGAATCACCGAGCCGACTAGGTGAAAATGTCAATGTGCCCTTGAGCAAGGCACTTAACCATAATTGCTCCTGTGAGTTACTCTGGATAAGAGCATCTAGTAAATTAATTGTTGAACTTGCCAAGATTATTCTGACTAAGAACTTTTCATGTTTGAAAATGACATTCAACAGACAGAAACTGCGGTAACACTTTACTTGACACCCAGCGTCATAACACATTATGGCGGTCATAACCATGTCATAATATGTCATAACAGCGGACATAACGTGTCATAATATGATCATAACACTGTCATGACACATATATTTACACCTGTTGTGACATATATAACATTATTTTATGGCTGGTTATGACACCTACATAAGAGTGTCAAATCCCACAAAACCTACCAGGTAGTTATTTTATGGCTGGTTATGACACCTACATAAGAGTGTCAAAACCCACAAAACCTACCAGGTAGTTATTTTATGGCTGGTTATGACACCTACATAAGAGTGTCAAAACCCACAAAACCTACCAGGTAGTTATTTTATGGCTGGTTATGACACTGTTAGGATTTATGTTTATGCACTGTAGCCTGTTAGCATATTGTTTGAAGATGAATATTGTTTTGTTACACACACACACAAACAATACAGAGGGGGGTGTGTGTGTAGGTGTAAGGACTGACCAACACAGGCCATAAAAGCTGTGGACAGTCTGGAGAGGGGAGGGGTGCATCTCTCTAGACCAACCAGGAGGTTAGAATACTGGACAATACCATATTAGGAATTGTTTCAGTGTAGAATCGACAGACACAAGACGGATCTAATCTACCCAGCAACCAGATGTGGACAAAAGGAACGCAAAGCAAAGGCGAGGCAAAGTCTAAACCGCGCCCAGCCTCTACTGTGATAGGCCAACAGACGCGTTGGAACTACGTCATCACGGTATAAGAACAGCTGTTTACGTACTTCCTGCAGTTCCCTGTTTACCCTGCGTGGTGATACAGCGAACCCGTATATACGAAAATTGCATTTGCCATTCATTGTTTGCGGTAATTAAACATAATTAAAGAAAGTTAGCAGACCTTGCTTTTTATTTATCCTGACACCGGATGTGTTACACGCAGCGTTCACAACACCTACATAAGAGTGTCAAAACCCACAAAACCTACCAGGTAGTTATTTTATGGCTGGTTATGACACCTACCACACAAGACAAAACATTCCATTACACCATAGCCTACTTGACAACAGTATGTTTATGTTATATAACATTTTCTGAAATTGACCATATTAAATTATCATTGTAATTGCGCACAAATTGATGTCAGACATGCACCTACCCCAATGCTCTGTTGTTGATGACTGGAATGAACGTAGGAGCAGATTTCAGGAGCAGGACAAGACACCCTCTTTTTGACAGATGACTGACATAAAGGCATGTACGTGATAGGCCTATCTGGCTTGTATGATTATGATGGTCATAATGCTTCTTGACAGTGTCATAAAGTGTATTTTCTTAGTCCAAGTAAAGTGACACAAGATGGTCATAATGCTTCATAACAGTGTTATAAAGTGTATTTTCTGCAAGTTGAAAAAAATACATGACTGTAAAGAGTTCATCACAACAACAACAAATAACTTAAGAAACAAACTTTCAAATGAAAGGAAACTCTTATGTAGGTGTCATAACCAGCCATAAAATAACACAACAGGTGTAAATATATGGGTCATGACAGTATTATGACCATATTATGACAGGTTATGACATATTATGACATGGTTATGACCGTGTCATAACATGTTATGGCACTGGGTTTACCGAAACGCCTATGGTTAGTGAAATTATACCGAATTATGCTAATCTGTCCCAGACCTGCTACCTGTCCCAGACCTGCTGTTTTCAACTCCCTAGAGACCGCAGGAGCGGTAGAGATACTCTTAATGATCGGCTATGAAAAGCCCACTGACATTTACTCCTGAGATGCTGACTTGCTGCACCCTCGACAACTACTGTGATTATTATTATTTGACCATGCTGGTCATTTATGAACATTTGAACATCTTGGCCATGTTCTGTTATAATCTCCACCCGGCAGAGCCAGAAGAGGACTGGCCACCCCTCATAGCCTGGTTCCTCTCTAGGTTTCTTCCTAGGTTTTGGCTTTCTAGGGAGTTTTTCCTAGCCACCGTGCTTCTACACCTGCATTGCTTGCTGTTTGGGGTTTTAGGCTGGGTTTCTGTACAGCACTTTGAGATATCAGCTGATGTAAGAAGGGCTTTATAAATACATTTGGTTTGATTTGATCTTTATGTGGGGTTGTTTGAGGAGAATTTCAGCCCTAACAATCCATTCTTGCGCAATCTCAAGCTCTGGAAACGCTCCATTGATGACATATTCCCTCTATTCCAGGGCACAGCAGAGGAACTTAACCAATTCCGCTCCTTCATCAATGCAAACAGTGAACACCTGAAATTCACGCTCACCTTTGATGCACATGAAACAGGTTTTCTGGACATTTTGACAAAGAGTGGGGTGGCTTTAGCACGGACCTAAACAGGAAGCTGACGGACAGGAATTTCCTGTTCCACGAAGATAGCTTCCACTCTACACCCCTGAAAAAGAGCCCTAGTATCAGCCAATACAGTCACATACGCAGGATCTGTAGTACACAGTGACTTTGGGAAACACCATCTGGATGAACGCTTTAGACAACAGAGTTACCCAGAGGTTTGGGTGCATGATGCACAGGACTGTTACAAAAATATGACCCAGGATGACAGCTTCACTACCAAACCACCCCACCCCTGGACCAATGAGTGCAACGCTTTCTCCAATACTCCCTACTCGGAAAATACAGTAGTTCGACCACATCATTCAGAAAACACTGGCACATCTTGAGTTTAAAGATCCCCGCGGGTAGCCTTCAGACGCGCCCCCAACATCAGTCAAGGGGTGGTGAGGTCTGATTTTCCACCCGTGACACGTAGCACCTTCCTAGACAATGAGCTAGACGGTAATTACAAATGTGGCCGATGTTCCCAGTGAAACTTTACGAACAAACGCACAACGTTCAATCACCTTATCACCTGCAAGGTCATCAAGTTCATCACGTGTTCTACCAAATAATGTGATATACCTGATCAAGTGTGTGGTCTATGCTACGTAGGAACAACTAAAGTAGCTCTGAAAACAAGGATAGCAGATCACAGGAGTAATATCAGGACCCTTGATCAGAGAAAGTCTGCGACTGCACACTTCATGGAGGCTCGTCACAACATCAGCTCTCTGAAAGATATTGGTATCGAACATGTTAAGCCTTCTAAGAGAGGGAGGGGGGGTACTGATAATCTGTTACTGAGAAGAGAACTGTATTGGATTCACTGTTTGTCCACCATGTCTCCTAAAGGTCTGAACCAAGGGTTTGATAGCAGACCATTTCTTACGTGAATATGTTATGTTGATTTGTCTTCAGGTCTTCACTTGGTCATTTTGCACATACGTATACGTTCGGTTTTCTATAACTTTCTATAACTGTGCCCATCTCATTGACATCAAATTCTTAGAGGTACACAAGCTGTTTTTGAAATAGGTCACTGTAATTATATCTGTACGTAATGGTCATATGGGCAGGTATTCCAGTTTCCAACGTAATCGTTTTCACTGTTGCCTAGGTTTTAACTCCGATTTGTACTTATAATTCTTTGTGACCATATGTACCTCTGTCATTAATTATGATTGACGATGCACAAAAGCGGATTTAATTGTTTCCACACCCACCATGCGTCATGTGAGGTGAAATGTTTATATTTTTGGTTGTGAGCACACAGTCTGTTTAACCTGACAAAGATCTGCTTCAGATTGAAACGTTGTCAATAAACGGTGAATTGGGAGCATAAACAGTGTGCGTGCCTTCCTGGTTGAAGAGATCACTCTAGTGGTGTGGGGGCTGTGCTTTGGCAAAGTGGTTGGGGTTATTCTCTCTCTCTCTTTCTCTCTCTCTCTCTCTGAGGACCTGAGCCCTATGACCATGCCTCAGGACTACCTGGCTTGATGACTCCTTGCTGTCCACCTGGTCGTGCTGGTGCTCCAGTTTCAACGTTTCAACTGTTCTGCCTCAACCTATGGAACCCTGACCTGTTCACCGGACGTGCTACCTGTCCCAGACCTGCTGTTTTCTACTCTCTAGAGACAACAGGAGCGGTAGAGATACTCTGAATGATCGGCTATGAAAAGCCAACTGACATTTACTCCTGAGGTGCTGACCTGTTGCACCCTCTACAACCACTGTGATTATTATTATTTGACCCTGCTGGTCATCTATGAACATTTGAACATCTTGGCCATGTCCTGTTATAATCTCCACCCGGCACAGCCAGAAGAGGACTGGCCACCCCTCATAGCCTGGTTCCTCTCTAGATTTCTTCCTAGGTTCTGGCCTTTCTAGGGAGGTTATCCTAGCCACGTGCTTCTACACCTGCATTGCTTGCTGTTTGGGGTTTTAGGCTGGGTTTCTGTACAGCACTTTGTGACATCAGCTGATGTAAGAAGGGCTTTATAAATACATTTGACTGATTGATTGATTCTTTACAAGCTTTTAAAAGTCCCCACCAAGCAATAGGGCCATGACAAATCTCAGTCTCATACACAAAGACACATTCCTACACGCACACACACGCATGCTCACGCGCACACGTACACGCACATGCGTAACAGCAGTGTTAGCAGAGAACAGCCTGTTGGTGTGGGTGTCTGATGGCTTTAAGTGCCCTGTCACGATCATTATAAGACGAATGAGTGGACCAAGGCGCAGCGTGAAAGAAAGACATCTTCTTTTAATGAAGACAAACAAAACACTTATAAACGAACAAAAACGATCGTGAAGCTAAAACAAACTACGTGCACACATGCAACATAGACATAGACAATTACCCACAACAGCCCAATGCCTATGGCTGCCTTAAATATGGCTCCCAATCAGAGACAAATGAATGACAGCTGTCTCTGATTGAGAACCATTCAAGCAACCATAGACATACCTAGAAACCTACACTCAACACTAACCCATACACTCTAACAAAACCCCCTAGACACTACAACCACCCAAGACAAGACAAAAACACAAACATCCCCCCTGTCACACCCTGACCTAACCAAAATATTACAGAAAATAAAGATAACTAAGGCCAGGGCGTGACAGCCCTTAGATACTAGAAAGCTGAAAAGGTGAACAGTGAACATCCTCATCATTACCATCTGGTGTTTGCAGCAGTCAGGCCATTCAAACCAAATGTCAAGATGGAGGGGCCCATTCTGAAATCTATTCAACTGTGTTCCAGTTTATGTGCTCTAATTATGGAAATAAATATCCTAATGAAGAAAAGTGCTCCCGATGAGAGTTAAAGGAGAGGGTGAAATGGGAGGGGATGGTGGTTTGGTGGTGTAACAGCTATCAGTGACAGACAGTGGGAGAGATGGGCGAAGACAGAATAACATCGCTGTCTACTGTGTTTGCTAACAGTGTTATAGTTCATTACGACTGTGATTCAGAGAACACTAGATGTACACTATATCTTTTGTCATTGTACAACAAGACTAATGACAACTGGTGGAGCTAAGTGGCTCTTTGGAGTACTTGTGTTGACAGCATCACATTTGCGGGTTTGGGAGAGGAAGGTCAAATGCATGTCAGAAAAACAAAGAGACGGACTGAGAAAATCATTTGTTTTTGTGTAGGAAGCCTTGGGATCGGCCAAGCAGCAGCCCCTGCTTTATAAACATCCAGTCACTCTGACGTCTACGAGTACTGCCCAGTAAAGCATGACATTACCACTGAGTGTTACACTCAGAGAACACACACACACCAAAACACACACACACACACACACACACACACACACACACACACACACACACACACACACACACACACACACACACACACACACACACACACACACACACACACACACACACACACACACACACACACACACACACACATCCCCCTGCATTGTTATAGTGAAGCCCACCCACAATAAGGATAACAGAACATCTATAAATAGGCTGAGTGAGTGACAGAGGGCCACTCAATTTGACCTTTCTGTGGTGACACCTCTCCTTGAGGAACACACAGATCTATCAAGACTAGAGGAAACCAGCAGCACTAAGGAGGACAAGACAGACAGCTCCTTATCAGCATGAGAAACACTCCCACTCAGGCACTATCAAATAGGAACACAACAGCTCTGCAGTGGAATAGCAGTACAAGATAAAATAGGGTCAGTATTAGAGGAATGAACTAAAGTGATCCAAAGTGTTGTGTTTTTCCCACAACCCCCTTTGAGGCGGTGTGGTGTGCGTGTGGGTTTTTAAGTAATTACAGTGGTAAGATACCAAAGCCAAGCGGGCATGTTTACTGTTCACTGTTCACTTACTGGCATGTATTAACAAGAGGAGGAGAGGATAAAGGGAAGGGTAAAGAAATGGAGAAGAGAGGAGAAAGGGAAGGGGAAAGAAACGGAGAAGAGAGGAGAAAGGGAAGGGGAAAGAAACGGAGAAGAGAGGAAAAAGGGAAGGGGAAAGAAACGGAGAAGAGAGGAGAAAGGGAAGGGGAAAGAAACGGAGAAGAGAGGAGAAAGGGAAGGGGAAAGAAACGGAGAAGAGAGGAGAAAGGGAAGGGGAAAGAAACAGAGAAGAGAGGAGAAAGGGAAGGGGAAAGAAACGGAGAAGAGAGGAGAAAGGGAAGGGGAAAGAAACGGAGAAGAGAGGAGAAAGGGAAGGGGAAAGAAACGGAGAAGAGAGGAGAAAGGGAAGGGGAAAGAAACGGAGAAGAGAGGAGAAAGGGACGGGGAAAGAAACGGAGAAGAGAGGAGAAAGGGAAGGGGAAAGAAACGGAGAAGAGAGGAGAAAGGGAAGGGGAAAGAAACGGAGAAGAGAGGAGAAAGGGAAGGGGAAAGAAACGGAGAAGAGAGGAGAACAAACACTAAACCAGAGTCACCTTTTGACTTATCAACAGATGAATGTCAACTTTAGCAACACAGGCTTTAAGCACATACAGACAAATGTAGTAGAAGATGGATTACAGAGACTAAAAGAAACAGAAACCAGAATACAGTGTTTTTTCTGTTCTCTCTTCTTTTTAGGAGAACAAAATGGTCATTCATCTTAAACGCATCCAGACTACTCTCAGATTGTTCTTTTTATGCTGAACTTCGACCTCCAGCCAAATATAACTCCTGGGTTGTGTAACCTCTGGTGTCATGTTAAAACTAGGGCAGAAAATCTCACACAGCAGGCTTGTGGGGGAGGGAGGATAGTTGATAACATCCCCCATTTATCCAGTCATTTTACTGTAATGTGATTTTCCATCTTAGAGGAGAAATTTAACAAGGAACCCATTAGAACTGGAATGGAAAGATTTACTTAAAAGGAGAAAGGAACAGAGAGAAAGGGGGCTCAAATATAGAAGTTAGGAATGTTATTATAAAGAGAAAGTGTATCTCAGGTCTTCACCACCCATAACCTGGCAGAGACACTGCATCTATTTCTATTACAATGTACTGAGCAGTGGTTGGGTAAAAGTCCCATCTCTACATAAAGCCTGACCAATCATAATGTGTTGTAATAAAGTGTGGCGATAGCGTCATCTGACTAGAATTAGAGTTCATAAAACACCGAACAGAGAACCCAGTTATAGAGTGTACTAGGGCTGACACAACAAGTCGGATAAACAATTTCACAAATTCAGCTGTTTTTAATCTTTGCTATGCTGTAATAAAGGCTTTCCCTTTTTTTGTAAGAACAGCGTCTGGTATTATTTATCATTTATTTTGTGTTGTTTACACTGTTCCAAATAGTCCAAAATAATATTTGTAAAAATAATAACCCTCCCTTTTCTTGATCTCCTTATTGTTATTATTTCTAACATTGTTATGATCATCATTATCATAATAATGAATAATGTCATTATCATTAGTAGGCTTAGTATAGCAGCCTTGTATAACCACCATCACGCTGTAGGCCTAGGAGCACATCCTGTTTAGTCTTAATACCATAACTTACTTAGGCCTTTATTTCAATTCTTAAATAGGCTACAGTACTGTATCAAACATTCATTTGTTCATGTCGTCACACAGCACACGAGTCATTCATGATTTGAAATGCAATCAAGCATTAAAATAAAATCACAAAGTGACCCTTGAATAATTAGCGTAAACAATAATTATTGTTCCATTTCGGAAATTGCATTCATGAATGAATCCAACTGGTTTTATTCATTGCTATAATAAAGGCTTTACCCCCCCAAAATTATGTTACAACAGACTCTCTGGTACGCTTATCATTTATTTTGTGTTGTTTACATTGTTCCAAACGTCAGATTATATTGTAATTTAATAGCACCTGTTTGGAACACATAATTGACACATTTATTCCACACATCTGACTTCCCCTTTACCTCCTGAGCAACCAGTAAACATTATCCTGTTTCGAGTTTGTCACGTCCTCTGCATCTATTTTGCTGTCAAATGTGTTACAGTGTTCAGAGTTTGTTAAAACGAAGTTGCGGCGGCGTCGGATGGACCAGTTGCAGCGGCGTCCGACAGGCCAGTTGCAGCTGCCGAAGTTGCGGCGGCGTTGGACGGACAAGTTGCAGTGGCGTCGGACGGGCCAGTTGCAGCTGCCGAAGTAGCGGCGGCGTCGGACAGACCAGTTGCAGCTGCCGAAGTTGCGGCGGCGTCGGATGGACCAGTTGCAGCGGCGTCCGTCGGGCCAGTTGCAGCGGCCAGTTGCAGCAGCGGCAGACGGGCCATTCCCGCTGTCTCCATTTAGGGTCGGTTACTCTGCCACGTTGTATAAATGATTGGAGACAGGCGCAGGAATTCGTAATAGGGAGGTTTAATACTCCACCCAAAATATACAACATGCCATGAAAAGGCACGGGGACGAAGCCCAAAACTAACATGTATACAAAAACACAGGGATATAACCCAAACAACAGAGTGAGGTTAAACCTCTAATAAATATACGGAACGAGACCCGCAATACACTACACGGGGCGAAACCTGTAATAACAATGCACAACAATACACGGGACGAGACCCGTGATAACAAGTGCACAATACGCCCAGCACGAAAGCCGAAATAACAAAGCACAGGTACTGACAGACCAACAGACATGGGAACAATAACCGACAAGCCAATGGTGAACAGACGGCACATACTGTATATACAATTACTAATCGGGGAATTGGAATCAGGTGTGCGTAATGAGACAGTTCAGTGATGCCTAGAGGCCGGTGATGTAGACCTCTGGAACTGTTGCACATAATGAGCAATACGTAATACGTGACACAACCTAGTGTACTGTATATTCAAAAAGAGACCGATATTAATGCTTGAAATCAAAAGTATTTTTCATACACTGGCTGAATTAGAATTATGTTGAATGGCATCATAGGAATAGTTTGATCAAGAGAGGAACAAACAGAAATGGTGACATCCTCATAACCATGTTGTTAAATAAGACAGTTCTACCCTGCCAGTGAACCTGACCTGCACTCCAACCCGAATCTACACAGTTATTAACCCAAATCCCTGCCATGACATGACCTCACATACCGTCATAAGTTTCCACAGCAATTACTTCAGTAATGATAGCGTTTACTGTTAGGAATATAGTGTTTGTGCTCATTAACCCGCAGTACAGTATCCCAAACAACACACCAATAAACATCAGCCTGAACACACCATATATTGTTCAGGAGCCAGTCACTTTAACCCAGTTATTCAAGGACAGTGTCAAAACAACTCATTATAAACATACACATGTAGGGGAGGGGAGAGAGAGAGGAAGGAGAGAAAGGGAGAAAAAGTAGGAAGAGGAGGGAGAGAGAGGTCATGGTCAACAACACCATTGACCAGTCACCAGTCAGGCTGTAGAGTGTAAACATGCTCTTGTATACACATAAAAAAATGCAAAACACAACCATAATCAAATCAAATCATCAAATCACATTTTATTTGTCACATGCGCCGAATACAACAACCTTACCGTGAAATGGTTACTTACAAGCCCTTAACATACAATGCAGTTTTAAGAAAATTGAGTTAAGGAAATATTTACTAAATAAACTAAAAAGTAAAAAAATTCTAAATAGAAAGTAACACAACAAAATAACAATAATTATATTTATCTAGGCAAGTCAGTAAAGAACAAATTCTTATTTACAATGACGGCCTACCCTGGCCAAACCCGGACGACGCTGGGCCAATTGTGCGCCGCCCTATGGGACTCCCAATCACGGCCAAATGTGATGCAGCCTGGATTCGAACCAGAGACCGCAGTGACGCCACTTACACTGAGATGCAGTGCCTTAGACAGCGGCACCACTCGGGAGTCAGGGGGTACCGGTATACAGTAGCAGTAGTGTAAAAACAAAGGGGGGGTGTCAATGGTCAATGCAAATAGTCCAGGTGGCCATTTGATTAATTATTCAGCATTCTTCAGCAAGCTTAATGATGATGTTGGAGTCATGCTTGGCCATGCAGTCGTAGGTGAACAGGGAGTACAGGAGGGGACTAAGCATGCACCCCTGAGGAGCCCCTGTGATGAGGATCAGCGTGGCAGATATGTTGTTGCCTACCCTTACCACCTGGGGGTGGCCCTTCAGGAAGTCCAGGATGACAGTTGCAGAGGGAGGTGTTTAGTCTCAGGGTCCTTGGCTTAGTGATGAGCTTTGTGGGCACTGTGGTGTTGAATGCTGAGCTGTAGTCAATGAACAGCATTCTCACATAGGTGTTCCTTTAGTCCAGGTGGGAAAGGGCAGTGTGGAGTGTGATTGAGATTGAGATTGCATCATCTGTGGATCTGTTGGGGCGGTATACGAATTGGAGTGGGTCTAGGGTTTCCGGGATGATGGTTTTGATGTGAGTCATGACCAGCCTTTCAAAGCACTTCATGGCTACCGACATGAGGGTAGTAGTCATTTAGGCATGTTACCTTTGCTTTCTTGGGCACAGGGACTATGCTGATCTTCTTGAAACATGTAGGTATTACAGACTCGGTCAGGGAGAGGTTGAAAATGTCAGTGAAGACACTTGCGCATGCCCTGAGTACACGTCCTGGTAATCTGTCTGGCCCTGCGGCCTTGTGAAAGTTGACCTGTTTAAAGGTCTTGCTCACATCGGCTACGGAGAGCGTGATCACACAGTCGTCTGGAACAGCTGGTGCTCTCATGGATGCTTCAGTGTTGCTTGTCTCGAAGTGAGCATAAAAGGCCGATCAGGTAGGCTCGCGTCACTGGGCAGTTTATAGTCGTGGCCAAAAGTTTTGAGAATGACACAAATATTAATTTTCACAAAGTCTGCTGCCTCAGTTTGTATGATGGCAATTTGCATATACTCCAGAATGTTATGAAGAGTGATCAGATGAATTGCAATTAATTGCAAAGTCCCTCTTTGTCATGCAAATTAACTGAATCCCCAAAAACATTTCCACTGCATTTCAGCCCTGCCACAAAAGGACCAGCTGACATCATGTCAGTGATTCTCTCGTTAACACAGGTGTGAGTGTTGACGAGGACAAGGCTGGAGATCACTCTGTCATGCTGATTGAGTTCGAGTAACAGACTGGAAGCTTCAAAAGGAGGGTGGTGCTTGGAATCAAGCAAGGAAACACGTGCCATCATCATTGCTTTGCACAAAAAGGGCTTCACAGGCAAGGATATTGCTGCCAGTAAGATCGCACAGGGCGGCCAAGAAAGTCCAGCAAGCGCCAGGACCGTCTCCTTAAGTTGATTCAGCTGCGGGATCGGGGCACCACCAGTACAGAGCTTGCTCAGGAATGGCAGCAGGCAGGTGTGAGTGCATCTGCACGCACAGTGAGGCGATGACTTTTGGAGGATTGCCTTGTGTCAAGAAGGGCAGCAAAGAAGCCACTTCTCTACAGGAAAAACATCAGGGACAGACTGATATTCTGCAAAAGATACAGGGATTGGACTGCTGAGGACTGGGGTAAAGTAATTTTCTCTGATGAATCCCCTTTCCGATTGTTTGGGGCATCCGGAAAAAAGCTTGTCCGGAGAAGACAAGGTGAGCGCTACCTTCAGTCCTGTGTCATGCCAACAGTAAAGCATCCTGAGACCATTCATGTGTGGGGTTGCTTCTCAGCCAAGGGAGTGGCCTCACTCACAATTTTGCCTAAGAACACAGCCATGAATAAAAAATGATACCAACACATCCTCCGAGAGCAACTTCTCCCAACCATCCAGGAACAGTTTGGTGACGAACAATTTATTTTCCGGCATGATGGAGCACCTTGCCATAAGGCAAAAGTGATAACTAAGTGGCTCGGGGAACAAAACATCGATATTTTGGGTCCATGGTCAGGAAACTCCCCAGACCTTAATCCCATTGAGAACTTGTGGTCAATCTTCAAGAGGCGGGTGGACAAACAAAAACCCACAAACTCCAAGCATTGATTAAGCAAGAATGGGCTGCCATCAGTCAGGATATGGCCCAGAAGTTAATTGACAGCATGCCAGGGCGGATTGCAGAGGTCTTGAAAAAGAAGGGTCAACACTGCAAATATTGACTCTTTGCATCAACTTCATGTAATTGTCAATAAAAGCCTTTGACACTTATGGAATGCTTGTAATTATACTTCAGTATTCCATAGTAACATCTGATAAAAATATCTAAAGACACCGAAGCAGCAAACTTTGTGAAAATTAATATTTGTGTCATTCTCAAAACTTTTGGCCACGACTGTACATCACTCCATATTCATTCGTTTTTGTGGCAGCAGGAATATGGAAGCCTGGCAAAATGTATAATAACAAATGTATGTCTGTCTATCTGTCTCTCCGTCAGTCTCTCTGTTCGTCTGTCCATCTGACCAATCACCAAGTCTGAACATTAGCTATTCATTATACCTAGCGCCAGCCAGGCGTTAACCATCACTCAAATCATAACCTCATCTCTTCAGTCTCTCACTGCCTCATCTTCTATCAGAGGATACTCTAAATTCCAGAATCTTCTATATTCTAGAATGAAGATGGTGGAGAGGATGGCAGCCAGACCAGAGCAGCCGAGCAGTAAACAGTGATTAATTAAACATTAAACATGTGGTTGTGATGGGAGGATTAATGATTACTCAGACTGATTCTCCTTTCCTATTTTTAGGTCAATGCACTGTAATCCAATAACTGCAGTCTGTTGTTTTTTCACCCAGATTTGGTACATGGAATCTTAACATTTCATCCCCATTTTCACAGAATTAATTTGTTCACCCAGAGACCCAAGTCTGTGAGCTGTGTGTAGATAATGTAGATTTGTGTGAGGATGTGTGTAGTGTAGTAGATCTCTGCTAGTGTGTGTGTGTGTGTGTGTGTGTGTGTGTGTGTGTGTGTGTGTGTGTGTGTGTGTGTGTGTGTGTGTGTGTGTGTGTGTGTGTGTGTGTGCGTTGTGTGCGTGCGTTGCGTGCGCTGCGTGCGTGCGTGCGTGCGTGCGTGCGTGCGTGCGTGCGTGCGTGCGTGAGAAAGAGTTCGGGCTCCCCAGTGAGATTCAGTCTGTCCAAGGTGTGATACATTGGAGCAGCACATCAGGGGGGTTTTATGAATGGATTGTGAGTGTGGTGCGATGACGTACGCTCCACTTACAGACAAGTGTTTGTGTTTGTGTCTTATGCATGTAAATGATGAACGGTTGAGAGTGCCAAAAGGAGAACAAAGCTGCAGCATCTTGCAGTGCAATCCAACACACTTCATCCTAAAACCATCATTTTTCCAACACATATCAAATCAAAGTAATAGTAAAAAGGCTGATATGTTAGATCAGGGAACCCTAACCCTAACCCTAACTTTGATGGGGGTGGGGGCCACAAAAAAAAAAAACGGAAGAGGGGCCGCAATGGCTTGTGGAAAATATTTTATCGGCCGACCTTGTGACAGCAACGAGAAAAAAATATGATTTAAAGTTAATTTCCTGCAATTCTACACATTTTGCCATGGGGCGTAGAGAAGATTTTGCAATTTTATAACTAATTTCATACAATTCTACGAATTTTGCCATGTTGGCAGTTTTTAATATGATAACTGATGATCAATTACCCTGGTCAGATAGCTGGTCACTAGACTAACTTACCAATAAAAAAAAAACACTGACATGTGCTAACCGAGGGACTGCTGATGCAAAACCAAAATGTCGAAATTGTACCTTGTGTTTTCTACTATTCTAACTCTCAACAGGAAGTTGAGACCCCGACTGAGTTCCCTGTGTTAGAAGTCAAATTTAAACCGACTTCATACAGTGCATTCAGACAATACTATATATGCATAATATGTCAAAGCTTTGTTGTGCACACACTTCCCTCCATATGCTAGCATACCTGTAGACTTCCATTCATTGCGCTAACGCTAGTTAACATTGGCTTGTGGAAATACCTCTAACTTCCTTCATACTTTACATTTTTTTATTTTAACCTTGATTTAATTAGGCAAGTCAGTTAAGAGCAAATTCTTATTTACAATGACAGCCTACCCCGGCCAAACCCTCCCCTACCCCAGACGATGCTGGGCCAATTGTGCGCCGCCCTATGGGACTCCCGATCACGGCCGGTTGTGATAGAGCCCGGGATCGAACCAGGGTCTGTAGTGACGCCTCAAGCACTGCAGTGCAGTGCTTTAGACTGCTGCACCACTCGGGAGACATAAAAAGTAGAGACATAAAAATGGCCCAAATATCACAGTATGCCTTTAAAGTAGTCACCCCCATGTGAAGAAGTCATAAGTATTTGGGCTAATTTACTTATAGTGTATCAATGTAGACAAAAGTTAAGTATTTGGTCCCATATTCTGTATGCATTCTATATGTACTCATCACAACCAAAACAAACTGCAAATACATCAAACCAGTTTGTAGAGTCACAAGCTTGATGTTGTCATTGCGTGCTATGAATATGGGATCAATACTACTTTACATTGACATGGTGTCTTATCTTCTAGTCGTCTGGTGATGTGACAAAACAACTGTACTGTACAGCACTGTCTTAGACACAACCTGAGAGTAGTTTTACAGCAATCTTAGACTTAAAGCACAAAACTCTGCATACAGATGAGTACATACAGAATGCATACAGCTGAGTACATACAGAATGCATACAGCTGAGTACATACAGAATGCATACAGCTGAGTACATACAGAATGCATACAGCTGAGTACATACAGAATGCATACAGCTGAGTACATACAGAATGCATACAGCTGAGTACATACAGAATGCATACAGCTGAGTACATACAGAACACATACAGCTGAGTACATACAGAATGCATACAGCTGAGTACATACAGAATGCATACAGCTGAGTACATACATAATGCATACAGCTGAGTACATACAGAATGCATACAGCTGAGTACATACAGAATGCATACAGCTGAATATAGTTTTTTAAGAAGCCTAAACAAACCCATAGAACACAAACTCAAATTCTAAACCTGTCTTCTGAAGTGTGTGTGAAGTATGTTCTGTGCTGCCTTCTAGGAGTGTGTATGTGTATCTTGTCCTACCTTGACCTCCTGACTGGTGAACACCTCAACGTCCACCACACAGGCGATGAGGACAGAGATATCACAGTCTAGGCTTCGTGAAGGCATTCTCACTCCTCTCTGCACCGTTCAGACAGACAGATAAAAAAAACTGCTGGAATCTACTGCTCGCTTTACAAAGGACAGCTGGTCCGGAGCACCTGTGTGTGTGTTTTCGCCGGTGTGTTTGTGTGAGAGTGTGTTGTGCTCTGAAGAGCCCACTGTGTAGTAGTCTCTAGCAGTGAGGCAGGCTGGGTGTTACTCTGGGCTGGCTGGCTGGGGAAGCAGAGACGCCGAGGGAGAAGTCAACCCACTAGCCTCCCCTCCCCTCGCTCCCTCTTCCAGTTATGACATCACTGCCCCCCAAACACACACTCTCCCTCTCTCGCACACATACACAAAATGTCAAAAAAGGCAGATATTTTTTTTACGCTGAGTACGGCTTGTCTCTCTCATCCTGAACTAGTGGGGTAATGCAGTGAAGCAAATAGAAAATGATGAGGTGCCAAAACTGTTTGTCTAACTGAACAACACAGACAGACAGCATTTTGTCCGAGGCGTGAATCACACCGCTGCAGACTCTGATTTGGGAAGCTTGTTACAGAGACGCAGTCACACAGTTAATACAACAGACGTATTACTGCTATGGAACTGAGCTATCATGCGTCTGATGAAACCCTGCACGTTGTCACTGATTTACATTCCACACCATGCTCCCTAAAATCAAGAGACACACTGACTCAGACACACACAGGGCTCTGGGGAAGGATTCAAATAACATTCTGCAGTATGATCATTGGAACATATCAGTGGTACCCTGTGGTGTAAAGTTGCGTGTAAACATACTTTGAAGTACTACTTAAGTAGTTTTGGGGGGTATCTGTAGTTGACTTTACCATTTATATTTGACAACTTTACTTTTACTCCACTACATTCCTAAAGAAAATATAGTGCCTTCAGAAAGTATTCATCCCCCTTGACTTATTCCACATTTTGTTGTTACAGCCTGAATTCAAAATGGATGAAATATGATTTTTTTATAACCCATCTACACACAATACCCCATAATGACAAAGTAAAAACATGTTTTTAGAAATGTATTGAAAATGGAATACAGAAATACCTCATTTACATAAGTATTCACACCCCTGAGTCCATAATTTGTAGATGCACCTTTGGCAGTGATTATAGCTGTGAGTCTTTCTGGGTAAGTCTCTAAGAGCTTTGCATACCTGGATTGTGCAACATTTGGCCATTATTCTTAAAAAATTATTCAAGCTCCGTCAAATTGGTTGTTTATCATTGCTAGACAATCATTTTCAGGTCTTGACATACATTTTGAAGTACATTTTGACATTGCCATAACAAATGGTTGAATAGTTATTGACTCAAGATGTTTCAGCTTTTCATCTTTGATAAATTTGTTAAAAAACAAACATAATTCCACTTTGACGTTATGGGGTATTGTGTGTATGCCAGTGACAAGGGATGTGAATAGTTTCTGGTACTTTAGTACTGTATGTACTTTTTACTCCCATACATTTTCCCTGACACCCAAAAGTACTTGTTACATTTCGAATGCTCAGGCAGGACAGCAATCAACCAAACTTACGACATTTGCACACACTGTATATAGATTTTTCTATTGTGTTATTGACTGTACGTTTGTTTATCCCATGTGTAACTCTGTGTTGTTGTTTTTGTCACACTGCTTTGCTTTATCTTGGCCAGGTCGCAGTTGTAAATGAGAACTTGTTCTCAACTGGCCTACCTGGTTAAATAAAGGTGAAATATATATATTTTTAAATATGGTCCAATTCACTCACCTATCCATATAACGCATTGTCATCCCTCCTGCCTCGGATCTGGCGGACTTACTAAACACAAATACTGCCTTTGTGATGTCTGAGTGTTGGAGTGTGCCCCTAGCTGTCGGTCATTTTTTTGGGGGGGGGTGCCTGGTTTGCTTAATATAAGGAATTGTATGTATAGTATTTACTTGTATTTAAGTATATTTAAAACCAGATACTTTTATACTTTTACTCAAGTAGTATTTTACTGGGGGACTTTGACTTTGACTTACATTTTCTATTAAGGTATGTGTGACATATCAAAGGATGAAATTATGAGGAATAATGCATGGGTCTAATGCTGACGTTATTTCACAGGGATGCTTTTGTGTTCATACTCTTGGTCTTAGTATCTGAGCCACCCAGTGGTCAAACGCAGCTATTTGTCCAGGGTTAACAACAGAGGCTTCATGGAATACAGCCAACTCATTTACCTCCATGGAATACACATAGATATGAACAGTACTTATCTCTATGGGAATACATACAACGCACAGAACACCAGTCAAGCCGAAGCAAAGGGCAGTTTATTACATGGAGGTTATATGGAGGTATTGTGTGACTGTATACTAACCAGGTACACTTTAGGGTAGAATGTGTTTGCCTCTCTCCTCTCCATCTCTCCTTCTTATTTCACTGCTCTATCTCTCACCCTCTTTCTCTCTCCTATTCATGTGTATTGACAGAACGATCCTGCAGCATTATATCGTACTTTCTTAATGGAAAAGCAGCCTCCGACACCCCCCGACCACGCACGCACGCACGCACGCACGCACGCACGCACGCACGCACGCACGCACGCACGCACGCACACACCAACCACACACACACACACACACACACACACACACACACACACACACACACACACACACACACACACACACACACACACACACACACACACACACACACACACACACACACACACACACACGCACGCACACGTTTGTTTTACTATTACTGTGGCGACCAAACAATTGATTCCCATTGAAAATCCTACTTTCCCTAACCCTAACCCTTAATTTAACCCTAAACATAATACGAAAACCCTATCCTTAACTCCTAACCCTAATTGTAACCCTGAGCCTAAACCTAACCCCTAAGCCTAAAATAGCCTTTTCCTTGTGGGGACCAGCGAAATGTCCCCACTTGTCCGAATTTTGCTAGTTTTACTATCCTTGTGAGGACTCCTGGTCCCTGGGTCATGTGTTGTACAGCTGTGGACCTGTTAGGTGTGTGTAGTGTTGAGTGAAGATAAAGTTAGATAAAGTTATGTAAACAGAGACCACAGTAACCTTCCTGGCAGGCTGACAGACAGATAGGGGATGAGGAGAGGCATGTGGACCAGGGTGTACGTGCAGGCCAAGGGGTAGCAGGACCAGAGGCGCTTTCATTGGGAGAGGGAGAAACGTGGCTCCAGTAGGGACGGATTGATGTTTTTTTCATACTTTTACAGTGTTAGTTCCATCAGCTGTACAATATGATATAAAACACAGGAAACATATAATTCTGACTGCACTGGGCCTTTAAAGAATCCTGTAAGATTCTGCTGACTAACCACGGGCTTGATATGATTGAAGAATGAAGCAGGTGTTAAACATGGGCTTGATATGATTGAAGAATGAAGCAGGTGTTAAACATGGGCTTGATATGATTGAAGAATGAAGCAGGTGTTAAACATGGAGTTGATATGATTGAAGAATGAAGCAGGTGTTAAACATGGGCTTGCTACACAGAAAACAGCAGGTGACTACTCCATTGTTGACACCTATATCAATATCTTTGAAATGAGCTTTCAAAACAACTAAATCAATTATCTTTTATCATATTTTGCACCAGAGTGAGGCTCTCTCCACTAGCCTAAATGTTGTTCCTGCAGTGAGGAGGATTCACCATCTTCATTGAATGTTTTTCTAACTTATAGGCAGATAATCACCAAAAAGCCTACCAGTATGCAAATTAGGGAGCCAAATGAACAGCTCTCATACCGATGCAATACAGTAGGCTACTGACGAGTCACTCACTTTAATACCACTGTCTGACAAGTCCTGATGGACTTCATATCAAAAATACAAATGAGATCTTTAGTGCCGATGCAGTACCATGGACATACACGGAGTGTACAAAACATTAGGAACACCTTCCTAATATTGAGTTGCACCCCATTTTGCCCTCAGAACAGCCTCATATTTTCAGGGCATGGACTGTACAAGGTGTCGAAAGCATTCCACAAGGATGCTGGTCCATGTTAACTCCATTGCTTCACACAGTTGTGTCAAGTTTGCTGGATGTCCTTTAGGTGGTGGACCATTCCTGATACAAGCGGGAATCTGTTAATTGTGAAAAACCCTGCAGTGCCAGAAAACAATAGGGTAAGAGGATTTTGACTATCATCACCAAATGATATGGAACATGCTAATTCATGCTTTCTCCCTCCATTTAAAGAAATTCAACTGCTACCACAGCGCACACAACACACACACCCAGGTCCCGAGAGGCGGGACAGACAGCAGACGGTCAAACCAGCAGTTTCCCTGTCATCGCTCACTTTGTGACTGACAGCCGCCTGTCCTATCAATAGACGGCTGGAAGATGCATATCGTTCATTCTAGCGGGAGAGGGCTCGGAAGAGTTTTTTTGGACTAGCGAATTGAAAAGTAGACTAGCTAATTGAAGTGGAAAAAGTACCCGGCTGAAAACAGCCTGAGCTAGTGGAAAACAATGGCTGTGTGTCGTGTTGGTGGTTTGGAGTTACCTCGATCATGTGTGCTGCAGCAGATACTCTATTATATAGAATGGAGATAGTAGTTCAAAGGTCAATGGTCCCTGGCTGTCACACAATGGGTCGTTCGGTGTCTTTTGAGAAGTGTAACATGGTCAAAAAATACTTTTGATTTCTCAAAATTTGAACATTCTGTCATAAAGAGCACATGTTCAACGTTATAAAAAACACTTTTTCCCATCTCAAGAGGTTAAAATGACTATAGTAAGGGCTTATTAAGTGCCAAATAAAGTAGGGTTGACCGTAACAGGGTTGACCATAACAGGGTTGACGATTTCATCTTAATTCAGCCATGAATCCCCCTGTGACAGGCGGAATGGAAGCTTGATGTGTGCAGCAGGAAGTTGCAATTGAATGCAAGCTAACACACAACATTTTTTTGAACCATTTCTAGCCTGTCTATCTCTTGGTAACAGGGTTACTGTGTTATGCTCAACCCACTCAGGTTTCCACCACAAAACACCAGAAAATTACCAAAAAGAGTAGAACCAGCTCACCTGCTTTTATACTGTGATTTGACTATTAGATGTTCAATGTTTCTTTTGAAAAACATATTTTTACAGGAGTAGTTTCACCATATTGAAACAGCTGCAGGCCTCAGGGAGACTGACTCCATGTCTTTGGACTGATAACCTATTTGTATGTTCATATTTTCATTTTAAACCAAGTTAAATGAAGTCTTGAGCAGTATAAATCTAAGGACATTGGATATAATAATTGTCTGTTTACTAAACCTTTCCTGGAAACAAGGATATAACGTGAAAATGAAGAGAGGTACACATGCAGTCACACACACACACACACACACACACACACACACACACACACACACACACATTCCTCAGCCGTCCCTCACCTCTTTAGACAGGATCAAAAACAGGGAGGTCCAGTCCAGAGCTGTCAAATATTGACTCATTCAGGGGCTTACACAAGAGTCTTAATCCCTCGCCTCGCAGAAAAACCGACCAAATCCCAGCACTTAATCGATTTGCCCGGCCGCATTGCATTTATTTAAGGAAACTGCTTAATCCCAATATATCCCAACATTGTCATTTGCTTTGATTTATTACATATTACATAAAGACCTATTATTTGTGGGCTCCTGAGTGGCGCAGTGGTCTAAGGCACTGCATCTCAGCGTTAGGGGCGTCACTACAGACACCCTGGTTCAAATCCAGGCTAAATCACAAGTGGCTGGGATTGGGAGTCCCATAGGGCGTCGCACAATTGGACCAGCGTCATCTGGGCTTATAAATAAGAATTTGTTCTTAACTGACTTGCCTAGTTAAATAAAGAGCGCAGTGTTTTATGAACTCTTCTTCCCCTGCCGTCTCTCTCTCTGTGCTGCTCAGGAGAGGAGAAGCTCCTCAGTTAACATCCTGACAGGCTGGCTGTGCTGCTATTTATAGTTCCTGATGTTAAGTCCAGACTGGGCAGGACTCTGCTGTTGCTCTATCAGGTTACTTTACTTCCTGGTTTACAACACAAACAGACAGACAGACAGCTATAATATACTATGATGCTTGGAGTCCATGAGTTATGAAATCTGCCATACTCAGCTGAGTGGTGTTACACATTATTCCATGCCTGACTGTTTAAAAATTTAGCATTGTAAGCTGTAACAACCTAACTTGCTGTTCCACTGTATCTTTGTCTCGGTCTCCACTACCATGGTATTCTAGGCACTTCCTCCATCCACCTGACCTATTTCAGATGGAGATATATAATAATCCCTACCAGAAAACTGTTCTGTGGGTCAGTCTCAAACCCCATAGCAGAGGAATGGACCTAATCCCATAGAAATAGTCCCTAATCCACGAGAAATTGGCCCTAATCCTGCACCGTCTGTCTGCTTTGCTCTGCTCTGCTCTGCTGTCTATCTTCAATGACATTTCAGAGCGGATGCCCTGGTGCATTGAGACACTTCCCCCTCTGCTGGTGCTCTCCAGTAACCAAGGAAACGCTTTTGACTTCCCAGAGCACACTAGGCTCCAACTCCCCTCTCAGACTCCTAGATTTGAACCCAATTGAAACCCTGTGGTTTGAACTGAAGAGGGCAGTTCATAAATGCAGATGAAGGATATCAAGGATTTGGAAAATGTGTCCTTTCAAGTCTCAATGCCGTTATCCTCATAAGGTGAGGTATTGAAAAGTGGGTGCCAAAACTTTTGACCACTATCTTTTTGAGAGAAAAAATATTACTTGTTCAACAAAATCTCTGAGCAATTGAATTAGTATAAAATAATATATATAAAAATAAAAAAAATCATACAATATAGCACAGTATTTGTATTACAATTTTTTTTACTGTCTTTGAAAATGGAAAGGTGATACCTAGTCAGTTGCACAACTGAATACATCCAACCAAAATGTGTGTTCCGTATTTAACCCAACCCCTCTGAATCAGAGGTGCGGGGGGCTTCCTTAATCATTGTCTACGTCACGGCACCCAGGTAGTAGTTGTTTTTGGAGGTTAATTACCTTGCTCAAGGGCAGAACTTTCCACCTTGCCGGCTGGGGGATTAGAACCAGCGACCTTTCGGTTACTGATTCAGTTTGGTTGACCTGATCAGGTTGATGCATGCTCCAATGTCTCTCTTTTTCCTTTTATTCTGTTCTCTTTCTATTCCTCTTCTTTTCTCCTTATCTTTCTCCTGTCTTCATCTCCCCATCTTCCCGTTTTGTCTCCCCCCTCTCCCCTCCTCCCTGCATTGTGTGCTGCTGAGCTGAGTCCATTGACGTCAACATGAGTCTTTCATCAGCCCTCTCATTAATCAGGTCATCACTCTGCAGTCTTCTGTCTTTCTCTTTCACTACCTCATCTCTCTCTTTCCCCCCTCTTCTCTTGTGCTCTCTCTCTCTTCCCCCCTCTTCTCTTGTGCTCTCTCTCTCTTTCCCCCCTCTTCTCTTGTGCTCTCTCCCTCTCTCTCTTTCCCCTCTTCTCTTGTACTCTCTCCCTCTCTCTTTCCCCCCTCTTCTCTTGTGCTCTCTCTTTCCCCCCCTCTCTCTCTCTTCCTCCCCCTCCTCTCTCTCTCATATATATATATATATATATATATGCATGACTACAGGCAAGCGGATCTGAGCTGTAAAGTTTTAAGCATGATATGCCCCTGAAAGCACACAGTTGAGCTTGCTGTAGCTTTGCCTGCAAGTGCACTGCCTCTTTGACGTCATTGCAGAGATTGTCTGTGAGGAGAGAGATAGCTGGTTTGAGCTGGTGTGAGACGCCTCCCCATGTCCTAGTATTAGTGTGGCAAAATAAGTTCTGCAGCCACTCCTCTCTCCCTCAGAGACAAACAAGCAACTGACAAAATAAAGGAAACACTTACAGGAGATTCTGGAGCGGCCCCTGAGACAGTGTTTTTCACCACCATCATCAACAAAACACCAAATTATGGAATATGTCGTGAATGAATGGTGTCGCATCCCTCCAATAGAGTTCCACTTGTGGAATCAATGCCAAGGTGCATTGAAGCGGTTGTGGCTCGTGGTGCCTCAACGCCCTACTAAGACACTTTATGTTGGTGTTTCCTATATTTTGGCAGTTACCCGTAGCAGAGACTGATCGAGAGGAAATAGGCTCCATCTAGCCACCTGCTTTTACCGATGTTACTGGAGACCTGATACGACTAGGTCATGTGTGTTACACAGCTCTATGAAGACAGAGCCGCAGCTTTGTTCCTGTGTCCAGGGATGGAAGTAGAAATGTAGAGATAGATAGACATGCATCTATGGCTGTTTGTCCCTGTGTCTTCAGTTTCTCCACTTCACATGGGCAGACTGGCACCTACAGTATGTGCAACAATGCCTCTTATGGGACAGTTTGTGGCATACTATTTAGTCCTTGGCATTTGTGTTGGACAATACATTGATTCTCTCTTTTGATTTCCCCTCTTATATTGTCTGGAATCCATTTCTTTCTTTATCTTTCCTTCTCCATCAAGTTCTCATGTTTGGTGAATCCCGTCTTTCTCTCACGCTCTCACTTCCCTCGGCACCTTCAGTTGCTTACCTTATATGAACCTCAACCTCACCATGTTCTCAGCTCTCTCTATTTCTCCCTCTTTCTGCTCTCTCTCCATCTCCAGCTCATCTACCTCCCCCTCTCTCTATATCGCTCTCTTTCTGCTCTCTCTCCATCTCCATCTCATCTACCTCCCCCTCTCTCTTTCTCCATCTCATATATATATGAGCTGGAGATGGAGAGAGAGCAGAGAGAGAGAGCAGAAAGAGATATATATATAAATCTTTATGCATCTCCACCTCATCTACCTCCCTCTCTCTCTTTGTCTCTCATCCCTCTCTTGCTCTCTCTCTCTCTTTCCTCCATCTCTCCCCTCTCCTCTCTCCCCCCTCTCCCCTCTCTGTGCTGACTGCTGACTGTGATAGCAGCATAGCAGTGTGACTGGGTCTGGCTGCTCAGTGAGGCGGTGCTGCAGGGGAGGCAGAAGTTTTAGATTAGAGACATTTCTATAACAAAGCCCCTCACAGATTAGTTCTGGGCCTCCTCACATCAGGTCCTGGCAGCGCTACAGTATTCTCGTCAAGGTATAGCCAGGCCAGCCCCAGTCAGTACCAGAGCCCCCGGGGAGGGCCCATTGTATCAGACTGGTTCTGAATAAAGAGAGAAGATAGGATGGCTCTCTCTGTCATTCACCATAACACAGCTCTTCATTGTTTTAGTCCTCCTGAGTACACCTGAATAAACCAAACACACAGAACAGAATGCAGGAGGCAGAATCCACCAGCTGCAATAAAAGGAAGAAGTGAGTGAATAGAAGACAGAAAACAATCATTGACCCTTGTGGCGGAGCCTATTCACGGCTACCCGGGCTCTGCAGACAATGGAAGCTTTTGTTGTTTGATTCACCAAGTGTTGTTACGTTGGTTTGTTTTGTTTACGTGATTGCTTGTGTGTTTTTTCCATCTATGAATTCTAAGTTTTCTGTATGCATTTCTTGTGTGTAGCCCACACAAGTACTTAAAACTGCCATTTTTGTGTATGGTTGTATGCAAAGTTGAAACACTCTTTCTTGAACCTAGAAACAGCTTTGTCTGTCTGTGTTGTCCAGAGACTCCATTGACAACAGCCAGTTCCCAGCAGAGTCTTGCTGGTCACAAAGGTCTCTCTGTGCCGTTGTTCCACTGAACACAAGATGTTCCATTTCCCCAATCAACAGTTGTCTGTCAATAACTGGTTAGAAGACTGGCTAGGCCTTCGCTTGTGACTCTCCTTTATCTAATCAAGGGTTTCCCGACAACGGTCAACAGAGAGATTATTCCTGCCACTGTAACGGCTTTCCTCTTCCTCTTCATCCGAAGAGGAGGAGCATGGATTGAACCAAGACGCAGCGTTGTGATAAGACATGATATTTAATAAACAAAACAGAAAACACGACGAACACTTGAATAATTACAAAACAATAAAACGATGTAGACAGACCTGGACGACGAACTTACATGAAACACGAAGAACGCATGAACAGGAAAAATGACTACATAAAACGAACGAACAAACAAAACCGAAAACAGTCCCGTGTGGCGTAACATACACAGACACTGACACAGGAGACAACCACCCACAAACAAACAATGTGACACCACCTACCTTAATATGATTCTCAATCAGAGGAGATGAAAACCACCTGCCTCTAATTGAGAACCATATCAGGTACCCATTAAACCAACATAGAAACACAAAACATAGACTGCCCACCCAAACTCACGTCCTGACCAACTAACACATACAAAACTAACAGAAAACAGGTCAGGAACGTGACAGCCACCAACACTGGCAGGCAGGTGATTATGGCTTTGTGTGGCCTTAGATAAGCAGCTAAACGGATGCACTGGGCTTTACTTACTATAGGAAACCTGGGAGAGAGGGAGCCCTTATTGCTTTATTGGCTTTAACTGATGTTTTGGTTTTAACGTATACAGTTGACCCTGATAAGTGCACATCAGATAAGTCTTCTGCTTATCAATTCCATTTCACCTACATTTAAGGCACTTGCTTCAGATATCAGCAGTAGAATGTATTCCATTGACTGTGCTGTTACTGTCCTTCTCTAGCTCAGGTCACTCATGTTTCTTCTCCATTCAGATATGGACAAGTGGCTTTTAAAGTGCTCCGCTTACGCAGACAGCCTGTCTGTGTGTGCGTTTGTTATCAAGCACCCTGTAGTGGTTTGTGCAACCAGCCCCCGCCTCTGTCTCAGCCAGCGCACTTATCTAAGCGACGTGGGCCTGGCCTGTCTGTATTGAAGCCAATACCAGATTTTCTTTTCAGCTCAACGACACAAAACGGGTCCTTGTGAGTCTGGTGTGTTTATGTAATAAAATGGTCATCACCCCACTGTGACAGGCTGAGATGGGTTGTTAATCGACACCAAGGACAACAGGTAGAGTGTGTGTGTGCGTGCATGCGTGCATCTTGTGTGTGGTGCTTGTGACCATCGACCTAGGAAAATGGCGCTGGCAACAAACCGCTGCGGCAGTAATGGTAACAGCAGTGCTATAAGCAGCGTGTTTGTGTGTGTGTGTGTGTGTGAGTATGTGTGTGTGTATGTGTGTGTGAGACTCATTGCTTGCAGTACAGCGGGGTTCCCCAACTGGCGGCCTGCGGTTGATTTTATTTGGCCCCCCAAGTTTTCAGAGCAACTATTTATTTTATTGTTGGACATGAAAGAAAAGATCAATCCACACACTGCTCTTATTAGTATCACTGTTCTTTATTAAGCTTTACGGAACTGCCTCAAGACCTTCGTCAGAGCTTTTGTGAGTGTTTTCAATTTGCACCCTTATGTAGACTTTGCTCCAACACATCCGTTCAGTGCATCAAATGGGGTTGGAGGCAAGGAAAAATGTACATGTTACCAAATATAACAATGTGCATTTCATAAATATTCAAATTCAAGTATTTTGGGGGGGGTTTTACTATTTTCTACATTGTAGAATAATAGTGAAGAGATCAAAACTATGAAATAACACATACAGTATGGAATCATGTAGTTACCAAAAAAGTGTTAAACAAATCAAAATATATTTTATATTTGAGATTCTTCAAAGTAACCACCCTTTGCCTTGATGACAGCTTTGCAAACCCAGCAACGTTGCAGTTCTCGACACACTCAAACCGGTGAACCTGTCACCTACTACCATAACCCGTTCAAAGGCACTTAAATCCTTCTTTAACCTGTCTCCTCCCCTTCATCTACACTGATTATGGATTGAACAGTGACATCAGGCCTCCCGAGTGGCGCAGCGGTCTAAGGCACTGCATGGCAGTGTTTGAGGTGTCTCCCTCTATGGCGCTCGAGGGCGTCAGGCTGCCCTTCATTACGCACACCGGTCACCATCATTACGCGCAGCTGCACTATATTGGACTCACCAGGACTCCATTACCTTGTTGATTACCCCCTCTATATCTGTGTGCTCCACCGTTTGTTCCCTGTGTCATCATTGATGTCGTTATTTTCCCCCTGTCCAGACGCTGTTCCTGTTCTGTTTCATGTCCGTTTTTCACTACAACATTCACTCCCTGTGCCTGCTTCTCGTCTACCAGCATCGATCCTCTGACCATCCCCTAAGAAAAATGTTGTCCGCTGCCTGAATCTAGCCAGCCTGCAGTTGATCCCTGCAGTACAGACTGGGAGCTAAGACAGCCAGTTACTCATCAGTTGACTGTCACTCCATCATGCGCGCGCTACACACCTTACCTGCCCATGAAATACTAGAAAAGATTCCCTCCACTTACCCTCTGCCGATGCTATTTTTTTATTTTTGAGGTTGGCCAATACGATACCATTGTATATTACAACCGCTTAAGTCACTTCTAACTGTAGACGGCCCTGAGTGCTCTCGCTCTCTCCCTATTTGCCTCCCACGGCCAGGTAAGATTACTTTGCTGTGATCTGATAGGGGTGTCAGTTGGCTGACTGTGAACGCTCTGAGAGACTCTGGGTTGAGGTCAGTGATAAAGTAGTCTACAGTACTACTGCCAAGAGATGATGATATCTCTCTCTCTCTCTTTCTCTCTCTCTCTGCAGTCTGTGTGTATGTTTGTGCGTGTGTGCATCCATTGATGTGTGTTCGATGGGAGCTATGTCGGTCTCTCTCTGGCGTCACTCTCTCTGTCCCCTGCGATGCTGTGTCTTATCTCATTGGCTGAGTAGCTGTGTGACCATGGCAGGCAGGCGTACATCTGTCTGCAGTCAGTCAGAGAGAGTCTGTGTATGACTCACCCATGGCACACCACTGAGCTGAGGGAATTACACACTGACTTCTGTTAGAACACAACAACAGGCAGGGACAAACAACTGACTCTGACTCCATGGCCCTGACTATTTCATGTTTAATGTTCTGACTATTTAAAGTTCAAAAGCTCCAATAAGTTGCTAGTGGTCATCCAATGTGTTTGTTTAGCCCAGAAAATCTTAAGTGTTATTACATACAGCCGGGAAGAACTATTGGATATTAGAGCGAAGTTAACAGCACTACGACCAGGAATAGGACTTTCCCGAAGCGTTCCTTTGTCCGAACCACCCAAGGCATTTGAACTGATTCCAGAGGCTGACCCAAAATAACGTCGGCGCAGAAGAGGGAGACGGAGCGGCCTTCTGGTCATACTTCGGAGGCACGCACACAATCCACGCTAATGTCCAGTCTCTAGATAACAAGGTAGATGAAATTAGGGCAAGGGTTGCTTTCCAGAGAGACATCAGGGATTGTAACATACTCTGTTTCACGGAAACATGGCTCTCTCGGGATATGCTGTTGGAGTCGGTACAGCCACCGGGATTCTTTGTGCGTCGCGCTGATGGAAATAAACATCTTTCCGGGAATAAGAAGGGTGGAGGAGTATGTTTCATGATTAATGGTGGACTCATGGTGTAATTGTAACAACATACAGGAACTCAAAAGTCCTTTTGTTCACCTGACCTAGAATGCCTCACAATCAAATGCTGACCGTATTATCTCCCAAGAGAATTCTCGTCGGTTATTGTCACAGCCGTGTATATTCCCCCTCAAGCCGATACCACAACGGCCCTCAAGGAACTTCACTGGACTTTATGCAAGCTGGAAACCATATATCCCGAGGCTGCATTTATTGTAGCTGGGGATTTTAACAAAGCAAATTTGAGAACAAGGCTACCTAAATTATATCAGCATATTGATTGTAGCACTTGCATTGGCAAGACACTGAACCACTGCTACTGCTAACTTCCGCGATGCATACAAGGCCCTCCCCCACCCTCCTTTTGGCAAATCTGATCACGACTTCATTTTCCTCCTCCCTTCCTATCAGCAGAAACTCAAACAGGATGCACCCGTGACAGGGACTATTCAACGCTGGTCTGACCAATCGGAATCCACGCTTAAAGATTGTTTTGGTCACGCGGACTGGGACATGTTCCAGGTAGCCTCAGAGAATAATATCGATTTATAGGCTGATTCAGTGAGTGAGTTTATAAGGAAGTGCATAGGAGATGTTGTACCCACTGTGACTATTAAAACCTACCCTAACCAGAAACCGTGGATAGATGGTGGCATTAGCGCAAAACTGAAAGCGCGAACCACTGCATTTAACCATGGAAAGATGACAGGGTATATGGGTCTAAACCCCGCCTTGTGCAATTGGGTCCTGGACTTCCTGACGGGCTCCCCCCAGGTGGTGAAGGTAGCAAACAACTTTGCTGACAGCCTTGGTTTCTTAAATGACTGCCTCGCCTGGTTCACCAACTACTTCTCAGACAGAGTTCAGTGTGTCAAATCGGAGGGCCTGTTGTCCGGACCTCTGGCAGTCTCTATGGGGGTGCCACAGGGTTCAATTCTCGGGCCAATTATTTTCTCTGTATATATCAACGATGTCGCTCTTGCCCTGATCCACCTCTATGCAGACAACACCATTCTGTATACATCTGGCCCTTCTTTGGACACTGTGTTAACAAACCTCAAAACGAGCTTCAATGCCATACAACACTCCTTCCGTGGCCTCCAACTGTTCTTAAACGCTAGTAAAACTAAATGCATGCTTTTCAACCGTTCGCTGCCTGCACCCACCTGCCCGACTAGCATCACTACTCTGGACGGTTCTGACTTAGAATATGTGGACAACTACAAATACCTAGGTGTCTGGCTAGACTGTACACTCTCCTTCCAGACTCATATTAAACATCTCCAATCCAAAATTAAATCTAGAATCGGCTTTCTATTCCACAACAAAGCCTCCTTCACTCACGCCGCCAAACATACCCTAGTAAAACTGACTATCCTACCGATCCTCGACTTCGGCGATGTCATTTAGAAAATAGCCTCCATCACTCTACTCAGCAAACTGGATGCAGTCTATCACAGTGCCATCCGTTTTGTCACCAAAGCCCCATATACCACCCACCACTGCGACCTGTATGCTCTATGCGGCTGGCCCTCGCTACATATTCGTCGCCAGACCCACTTATCTCAGCTCACTGGTCATGATAACAACACCCACCCGTAGCACGCGCTCCAGCAGGTATATCTCACTGATCATCCCCAAAGCCAACACCTCCTTTGGCTGCCTTTCCTTCCAGTTCTCTGCTGCCAATGACTGGAACGAATTGCAAAAATTGCTGAAGCTGGAGACTTATATTTCCCTCACTAACTTTAAACATCAGCTATCTGAGCAGCTAACCGATCGCTGCAGCTGTACACAGCCCATCTGTAAATAGCCCACCCAATCTACCTACCTCATCCCCATATTGTTTTTATTTACTTTTCTGCTCTTTTGCACACCAGTATTTCTACTTGCACATCTATCACTCCAGTGTTGATCTACGAAATTGTAATTACTTCGCTACTATGGCCTATTTATTGCCTTACCTCCTCACACCATTTGCACACACTGTATATAGACTTTCTTTTTTTCTATTGTGTTATTGACTGTACGCTTGTTTATTCCATGTGTAACTCTGTGTTGTTGTTGTGTCGCACTGCTTTGCTTTATCTTGGCCAGGTCGCAGTTGTAAATGAGAACTTGTTCTCAGCTAGCCTACCTGGTTAAATAAAGGTAAAATATATATATATATATTTTTTTTTAATCAGGTCAAATAGTTTTATTAGGGAGATAAACAAGGATACAAGGTAGTCTCTGTAACTTTGGTAAAAATAACAAAAGCACAGTGTAAGGGGAAACATTCTGATAAAGTACTGAACTGACATCACCCAGACCAAGGAAAAATGCACACACAAAAACTTACAAAGAAATCCCCAAATTGAGTATTTTTCCTAATGGGGATCCAAATGAAGAATAAAGTACAGTGTAGTCATGGAAGGTGTTAACCTGTTATGCAAACATACAGTACTTAATAAATACATGGAATATTGAAATGGTGAAATGGCAGCAGTTGTGTGTTGTAAGGTGCAGGAGTCTCCCTGCGATTCATGCAGGTGCACTCGCGAAGTTGGCCGGAGACCCTGGGATAGCTCTCCGGTACTCCATGAGGCCAAAAATCACTTCATGTAGGCGGGTAGCGGACAGCTCCAGCACCTCTCCCCTTTCTTCAAAGGACAGCTCTTGCAAGTTAACCTTTAATGATAAGAAAAAAAAGCTACATGAAATTACAGAATGCAGCCAAATGTTGTGTTATATGATTATATTGTTGAGAAACGGGTAAACAGTACCACAGGTGAAAGATTTTTACTAACCATCTCGGCCAGCCTCTCTTCTTTCAGTCGGGCAGCCCTTTCAATGTCTTCCTGTCCAATTCTTTCTGCAGCCATGCCTGTGCCCCTGGATGATCTGCGGCTCTTCAAAACTGGAATCCTACAGAAAAAACACGTACACACCCCTTAATAGGATTGTATTGTAATGTTCACTACATGCTCTTTTATGAATAACCAATAAAGATTTTCATGCAGAAGAGTTGAGTATAATACTACTAACGTAAACTCACTCACTTTTGTACATCGCCTTGGTCTGTACAATTGACCTTATTTTTGCGCCCAAAAAACGTAATACTTCCAGATCAACTGTAATATCAATACCATTGAAAAGCACAATTTCTCCTCTTTCCAACAAAATTAATGATGAGCCCTTCATGATGCCCATCTCTGCATGATTCAAGAAGGCAATGAGCTCCGTCGGGTCTTTTTAAAAATGGTGGATGGGGAGCGAAGGCTACGAAGTGATCTTGAAAGGGGGAACTATGTTGTGTGAAGAAACAGGTTTTAACACCGGATTTGTCCAACTAATCAACTTTAAAATGTAAATAAAACATAAAGAGTTTATGTAATGTCTCATCACATACCTGTTTGAAGGTTTGTGTCGAATTTGAAGAGGGGTTTAGGGCTGCGCTAACGTTAGCCTCACAAGTAAACTGCAGCTGTTCCGGCTTTTGAGTGTCATGATGGCTCGCAGTAATGACGTGCAAAAAAATGCAATTGGCACCCTAGTCATGAAATATTAGTTTAATATTTGCAATAATTATATTAATTTAGACAAAAATCATGAATCATGAAGTTTTCTTACAAGTGTATATGGTTAAGCATGATTTTAATCTGCGAGAGAAGGGCTACCCCTGGTGGAAAGAGGCTGTACGGCACAAAATGAGTTGCAAATGCGTGCTGTACGTTACGTAGTGACACGTCACGATGTAACGTACAGCATCAGAGGGGTCAGTTTATTCATCTTTTCTCCAATACTGTTAGTCCATTACCATGTCAATCAACGCTGAATCGAAACGTAGTTCACACCCCGGATTTTGATGCCAACACAGTCACTACAGTCCCATTCGTTTTCATTGCAGCCTCGTTTGAATGTCGCCGTTCCACACATTTGAACGGAATGGGGTGAGTTTACGTTACAATCCATTCACATCTTCACAGCCATAGCTCTCGAGAATCAAGGGGCCATCTCAGTAATGTTATTAGCTAGCTATCTAGCAATCGTGATATTGCTATCTTGTACCAGGCAGTGAAATTTACAGTAGCTATTATCAACCATGTAGCTAGCTAAGTTAGCTAGTTGCCTTGACATGGCTAATGTTAGTGGCTGACAATGTGAATATTATAACATGTATAAAAAAAAATTGTACCTGTTCAGAAGACATTGTTGCTCAACTCTTCAATCTTGTCCGTAACTGTTATCGAATCTGCATCCAGTCTCAAATTCACCGAATCTGTTGGGTTGTCACTAGTTACCACAGCCACAAAGTCAAAATTGGTAAATTATCTTCAATCTAGCTACACTGGTTTTCCACTAAATCAGTGGTTCCCAAACATTTTATAGTTCCGTACCCCTTCAAACATTCAACTTCCAGCTGCGTACCCCCTCTAGCACCAGGGTCAGCACACTCTCAAATGTTGTTTTTTGCCATCATCGTAAGCCTGCCACACACATACTATATATACTGTAATGACCTGGCTAGATCATAAAGGAACAATTGTTCAGACAGAGGTTTGAGTTAACGAATTGACGGTTTATTAACCAAACTTTACACAGGCTACTGTTTGGACGTAGCCCACGCCAAATAAATGAAAGATACCCTACAAACCAACCGTGACCTTCTCTTGTGAAGCCCAGACATAAGAGAGAGAACAAAGGCTAAACCTGGTCTTAACTTCCAATGCTCCATCCCCCTGCCCAACCCCCCTCCACGCCACTCCGCCAACCACCAGGATGCCCGGCTTCAGAACATTCCAGGCATTCCCGTGATTGGCAGATAGAAGGTTGATTGGCATGTCAGACCCCGCGAACACTGGGTACTGGTAAGTACAACACAACCAACTAATAGCCTAACACATAACCAACAGCTGTCTGTGCGGGTCGCTACACAACGATACATTTATTAAACATAAGAATGAGTGTGAGTTTGTCACAACCCGGCTCGTGGGAAGTGACAAAGAGCTCTTATAGGGCCAGGGCACAAATAATAATATAATAATAATCAATCATTTTGCTCTTTCGTTAGCCATCTTACATATAAAAACGTTTGTTAATCAAAAATGGTGAATAACTCACCACAGGTTAATGAGAAGGGTGTGCTTGAAAGGATGCACATAACTCTGCATTGTTGGGTTGTATTGGAGAGAGTCTCAGTATTAAATCATTTTCCACACACAGTCTGTGCCTTTATTTAGTGTTCATGCTAGTGAGGGCCGAGAATCCAATCTCACAACGTGGTTGCAAAGGGCATCAGTCTTAACAGCGCGATTTGCCAAAGCAAGAAACTCTGAGTGCAGCCCTATCCAGAAATATGGCAGTGGCTTCTGATTAAATTCAATTTTCACAGAACCGCTTGCTGCAATTTCGATGAGGCTCTCTTGTTCAGATATCGGTAAGTGGACTGGAGGCAGGGCATGAAAGGGATAACGAATCCAGTTGTTTGTGTCGTCTGTTTCGGGAAAGTACCTGTGTAATTGCGCACCCAGCTCACTCAGGTGCTTCGCTATATCACATTTGACATTGTCCGTAAGCTTGGGTTCATTTACACACAAATAAATCATACAATGATGGAAAGACCTGTGTGTTACCCTTGTTAATGCAGACAGACTTCTTAATCATAGCCTCAATTTTGTTGCGCACATTGAATATAGTTGCGGAGAGTCCCTTTAATCTTAGATTCAAATCATTCAGGCGAGAAACGACATCACCCAGATAGGCCAGTCGTGTGAGAAACTTGTCATCATGCAAGCGGTCAGACAATGAAAATTATGGTCAGTAAAGAAAACTTTAAGCTCGTCTCTCAATTTTAAAAAATGTGTCAATACTTTGCCCCTTGATAACCAGCACACTTCTGTATGTTGTAAAAGCAGTACATGGTCGCTGCCCATATCATTGCATAATGCAGAAAATACACGAGAGTTCAGGGGCCTTGCTTTAACGAAGTTAACCATTTTCACTGTAGTGTCCAAAACGTCTTTCAAGCTGTCAGGCATTCCCTTGGCAGCAAGAGCCTCTCGGTGGATGCTGCAGTGTACCGAAGTGGCTTTGGAAGAAACTGCTTGCACGCTCGTTACCACTCCACTATGTCTCCCTGTTATGGCTTTTGCGCCATTAGCACAGATACCAACACATCTTGACCACCAAAGTCCATTTGATATCACAAAGCTGGCCAGTACTTTAAAAATATCCTCTCACGTTGCCCTGGTTTCCAGTGGTTTGCAGAAGAGGATGTCTTCCTTAATTGACCCTTCATAAATGTAACGGACATATACCAGGAGCTGTGCCAGGTCCCACATGTCTGTTGACTCATCCAGCTGTAACGCATAGAATTCCCTGGCTTGTATGCAAAGCAGTAATTGTTTCAAAACATCTCCTGCCATGTCACTGATGCGTCGTGAAACAGTGTTGTTTGATGAAGACATTGTCTGTATCGTTTTTTTGGCCTTTCTCCCCAGCATTGTCCCAGCCATATCCGCGGCAGCAGGAAGAATTAAGTCCTCCACAATAGTATGGGGCTTGTCTGTCCTAGCCACTCGGTAGCTCACCATATACGACGCTTCTAGCCCCTTCTTATTAATGGTATCTGTTGCTTTTATACATGTCTTACTACTCGAAAGTCGTCTTAATTCTCGCCCAAAATACTCCCGTGGCTTATTTTTCTAATTGTCATGTTTTGTTTCTAGATGTCTGCGCAAGAGTGAAGGTTTCCCGCAAGAGAGTAACGGTTAATGTGATTGGATGTTAATTATTTGACTAGGCTACCTGTATTTGACATTCTGTTGTTATTTCGCTGAACACTAGATGGTTTAATTTTATTTTTGGCAGTGAAACGAGGCTACTCAGGTGAAAAAAATTAAAATAACCCAAATGTATTGGAAAATGTAAATGTACTGTTTAAAAAATGTGGAAAAAAATAATTGGAATGACATTTTTATTTAGCGTAACCCCGACGGCACTGCGCGTACCCCTGGGGAATACCTGCACTAGATAACAAAGCCAGAAAGTCTCGCGACTACCAATGAGAGCAGGGGTTTCTGGGATATCGTGTTCAAATCTAGAAACAATACTGCATTCTTGCCAGAGGCGTCTACAAAAACACCTGTACACATATAGCTACGCAGTCTATAAGAATAACGAGGACGATGTTTGGGTTACTAAGCAAACACACACATACACAGGCACGCACACACACATGAGCACACACACACACACACTCAGGGGCATGGAGGCAATAATGTGAATGTTTGCATACGCTGAACTTTCTCTGACATGTTCCCTAGTCTGGAAATGAATAAATTATTAGACGTTAGTGAAACTGCATACGTTGTGTGTCCGTGTGTGTGGCTATGCATGCATGCATGTCTGTGTGTGGCCATGCATGAATGTCGGTGTGTGTGTGTGCTGCCTCCCAACGTGGCAGGGCCTGGCGTGACAGTGAGAGAGAGCTAACAGGATTGCAATGCACTCGTCCAATCTGCATGGCACTACTAGGGAGATATATCTGGCATCGTGGAAACATCCTGCAGAGTGTTTGTCTACTTCCACTAACAGGGAATTTAATCTGGTCAGACCAGCCAGAAGACAAGTCATCACTTATGTATATTTGCAGAGAGAGGGAGACAGAGAGAGCGCGAGAGGGAGAGAGAGGAGAGAGAGTGAGGGAGAGAAAATGAGAGTGAGAAAATGAGAGTGAAAGAGAAAGAGAGAGACCAAGGAGGGCCTACAGCAGCACCTAGATCTTCTACACAGATTCTGCCAGACCTGGGCCCTGACAGTAAATATCAATAAGACAAAAATAATGGTGTTCCAAAAAAGGTCCAGTCGCCAGGACCACAAATACAAATTCCATCTAGACACCATTGCCCTAGAGCAAACAAAAAACTATACATACTAGAGGTGGACCGATTATGATTTTTCAACACCAATACCGATTATTGGAGAAACAAAAAAAACGATTCCGATTTTTATATATATATTTGTAATAATGACAATTACAGCAATACTGAATGAACACTTATTTTAACTTAATATAATACATCAATAAAATCAATTTAGTCTCAAATAAAAAATTAAACATGTTCAATTTGGTTTAAATAATGCAAAAACACAGTGTTGGAGATGAAAGTAAAAGTGCAATATGTGCCATGTAAAAAAGATAACGTTTAAGTTCCTTGCTCAGAACATGAGAACATATGAAAGCTGGTGGTTCCTTTTAACATGTCTTCAATATTCCCTTTCATATTCCCTTCAATATTCCCAGGTAAGAAGTTTTAGGTTGTAGTCATTATAGGAATTATAGGACTATTTATCTCTATACCATTTGTGTTTCATATACCTTTGACTATTGGATGTTCTAATAGGTACTTTTGTATTGCCAGCCTAATCTCGGGAGTTGATAGGCTTGAAATCAAACAGCGCAATGCTTGAAGCACCATGAAGAGCTGCTGGCAAATGCAGGAAAGTGCTGTTTGAATGAATGCTTACGAGCGTGCTGGTGCCTACCATCGCTCAGTCAGACTGCTCTATCACATCATAGACTTAATTATAATACAATAAAACACAGAAATACGAGCCTTAGGTCATTAATATGGTCAAATCCGGAAACTATCATTTCGAAAACAAGACAATTATATATTATATAATATCATCAACCAATGTAAATGGCCATAATCGGTGTCCAAAAATGTCGATTACCGATTGTTATGAAAACTTGAAATCGGCCCTAATTAATCGGCTATTCCGATTAATCGGAATTCACAAAATGGGACAAACACCAAATTGAGACTCTGCATGCAGAATTCTGCATAAAATATTCTCTGTATACAATGTAAAACACCAAATAATAATGCACGCTAATTATCATAATCCAGAAAAGAACGGTAAAAATTCTACAGCCACCTAAAAGGAAGTGATTCCCAAACCTTCCATAACAAAGCCATCACCTACAGAGAGATTGTAACGGCAGTCTACTTCGTCCTCCTCCTCAGACGAGGAGAGGCGAGAAGGATCAGAGGACCAATACGCAGCGTGGTAATTTTCCATAATGAATTTAATCAACACAAAACAATACACTATACAAAATAACAAAAAAACATACCGTCACAGTCCTAGCTGGTGCAGAACACAAACACAGAGACAGGAAATAACCACCCACAATCCCCAACACAAAACAAGCCACCTATATATGATTCTCAATCAGGGACAACGATTGACAGCTGTCTCTGATTGAGAACCATATCAGGCTGAACATAGAAACAGACGAACTAGACACACAACATAGAATTCCCACCCAGCTCACGTCCTGACCAACACTAAACAAGCAAAACACATAAGAACTCTGGTCAGGACGTTACAGTACCCCCCCCCCCCTGAGGTGCGGACTCCGAACGCACCCCTACAACTCAAGGGGAGGGTCTGGGTGGGCATCTGTCCGCGGTGGCGGCTCCGGCGGTGGACGAGGACACCACTGTCTTTGTCCCCCTCCTTAGCGTCCTTTGAGTGGCGACCCTCGCCCACGACCTTAGCCTAAGAATCCTCCCCAAGGCCCCCACATGATTTAGGAGGTAGCTCAGGACAGAGAGGTAGCTCAGGACAGAGAGGCAGCTCAGGACAGAGAGGCAGCTCAGGACAGAGAGGCAGCTCAGGACAGAGAGGCAGCTCCGGACTGAATGGCAGCTCCGGACTGAATGGCAGCTCCGGACTGAGTGGCAGCTCCGGACTGAGTGGCAGCTCCGGACTGAGTGGCAGCTCCGGACTGAATGGCAGCTCCGGACTGGGTGGCAGCTCCGGACTGGGTGGCAGCTCCGGACTGGGTGGCAGCTCATGACTGGAGGGCAGCTCATGACTGGAGGGCAGCTCATGACTGGAGGGCAGCTCATGACTGGAGGGCAGCTCATGACTGGAGGGCAGCTCATGACTGGAGGGCAGCTCATGACTATAGGGCAGCTCATGACTGTAGGGCAGCTCTGGCAGCTCCTGACTGGCTGGCGGCTCTGGCAGCTCCTGACTGGCTGGCGGCTCTGGCAGCTCCTGACTGGCTGGCGGCTCTGGCAGCTCCTGACTGGCTGGCGGCTCTGGCAGCTCCTGACTGGCTGGCGGCTCTGGCAGCTCCTGACTGGCTGGCGGCTCTAGCGGCTCCTGACTGGCTGGCGGCTCTAATGGCTCGGGACAGACGGGCGGCTCTAATGGCTCGTGGCAGACGGATGGCTCAGATGGCGCTGGGCAGACAGATGGCTCAGATGGCGCTAGGCAGACAGATGGCTCAGACGGCGCTGGGCAGACAGATGGCTCAGACGGCGCTGGGCAGACAGATGGCTCAGACGGCGCTGGGCAGACGGATGGCTCAGATGGCGCTGGGCAGACGGACAGTGCAGGCGGCGTTGAGCAGACGAGCAGTGCAGGCAGTTCAGACGGCGCTGGGCAGGCAGGCAGCTCAGACGGCGCTGGACAGACGAGCAGTGCAGGCGGCGTTGAGCAGACGAGCAGTGCAGGCAGTTCAGACGGCGCTGGGCAGGCAGGCAGCTCAGACGGCGCTGGACAAACGAGCAGCTCAGACGGCGCTGGACAGACGAGCAGTGCAGGCGGCGTTGAGCAGACGGCCGACTCTGACCTGCTGAGGCGCACAGTAGGCCTGGTGCGTGGTGCCGGAACTGATGGTACCGGACTGGAGACACGCACCTCAAGGCTAGTGCGGGGAGCAGGAACAGGGCACACTGGACTCTCGATGCGCACTATAGGCCTGGTGCGTGGTACCGGCACTGGTGGTACCGGGCTGAGGGCACGCACCTCAGGGCGAGTGCGGGGAGAAGGCACAGTGCGTACAGGGCTCTGGAGACGCACAGGAGGCTTGGTGTGTGGTGCCGGAACTGGAGGTACTGAGCTGGAGACACGCACCACAGGGAGAGTGCGTGGAGGAGGAACAGGGCTCTGGAGACGCACTGGAAGCCTGGTGCGTGGTGTAGGCACTGGTGGTACTGGGCTGGAGCGGGAAGGTAGCGCCGGATATACCGGACCGTGCAGGCGTACTGGCTCCCTTGAGCACTGAGCCTGCCCAACCTTACCTGGTTGCATGCTCCCCGTAGCCCGTTCAGTGCGGGGAGGTGGAATAACCCGCACTGGGCTGTGTTGGCGAACCGGGGACACCATGCGTAAGGCTGGTGCCATGTACACCGGCCCGAGGAGACGTACTGGAGGCCAGATATGTAGAGCCGGCTTCATGGCACTTGGCTCAATGCTCATTCTAGCCCGCCCAGTGCGGGGAGGTGGAATAACCCGCACCGGGCTATGCACCCGTACAGGAGACACCGTGCGCTCTTCCGCATAACACGGTGTCTGCCCGTACTCCTGCTCTCCACGGTAAGCATGGGAAGTGGGCGCAGGTTTCCTACCTGCCCTCGCCACACTACCCTTTAGCCCCTCCCCCAAGAAATTTTTGGGGTTTCTTCACGGGCTTCCAGCCCCGCTTCCGTGCTGCCTCCTCAGACCACCGCTCCTGGGCTTTAGCTGCCTCCATCTCTTCCCGAGAGCGGCGATATTCTCCAACCTTAGCCCAGGGTCCTTCTCCGTTAAATATTTGCTCCCATGACCATTCCTCCTGGTACCGCTGCTGCTGTCGCTGCTGCCCGTTGCCACGCTGCTTGATCCTTGGTTGGTGGGTGGTTCTGTAACGGCAGTCTACTTCGTCCTCCTCCTCAGACGAGGAGAGGCGAGAAGGATCAGAGGACCAATACGCAGCGTGGTAATTTTCCATAATGAATTTAATCAACACAAAACAATACACTATACAAAATAACAAAAAAACATACCGTCACAGTCCTAGCTGGTGCAGAACACAAACACAGAGACAGGAAATAACCACCCACAATCCCCAACACAAAACAAGCCACCTATATATGATTCTCAATCAGGGACAACGATTGACAGCTGTCTCTGATTGAGAACCATATCAGGCTGAACATAGAAACAGACGAACTAGACACACAACATAGAATTCCCACCCAGCTCACGTCCTGACCAACACTAAACAAGCAAAACACATAAGAACTCTGGTCAGGACAATAACAGAGATGAACCTGGAGAAGAGTCCCTAAGCAAGCTGGTCCTGGGGCTCTGTTCACAAACATAAACAGACCCCACAGGGCCCCAGGGCAGCAACACAATTAGAACCAACCAAATCATGAGAAAACAAAAATATCATTACTTGACACATTGGAAAGAATTAACAAAAAAACTGAGTAAACTAGAATGCTATTTGGCCCTAAACAGACAGTACACAGTGGCAGAATACCTGACCGCAGTGATTGACCCAAACTTAAGGAAAGCTTTGACTATGTACAGACTCAGTGATGATAGCCTTGCTATTGAGAAAGGCCGCCGAAGGCAGACCTGGCTCTCAAGAGAAGACAGGCTATGTGCACACTGCCCACAAATTGTGAGGTGCACTTCCTAACCTCCTGCCAAATGTATGACCATATTAGAGACACATATTTCCCTCAGATTACACAGATCCACAAAGAATTTGAAAACAAACCCAATTTTGATAAACTCCCATATCTACTGGGTGAAATACCAGTGTGCCATCACAGCAGCAAGATTTGTGAACTGTTGCCACGAGAAAAGGGCAACCAGTGAAGAACAAACACCATTGTAAATACAACCCATATTTATGTTTATTTATTTTCCCTTTTGTACTTTAACTATTTGCACATCGTTACACCACTGCATAAAGACATAATATGACATTTGAAATGTCTTTATTCTTTTGGAACTTCGGTGAATATGTTTACTGTTCATTTATTTCACTTTTGTTTATTATCTATTTCACTTGCTTTGGCAATGTTAACATATGTTTCCCATGCCAAAAAAGCCCTTGAATTGAATTGAATTGAGAGAATGAGAGGATGGAGAGAGATTGAGGAAAGAGAGCAGGGTGTTCGATACTGCCTGTTCCCACCACCAGGGAGCAAAGTGATGGGAACGTATTGTCTCCTTCGGATCTCATTACACAGGACAGACAGACAGACAGACAGACAGACAGACAGACAGACAGACAGACAGACAGACAGACAGACAGACAGACAGACAGACAGACAGACAGACAGACAGACAGACAGACAGACAGACAGACAGACAGACAGACAGACAGAGACAGACAGAGACAGACAGAGACAGACAGAGACAGACAGACACAGACAGACATGTTATTTCATAGTTTTGATGTCTTCACTATTATTATAGAAAATAAAGAAAAACCCTGGAATGTGTAGGCGTGTCAAACTTTGACTGGTACTGTATATATATACACACCAGTTGCCCATCCCTGATCTACACTGATGGAAGTGGATTTAACAAGTGACATCAATCAGGGATTATAGCTTTCACCTGGTCAGTCTTTGTCATGGAAAGAGCAGGTGTTCATAATGTTTTGTACACTCAGTGTATATCTCTCTATTATGCGTGTGAATACCTTAGAACAGATTTCCAAAAATTAAAATCACTTGAAACTGATTTGCTGGTGTTTCTTTTTTGGGTAATCCTGCTGTAAAGGATTGAATGTCTGTGAGAACAGAATAGATCAACCCAACCTGGTCACAGACAGCAGGAACAACAGGAATACGAGCGAATAACAAGCTCCTAGCTCTCCACGAGTTGTGTCACATTCATTACAGACTCAGTGAGACACAGCAATGACTCTGACCTAAACTACAAGGTCCCACCACAAACACAGAGAGATTTACAAAGCCTCCACATTCATACATCTTTATTAAAAGATAATCTGCTTTCTCTGAGCCTGGGCTTTCAGTGGTGTTAATGTTTTCAAATTGCTTCCAATATATTTCTGAAAGCAGTTCCACCGTCAAGTTATATTTGGGTATCTTTAATACCAACAGATCCCAGTTAAGTATTCTGGTATTAGTGAATATATCTCGATGGTTGTAGGTAGATGGAGGAGAGAAACCAGTGACGTACTTATTAAGTAAAGTACTTGGAAGGTTAAGGTGTCTGTATTTCCAGATGGAACAGCGGTATACAGATAAATGAGTTAGGATAAAACATCGTTTTTTAACAACTTCACAAAACGGATTGATTTATCGAGCCGGCAGAAAGCTTTTAGATAAACACAAAATCTATTTCTTGGGGCTATCAAGACTTGTAAAGCATTTGTGCGACGTGGAAACATAAACTGGAAAATATCGAACAGAGGCTGCTGCCTAGCGGTTAAGAGCATTTGGCCAGTAACGGAAAGGTTGCTGGTTTGAATCCCCATGCCGGTAATGTGGAAAATCTGACGTTCTGCCCTTGAGCAAGGCACTTAACCCCTAACAACAACTGCTCCCCGTGCGCCGATGATGTGGATGTCGATTAAGGCAGCCCCCACACCTCTCTGATTCAGAAGGGTTGGGTTAAATGGGAAACACATATTTCAGTTGAATCCATTCAGTTGTGCAACTGACTAGGTACCCCCGCTCCCTAAATCAAGTAGTCTGGCTGACACCATCTCTCACTGTCCTACTGCGTTGTGTCAGCCAGGCTATCAAGGCATGAAGGTAAGAAACACAACTTCAACTTTTGCCCAAATCCTCCATTGACACCAATGCATGACTTTTAAACTTTCATGACTTACATGCAAATCCAGACATCATGCTTATATGCAGAACTTTTACAAAGTAGAACTGTGAGGATTCTCTCTCTCTCCCTTTCTCTCGCTCTCTCCGTCTCTGCAGAACAGGCAGAGAACCCATCCATCAGAAAGGAGACGGGAAGGAAATGCTAAATGTAAGTCTGCCAGCCCACCCACCCACACAGTCTCTCTTGACACCTATATCCAAATGTTACAATCAAGGTGGTGCTATCATCTTAGCTTGATGTTAATGGTGGATCTTGATTTCCCTTGTTTGGATGTTCCAAAAAAGTGGAGCGCTTTTAAATGACTCTGAATCAATTATATGATTTTGAGCAAGTTACACTAACCAAAATGTACTCGATTTGTGGAACGACCCTCATAATTACTACACTAGTAATACATTGTACTAACATTAATCTGGGAACTTTTAGTAGATAACAGAGACAAATGTTGTTGGCTTATGAAATCATGTTCCTCCATGCTCCTCCGTCATTCTTTCTACCTTTATACAGCTGATCAACACTATACCCTTATAGCCAAATTACTTGAATAATGATGCTTATTTTCAGGTCCAGTGAGAACAGTGAGTGGATGTTTCCTGTCAAACTGCATCTCTCGCCCTGGATTTACCTTGGCTTGTTTTAGGCCATTGTAATCTCTCGTGGATAGACTACTGTAGCATCTGATGCAATTAAGCAATATTTTTGTTCTGGGTGTCTGAGATTAAGGCTATTGTTAAAGGAGGAAGTAGGCTTGTGTTCTAATAGAACAAAACGTGAAACTATACATCAGACAGTCACTCTGACAAATACAGGGATGCATTTATAAAACAAATGTTTTATTAACTCAATGACACCAATCACACACACTTTGTTGTGACCTTTAGCAACGTTGTCAAGAGATTGGAAACCTCTTGGTGTCATGGCTAAGATACTAGACTGTGTGTGTGGGGGGCTGTATCAAGAGTGGACGAATGAAAAAAAACAAAATGTTTATTCCTTTAATGTGCTAGATTGGTCTATGTTTACACAAATGTAGAAAAGAATGTTGCATTTGCAAACACATTATATTAAACTACAGTTGCAGTTACTTGAGTAACTTTGTTTGAGCCACTATTGTGAATGTGAAATGAACTGATTAGCTTCACGTACAGGTTTACCTGATGTACTTTGATAGTTTCTTTATGGATTTTCAGGGCTTGTGATATGCTCGTTGACGTCCATTGTGTCACTTGTGGGGGATTGTTGGATTGATTGATGAATTGATTGTGATGTTAAAGTTTACAGTAGGACTACTCGGCTCTGATCCATCCGCTTTGTCCTTTCCATCTGCATTCTAAAACAGTTTATAATGAACATAATGACTGGCATAAAACCTGCTCCCGTCCACGTCATAGCTCCTGCTCCCGTCCACGTCATAGCTCCTGCTCCCGTCCACGTCATAGCTCCTGCTCCCGTCCACGTCATAGCTCCTGCTCCCGTCCACGTCATAGCTCCTGCTCCCGTCCACGTCATAGCTCCTGCTCCCGTCCACGTCATAGCTCCTGCTCCCGTCCACGTCATAGCTCCTGCTCCCGTCCACGTCATAGCTCCTACTCCCGTCCACGTCATAGCTCCTACTCCCGCCAAAGTTCCGGCAAGAGTAGGGGCAAGTGCTATGGCCAGTGCTGCTCCTCCCACTACCACTGCAGCACTGGTTACCCCTAGCCACACCTAATGCAATGTTCTTCATCAACTCTTCTGATCTTTCTCTGTGCTTCCTCGTATATCAAATTGGTGCAGTGTTCTTCTCCATTCATCCTCACCATGTTCTGGATCTTCTCTAGCATCTTCTCTGTGGCCTGAGAGTGCTCCTCCCTGTCGTCATGAATGAGAGAGTGATATCTGCCTCCACAGCTGTTGAGCGGTGTCTGAAGCTCCTCACTCTCCTCCAGAAGCTCCTTCAATGATGTTTCTCTAAGGTGATCTGCACAAGTGAATAATATCATAGTGTAGAGTGAAGCCTTCTTTCCAAAGTTCTTCTGGATCCACTGCATCCCCGTCCTCCTTCGTGTCCCTCTTCCTTAGTTTAATAACCAGTAGGAACACGTGGGGGCAAGGGACTGACATCAGCAGTGCCGACTACAGGCATAAGCATCATAAGCGGTCGCTTAGGGCCCCAGGCTGCTTTATTTAAAAAAAATATATATATGTGGAACTCAGTCAGTGTCTCTGGATAATAATTGCTTTATTTGCGTCATGCTACTTTCTTAATAGGCCTATTGTTTGTTCTCTCTCATAAAGCTGTGAGAATATCTTATAGCCCAGGCCGAGGCCTATAGACTCTGACTTTCATTCTTGTTATTTTGAAAGCACCACAACTCCTTCTTAGGCTATTAGAATATTTGAGAAATAGGCTACTGTTCATAACTGTCACGCCCTGATCTGTTTCACCTGTCCTTGAGCTTGTCTCCACCCCCCTCCAGGTGTTGCCCAATTCCTCCATTACCCCCTGGGTACTTATACCGAAGTTCTCTGTTTGTCTGTTGCCAGTTCGTCTTATTTGTCAAGTCAACCAGTGTTTTTCTCAGCTCCTGGTTTTGACACTTGCCTGTCCGGACTCTGAGCCCACTCTGCCTGCCCACTCTGCCTGCCCATGACCTTGAGGCTGCCTGCCTGCCTGTACCGTTGCCCCTACTCTGGATTTCCGACCTCTGCCTGACCTGAACCTGAGCCTGCCTGCAACTTGGCCCCACCACTCTGGATTATCCACCCCTGCCTGCCTTAACGTGTCATTTGCCTGCCCCTGTTGCTGTAATAAATATTGTTACTTCAACAGTCTGCACTTGGTCTTACCTGATATAATAACTGTAACTTTTCTTAAAGCTTTTATGATAGGCCTGTAGGAGGATAGGTTATTGGCCATTTGTTTTTCAACCTCGCATGGGGCATTTTGATAATTTTTTTCTTAATAAGCTTAAACTAGATTTTTCTATAGGTTATTGATATGGTCTTTGATATTCTCTGTCATTATTAGTCCCCTGGCTACCTTACATTTTTAGCCTATTCAAATAACCTTTTCAGATGGAACTCCGTTAGATGAAGTCATTGTTTGATCGGGAGAAAGCCATGCATAAAACGATGAAAGCGTAGTCCTGCCCAAAGTCATGGAGAGAGAGAAGGGAATATAGCCTACGTTTTAAAAAACTGATAGACACAAGATAGTTAAGGAGTGTCCGTTATGAAAAGAAATGAATAGGCTATAAGGCCCTTGCATCTGTTGAGAGAGAGAAACAATATTTTCTGACTGGACATTTTGCGCTGCTTTGGTGGAATTCTCCGCTCGTCTAGCCTACATTCCTCTCTGGCATTCTGAAGCATATTTGTTGCTATAGCAAATAGGAATAGGCAAATTACCCAGTAATGTCATTCATGTGCTGCCTGCTGTGCGCTGCCCGACATTCTTTACTGTGCAGCGGCGGTCAAGTTCAAATAGGCTACACCAGCGTCTGTCACATTACAATGTCGTCACCATTGACGATGGCTGTCAATCATCGTTGACAGACGATGCTATCGTAAAAATCACCCAACTCATGTTGTGCATCAGCAGTTTGTCTCTTATGTCTCACTGATATGTCAGTCACTGACATTCACTCAATTAGCCATCAGCTAACAATTTTTAGATTGGTAAGTTAGTCCATTGATTTTGTTAGTCACTCACGCAGATATCATTAACATGGCATAAGTTATTATTATTATTGTCCCCTGGAGTCAAAGCAGAACAAGACAGCAAGTTCAGTTTCCAAAGACGCTAAAGAGAAACTATAAGGTACCTGGCATTTGATCATAAGTTAGTGTAACGGATGTGAAATGGCTAGCTAGTTAGCGGGTACGCGCTAGTAGCGTTTCAATCAGTTACGTCACTTGCTATGAAACCTATTAGTAGTGTTGCCCCTTGCTCTGCAAGGGCCGCGGCCTTTGTGGAGCGATGGGTAACGATGCTTCGTGGGCGACCGTTGTTGATGTGTGCAGAGGGTCCCTGGTTCGCGCCCGTGTCGGGGCGAGGGGACGTACTAAAGTTAAACTGTTACATTGGTGCCGTGACCCGGATCACTGGTTGCTGCGGAAAAGGAGGAGGTTGAAAGGGGGGTGAGTGTAACGGATGTGAAATGGCTAGCTAGTTAGCGGGTACGCGCTAGTAGCGTTTCAATCAGTTACGTCACTTGCTATGAAACCTATTAGTAGTGTTGCCCCTTGCTCTGCAAGGGCCGCGGCCTTTGTGGAGCGATGGGTAACGATGCTTCGTGGGCGACCGTTGTTGATGTGTGCAGAGGGTCCCTGGTTCGCGCCCGTGTCGGGGCGAGGGGACGTACTAAAGTTAAACTGTTACATTAACAAAAGTCATTGGGAGAGCACACATTAGGAGAGCAGTAATGACTATACAGACACACATATGGTAGGACAATACTGGACAGTTGGGGAATAAAGAGCATCACTGTTCTCCTTCCATTGCTCAGATTGAGTGACTCCAACGACATGTCCATCCGACATGCACAGCCACACATCACTCAACCACACATCCACTGGTGGTACGAGGGAGGCAGAGAGTGGCACAGCTAAAAGGTGATGCCCGTGCTAATGAGGGGCGACCAACCACCCACAGTGCCCCCTTGTACCGCACCTGTTGCTGGCAGGGAGAGTCTGTGTGTGTGTGGGTGTGTTTGATAATGAAATACAGGTGTGTGAACAGGTGATCAGAATTCAGGTGATTGGGATCTGGAGAGTGAACTGCGTTCAGGGGATGTATGTGTTTCAGAGTGTGAGTTGGAAGCAGACATTACACACAATCATTTACATTTAAGTCATTTAGCAGACGCTCTTATCCAGAGCGACTTACAAATTGGAAAGTTCATACATATTCATCCTGGTCCCCCCGTGGGAATTGAACCCTGGTCCCCCCGTGGGAAATGAACCCACAACCCTGGCGTTGCAAGCGCCATGCTCTACCAACTGAGCCACACGGGACCAGTCTTAGCAATCTTAGCTAGCAGTCATCATCATGAATCAAGTCGACAATCTACTGGCAAATCCTTTTTAATCCTTGTCCTATGAAGATAAATAATAAAGAGAAATTATAGATAAAACGTATCGGTGCTCTTCGGCCATTGGACATAAACATTACACAACAAGTTGGAAATCGCAAATTCAATGAGTGGTTTGGAAGGAATCAGTGACAGTGGCTGTGTGGTCCCAAATCTGGGATTAAGGGGCTCTTTTCCAAGTTTAAAATGATAAACATTCAACATTGGCCATGCTGTCAATGAAGCATGATTTGTGCCGCGCTCAAAACAACTGTTAACTTGACTTCAGTGAGTTCAAGACAACCGGGAAGTCGGGAATAAATTAGCTCCGACTGGGAAAATACGTTTTGAATGGTAATTTGGTCTATTTACCCCTATTAATTTCGCCTAATATTCTGACTGTTCAACTGTAGCCTATAACATGTTTTAGATAAATGTAATCATCGAATATTGTAAGAGTTTTAAACAAATAGTTATATTGACTAATGTACGTCCTAGCTCGCTCATTAAAGTCTTAATCGAAATTACAGATGGCCTCTTATCCGCTTGTCGTCCCCTTATGCCATAGTTTGTACATCTCAATTTGTCATTAGAAACCACATTTGTTTAAGCAAGTCAGCCATATCCGCTATGTTTTTTCAAAAGGCAGTAAACGAGGCTGAATGAACTGTTTCGCTGCCAGACAAGGCTCCGCTGATAGCCAGGTGTAGCAGTGGTAAGATGTTGGGACTGCTGTTGGGACAGCTTTATGTAGGCCCTAGCAGTTTGTGGGGCACCGTTTGTTACCGTTATAGTGCAATTAATTCATGTTTAGTGTTGTGTAGTGTAGTGGCTTTGCTGGCATGCATCCCACTTGATTTATTTTACCCCACCAAGATTTATATGCTAAAATCTCCACTGGTAATTATGTAACCCCTCAGATGTGGTGCTCCCACACTCCTTCCACCCCACTCATAAATCACACAACTGCCCATCGCAGACCCGGCCAGCTAGGTTCTGTGGAGGGGGGGGGGGGGGGGGGGGGTGGGCAGTGGACACACACACACACAGATGGACAGTTAGTCTAACATTGACTGGTGTCAACAGTGTACAGAGATGTTTTTAACATACCGTAAACTCACTCCACAGCTAACTTTTGGCTCAAACGGTCAGTACATTGTCAAGAAGGGCAGGCACACTCACAAGCAAGGCAGTCTGAGGTCACTTGCTGTGTAGCGAGTTTAGAAGGGGTGAGTCTAACAGAGTTAAGAATGGACTGTAATCTCAATCCTGAAATCCCTTTTGGAAGATTTCTATAATCAGGATGGACTAAGCAGGAAATATGGAATCTTCTAACAAGGAATTCCGGAAAACCTGGGTATGTTGCGAAAGTGACCGGAAATGTGCTAAAATATGAATTGTACACTATGGACTCAGTGAAACCTTGTTGACTAGTGTAGTTGTTCCCTCCGTAAGGCAATCAAACTGGCAAAACGTTAGTACAGACACAAAGTGGAGTCAAAATTCAACAGCTCAGACACGAGACGTACAGTGCCTTGCAAAATGATTCATCCCCCTTGGCGTTTTTCCTATTTTGTTGCATTACAACCTGTAATTTAAATTTATTTTTATTTGGATTTCATGCAATGGACATACACAAAATTGTGCAAATTGGTGAAGTGAAATTAAAAAAAATACTTATTTAAAAAAAGTATTTTAAAAAAAAAATGGAAAAGTGGTGCGTGCATATGTATTTACCCCCTTTGCTATGAAGCCCCTAAATAAGATCTGGTGCAACCAATTACCTTCAGAAGTCACATAATTAGTTAAATATAGTCCACCTGTGTGCAATCTAAGTGTCACATGATCTCAGTATACACACACACACACACACACACACACACACACACACACACACACACACACACACACACACACACACACACACACACACACACACACACACACACACACACACACACACACACACACACACACCTGTTCTGAAAGGCCCCAGAGTCTGCAACACCATTAAGCAAGGGGCACCATCAATCAAGCGGCACCATGAAGACCAAGGAGCTCTCCAAACAGGTCAGGGACAAAGTTGTGGAGAAGTACAGATCAGGGTTGGGTTATAAAAATATATCTGAAACTTTGAACATCCCACAGAGCACCATTAAATCCATTATCAAAAAATGTAAAGAATATGGCACCACAATAAACTTGCCAAGAGAGGGCCGCCCACTGAAACGCAGGGACCGGGCAAGGAGGACATTAATCAGAGAGGCTACAAAGAAACCAAAGATAACCCTGAAGGAGTTGCAAAGCTCTACAGCAGAGATCGGAGTATCTGCCCATAGGACCACTTTAAGCCATACACTCCACAGAGCTGGGCTTTACAGAAGAATGGCCAGAAAAAAGCCATTGCTTAAAGAAAAGCAATGGCCAAAAGGCATGTGGGGACTCCCCCAAAATATGGAAGAAGGTGCTCTGGTCAGATGAGACTAAAATTGAGCTTTTTGGCCATCAAGGAAAACACTATGTCTGGCGCAAACACAACACCTCTCATCACCCCGAGAACACCATCCCCACAGTGAAGCAGGATGGTGGCAGCATCATGCTGTGGGGATGTTTTTCCATCGGCAGGGACTGGGAAACTGGTCAGAATTGAAGGAATGATGGATGGCGTTAATACAGGGATATTCTTGAGGGAAACCTGTTTCAGTCTTCCAGAGATTTGAGACTGGGGCGGAGGTTCACCTTCCAGCAGGACAATGACCCTAAGCATTCTGCTAAAGCAACACTCGAAGTGGTTTAAGGGGAAACATTTAAATGTCTTGGAATGGCCTAGTCAAAGCCTAGAACTCAATCCAATTGAGAATCTGTGGTATGACTTAAAGATTGCTGTACACCGGCGGAACCCATCCAACTTGAAGGAGCTGGAGCAGTTTTGCGTTGAAGAATGGGCAAAAATCCCAGTGGCTAGATGTGCCAAGCGTATAGAGACTTGCAACTGTAATTGCTACAAAAGGTGGCTCTACAAAGTATTGGCTTTGGGGGTTGAATAGTTATGCATGCTCAAGTTTTCAGTTTTTTCAGTATCTGAAATTTGGCAGTACGCCCAGACGTTGTTTTGAGAACGAAAGATATCTCAGTTTCAAGGTCTCAGCTTGGAGAGAAGAAGCCTCGTAAGGTAGTGGTTGGTCACATGAATGAAGCAAATGTTAATTAATTATGAATGATGAATAAGATAAATCATGCAAATAAATCATGCAAACAGCGTCCTCAGAGCATGTGCAGACCATCTGGCTGGAGTGTTCACGGACATATTCAATCTCTCCCTATCCCAGTCTGCTGTTCCCACTTGCGTCAAGATGTCCACCATTGTTCCTGTACCCAAGAAATCTGTCATCATGAAGTGCTTTGAGAGGCTAGTTAAGAATCGTATCACCTCCACCTAACTGACACCCTAGACCCACTTACATTTGCATACCGCCCCAATGGATGCAAAGACGATGTAATCGCCATCGCATTGCAGACTGCCCTATCACATCTGGACAAGAGGAATACCAATGTAAGAATGCTGTTTATTGACTATGGCTCAGCCTTCAACACCATAGTACCCTCCAAGCTCATCATTAAGCTCGAGGCCCTGGGTCTGAACACCGCCCTGTGCAACTGGATCCTGGACTTCCTGACGGGCCACCCCCGGTGGTGAAGGTAGGAAACAACAACTCCACTACGCTGATCCTCAACACAGGGGCCCCACAAGGGTGCGTGCTCAGCCCCCTCCTGTACTCTCTGTTCACCCATGACTGCGTGGCCATGCACGCCTTCAACTCAATCATCAAGTTTGCAGACGACACAACAGTAGTAGGCCTGATTACCAACAATGACGAGACAGCCTACAGGCAGGCGTACACATCACTGATAATCTGAAATGGTCCACCCACACAAACAGTGTGGTGAAGAATGCGCAACAGCTCCTCTTCAACCTCAGAAGGATGAAAAATGTGGCTTGGCCCCTAAGACCCACACAAACTTTTACAGATGCACAATTGAGAGCATCCTGTCGGGCTGTATCACCGCCTGGTACAGCAACAGCACCACCTGCAACCGCAGGGCTCTCCAGAGGGTGGTACGGTCTGCCCAACACATCACCGGGGGCACACTGCCTGTTCTCTAGGACACCTACAGCACCCGATGTCACAGGAAGGACAAAAAGATCATCAAGGACATCAACCACGCAAGCCACAGCCTGTCCACCCCGCTATCATCCAGAAGGCGAGGTCAGAACAGGTGCATCAAAGCTGGGACCAAGAGACTGAAAAACAGCTTCTATCTCAAGGCCATCAGACTGTTAAATAGCCATCACTAGCCGGCTACCACCCGGCTACTCAACCCTGCACCTTAGAGGCTGCTGCCCTATGTACATAGACATGGAATCACTGGTCACTTTTATGATGGAACACTAGTGACTTTAATAATGTTTACATACTGTTTTACTAATTCATATGTATATACTGTATTCTACTGTATTTTAGTCAATGCCATATTTATATATTTCTTAATTCCATTCTTTTACTTTTAGATGTGTGTATTGTTGTGAATTGTTAGATACTACTGCACTGTTGGAGCTAGGAACACAAGCATTTCACGACACCAAAAACATCTGCTAAATATGTGTATGTGACCAATACAATTTGCTTTTGCACAGTCCTCATATATATGCAGGCCTTTGATGGATTCCCTACAAGGAAGTGTGCAGAATCCCTCCATTCTGAGGCTATTTCTGTCTCCAGGTCTCAGTTCACTGTTCAGAAGCTAAATATACCCTGATACCTGCACCGTTATCTTACCCTGGACTAACCTACAGAGAACCTGAGTCATACTGTCACACCCCCAGGGCCTGTCTGCCTGACTGTACACTATACACGACCTGATGTGATGCTACATGGATGAATGGTGTGAGGGACTACATTATAACATGTCTTAGGACTCAATGTCCTCTGACAAGATGCCACTTTTTATCAGATAATTATCTTCCAAACCCAAACCAACTTGAGCATGCATACCCTGTGGTAAGATGTTAGCAAGGGAGATTTCCATCAAAATAAAAGGAATTGTTGATTTACTCCGAGAAGCTCTTTCTATGCTTCCTTTCACTAACCCACAACCCTACCAGGCTTATCAGCAGTGTAGTCCAGCTCAATAGTATGTTAGGCCTGGTCAGGTGATACAGGTACCAGGGGCTGAGGGTGTATGTGAGGGTGAATAATGGGCCTGTGCACTTTGTCTTTACAATGAGCCATCAGAGAGACATTGTTGCCCCATTCCACACAATAACACACTCCTCAGACAGCCAATTAGACACTAAATGCCTTTCGTCCTCATTGTGAGGACGTGTGTTTGTGCGTGCAACAAGCGCTGCCTGTGTGTGTGTGTGTGTATGTGTCGGAGGCCTGGCACAATGCAGCGAGGTCAGAGAGACTGACATTCATAATTCCTCATCTGGTTCAGTCTTAAAATGCAATTAACCTTAGCTGTCTGGGGCCAATTCACCAATCAGAGACCAGAGATAGGGGGCCCTGCGCTCTCTCTGTGTCTCTCTCTCTCTCTCTCTCTGTGTCTCTCTCTGTCTCTCTCTCTCTGTGTCTCTCTCTGTCTCTCTCTCTCTCTCTCTCTCTGTCTCTCTCTCTCTCTCTCTCTGTGTCTCTCTCTCTCTCTGTGTCTCTCTCTCTCTCTCTCTCTCTCTCTCTCTCTCTCTCTCTCTCTCTCTCTCTGTGTCTCTCTCTCTCTCTGTGTCTCTCTCTCTCTCTGTGTCTTTCTCTCTCTCTGTCTCTCTCTCTCTCTGTCTCTCTCTCTCTCTGTCTCTCTCTCTCTCTCTCTCTGTCTCTCTCTGTCTCTCTCTCTGTCTCTCTCTGTGTCTCTCTCTGTGTCTCTCTCTCTGTCTCTCTCTCTGTCTCTCTCTCTGTCTCTCTCTCTGTCTCTCTCTCTGTCTCTCTGTGTGTCTCTCTCTCTCTCTCTCTCTCTCTGTGTCTCTCTCCCTCTCTGTGTCTCTCTCTCTTTCTTTCACTGCTTTCTTTTCTTCTTTTATGTATTCACAGACCAATGTGGGGAATCTTTCAATAAACAAACTAGAGTAACTTATTTCAAGGTGGGGAGAGTGGGCGGTCTATATAGTAAACAAATTAAAGAGAAACATATACATACGATAGGTATTGCTTGCGTCAAAGAAATACTCACTGAAAACAAACAACTCAACTGAAGAGACCTTTAAACAGGAAGCAGTCATAGCAGTGGCCAGTTAAAGGGCATGGTAGGGTAGAGTTAAAACAAACTGGCACTCTGCTACTCTACGGCTAATAAATGTCTCTCCTCCACCACAAAGCACAGAGGGCAGGTCACAGACAGAGCATAACACTCTACAGTACTTCCTGGTTACACACACAGGCAGGCACACAGTAAATCAAGGATAGTTGAAATCACAGTGTTAACTCCCAGTAGAGTCAATGTAACTCGAATGTATTTATCTTAACCCTCAAGAGAGTGATACGCTCCCTGGAGTTAGTCTTGATAACTGGAGCTGATTCTGACGGAGTACTTTTATCACCATTAACAGTAACCAGAGACAGGGAGTTAAATCTATCGAGTTATCCACAGATGTGGGAGGGGCCTCTGTCATATTTCCCAGCATGCTCTGTTGCAGGTAGATTTTTTTAAATTGTTTGTTTCAATATCTGTGTTTTCGCATGTACATTGACTGTTTTTGATCGTATGTTACACAAATATAAGAAACATACAATATCTTAACTAATCCAATCTGTAAGTGGTTGGATTTATAGCAACCGTGAGATAGAGGTTCCAGTTTACATGGTGTCGGTAGTCTTCCTTTCATATACTCTCTTCCCTACTTTGACAGGCATTTTAAATGCAAATTGTAAGTGATGTAAAAGTGCTGGCTAACTTCCTGCAAACCATCATAATATGATATATTAAGAAATATTCAAATAAGGCTTTATAGCCTTAAAACTCAAAGGAAGTTAACTAAAATATAAATGTACTCTACTGGAGTTGATTGTTAATTCAAAACAACACAGAGAAGTGACAAATGGCAAGGGAGTTCAATAAATATGGCAGTTGGGGTTAAATTTAAGTAACTTACTCTATTTAGTGTCATTTTCACTCTAACATGATCAACACCCTCCCGAGTGGTGCAGTGGTCTAAGGCACTGCAGTGCTAGCTGTGTCACTAGAAATTCTGGGTTTGAGTCCAGGCTCCGTCGCAGCCGGCCGCGACCAGGAGACCCATGGGGAGGCGCACAATTGGCCCAGCGTCGTCCGGGTTATGGAGGGTTTGGCCAGCGGGGATGTCCTTGTCCCATCGCGCACTAGCGACTCCTGTGGCGGGCCGGGCGCATTGCATGCTGACATGGTCACCAGGTGTATGGTGTTTCCTCCGACACATTCGTGTGGCTGGCTTCCGGGTTAAGTGGACGTTGTGTCAAGAAGTAGTGCGGCTTGGTTGGGTTGTGTTTTGGAGGATGCGCGGCTCTCGACCTTCTCCTCTCCCGAGTCCGTGCGGGAGTTTCAGCGATGAGACAAGACTGTAGCTACCAATTGGGGAGAAAAAGAGGTAAAAAATAATAAGATCAACACCATTACCAGAGTAGTTTTAACACAAAATGGGGGTGGGACCATGTAGAGTAGCAGAGTGATTTTACTGTGCATCCAGCCCCCCCACACCTACTCCCTCCTTCATACAGGCAGTTGATTCTTAGCTGTAATGGACGACATGCCTCCTTCCTCTCTCCCCCCAACATTCAGCAATTTATAGATTTTCCACTTGTGTCAAAGCCGGGGGCCTGGAGCAGGATGTTGCAATGTTCCTCCTCATTGTGACGACTGACTGAGCACTCACTGAGCAACAACACAGCCACCCACAACAAAGCACTCACCCAGTTGGACTCAACAACACACACAACTGGAATTCAGTCAAATCTCTGCTGCAGAATTTCCCGAAATGCTCTTTCCCCCAAGTTCCAATCAAATCACAGAATGATTTGGGTTTACTACTGTAAAACCATACAACTAGCTCCAAGTTAGACACCCATTACAGGTAGAGGCTCCCAGTTTTCAGCATAACTACATTATGTAAGCACCGGGTGTTGTTTGTACATTGCCTGAACACAGCTGAGGTGAGTTCAATAGAATTCCAGCCCTAGTCTAGTTCCCAGCCATATCATACTCTAAAACACAGTGCATCTCCCTGTGCAGCCCTGCTTTCTATGTTTTCCCATGTCTCTCTGTCTCTATGGGAGGTCTCAGAGAGTTTCCATTAGACTCTACTGGAGAACATATATTATCAACATGACGAAATGGCATGGCATTAGGGCTGGCCCACACAGGATATTTGTCATTCCTTACAATGTGCAGAGATTGTTATCGGACCGTTCTATAAAACCCACGGCTAAAATGTTCTTCAGGAGGAAACCATTTTGATTGCAAAACAAAAATCCTGTCTACATGATGATGAAGCCGACATGATGACAGCATCCAAGCTGTGTTTGTCTCTGTGTAGTTGTGAAGTGTGTTTGAGGTAATCAGCCATTTACTGTACGAGCTACTCAGGTGACCAGTGAACCATGCTAGCGCTGTTTCAAACAAGCCTGCCACCTAGTGTTCAAGCTCAGAATGCATTCCACAGACTTCTGGAAAAAATACCATGGCTCCATGAGACACAGTACTACAATGTTGCAACAACAACAACCTAGCAGGGTTGGGCATCTCCCTCCCTCCCTCTGCCTCTCTTAATATCATTCTCCTCTCTTCCCAGCCTGACTGACAGCTCCACAGTGTGCCCTACCCTCCAGCTGGTGGCCTGCGGGGTTGAATGCTGGGAAGGTGTGTGTGTGTGTGTGTGTGTGTTCTTCATTTGTGTCTGCGTACATTTGTGTGTGTGCATTCATGTGTGTGTGTATGCCTGTCTATGCATCATGTCTGTCAGGGCTGTGGCCCAGCGTCTGTGTGCCCCCAGGGCCCACCCTGCAGGGAAGAGCATCTCACTGTGGAAACCAACCTAAGGCTCCTCCAGCAGTTTGACTGATGACACACACCAACACTCGGCCATTGGCGTCAGCAGCCAGGAACACAAGCACGGACGCACACACAGGTTCAATCCCAATAACCCCCCCCCCACCCCCCCTTAGCCCTACCCTTTTTTTCGAGTGTCCCTGGGTGGGGTAGTGTCCCTCAAACGGAGCAACTAGTGGTAGGGAGAGATAAATAACCTTATGACATCACTAGATCACTCGGAAACAGCAGAAGCCGCCAAAGGAATTTATTGACGACGAGCCTTGTGTTTTTCACAATGCCTGTCCTGGTAGCAGTAACAGCTTTTCTACTACTTCTATTTCTCATACAACAAATATGGACCAATCATATGAGCAACTAACTGCAAAACTTCAATGTTCCCATAATGTACCCATCATGTACCCGTCCTCCGGCTGTAGTTCAATGTGGAGTAGTAATGTACCCGTCCTCTGGCTGTAGTTCAATGTGGAGTAGTAATGTACCCGTCCTCCGGCTGTAGTTCAATGTGGAGTAGTAATGTACCCGTCCTCTGGCTGTAGTTCAATGTGGAGTAGTAATGTACCCGTCCTCTGGCTGTAGTTCAATGTGGAGTAGTAATGTACCCGTCCTCTGGCTGTAGTTCAATGTGGAGTAGTAATGTACCCGTCCTCTGGCTGTAGTTCAATGTGGAGTAGTAATGTACCCGTCCTCTGGCTGTAGTTCAATGTGGAGTAGTAATGTACCCGTCCTCTGGCTGTAGTTCAATGTGGAGTAGTAATGTACCCGTCCTCTGGCTGTAGTTCAATGTGGAGTAGTAATGTACCCGTCCTCTGGCTGTAGTTCAATGTGGAGTAGTAATGTACCCGTCCTCTGGCTGTAGTTCAATGTGGAGTAGTAATGTACCCGTCCTCTGGCTGTAGTTCAATGTGGAGTAGTAATGTACCCGTCCTCTGGCTGTAGTTCAATGTGGGGTAGTAATGTACCCGTCCTCTGGCTGTAGTTCAATGTGGAGTAGTAATGTACCCGTCCTCTGGCTGTAGTTCAATGTGGAGTAGTAATGTACCCGTCCTCTGGCTGTAGTTCAATGTGGAGTAGTAATGTACCCATCCTCTGGCTGTAGTTCAATGTGGAGTAGTAATGTACCCGTCCTCTGGCTGTAGTTCAATGTGGAGTAGTAATGTACCCGTCCTCTGGCTGTAGTTCAATGTGGAGTAGTACTGAAGCAGGAATTTCATTCCATAATAGATTTGACATGTTACAGTCGCATTTCCTTCACTCAGTCATTTTCTGCAATTTCTTGGTGATTAATGAATAACCAGTGGAATAAATTAAAACCACTATTCTACTGTTCCTACATAGCTATGCATCCATAGGGAAGCAGGTATTTTTTATCCTCGACTACACAATGGGCAAGAAAAGAGTTAGCTACGTTACTTCAGCTTCAATTCAGGAGAAATATTTTTTTTGTCATGAACAGCAAGGCAAGCTTAAAAATTGTACATTCAATTTGCAGTAAATGTTTTAGCTCGATTCTTTACATCCTCTGGGTTTCACACGATGACAGGCTGGTTTGATTGTTTGCTCAGGAGTCCCTAAAACATTAAACAACACGAACTACAATTTATACAAATGTCAAAACGCACATATAACAAGCTAAATGTATAACTAGCTGGCTAATGTAGTAAATTAACTTCATGACAAAACATGCATAATAGTTTGTCTCCACAATAACACAAATATTCCTCTTAACTGTAAATGTTTTGCATGATTCATTATTAAGTTATAGTTAATTACATTTGTTTCCATCCTAGTATTTTTGTCAGCCATTATTCTAGAAGCAACTCTCCAGGGTTGGGTCACAGAGCTTCATGGGAGATTTGGGAAACACTCGATAGGAAGTCTGCATCTTGATTTGCTTTGTTGAAGGGTCAACTAGAGGGCTGAAAAGGCACTTTGCCTCGCTCAAAGTTGAATTGGGACACCACTCGGACTCGATGGGGCTTGCGGGATCGCGCAAAATGGAGGGGGTGGGCTAAGGGGGAGGGGGCAAAGGGGGAGGGGTATTGGGATTGAGCCACAGATGCATGCACACACATCTCCTCCTCCCTCTCCCCTCCATAATCTCTCTCTCTCCCTGTCTTCCCCCTCTTACTCTTCCCCTCCCTCCAACCAGCCTTATCTCTCCATTTCTCCCCCATTCTCCAGTCTTTCTATCTAAATATAAAAAGCTTTCATTTAATGAAAAGTCTGCATTTTTGGACAAAGAAACAGCAGTTAAACTCAAAACAACCTTTTACAGAATTGCTGGGCAGCACTGCACAAACAAGGCAAAATATCCATACACAAGAGGTAAGAACATCAATACCCTGATCCCTAGCAAAAAGAAAATCAATATCCAGGCCTGAACACCATTTCCCTCTCAAGTGGCTGGGTGGACTTGTTCAGCATACAAACTCAGACTTATGGAAACTAGTTAGGAGCTGTGAATGGCAGCTCACCAGTCAGTGTGTGTGTGTGTGTGTGTGTGTGTGTGTGTGTGTCTCAGGAAGCTGTTATTCAGGACCTGGGAGAGCTCCCAGAGAACACACAAACACACAAACTGCTCCCAGGGGTGAGGGTTTGCGAATGTGAACCACCTCCTATAGTCTGTTCTGTGGAGGTGATTATGACCTAGCTACCTCCTATAGTCTGCTCTGTGGAGGTGATAATGACCTAGCTACCTCCTATAGTCTGTTCTGTGGAGGTGATTATGACCTAGCTACCTCCTATAGTCTGTTCTGTGGAGGTGATTATGACCTAGCTACCTCCTATAGTCTGTTCTGTGGAGGTGATTATGACTTACTTACCTCCTATAGTCTGTTCTGTGGAGGTGATTATGACCTAGCTACCTCCTATAGTCTGTTCTGTGGAGGTGATTATGACTTACCTACCTCCTATAGTCTGTTCTGTGGAGATGATTATGACTTACCTACCTCCTATAGTCTGTTCTGTGGAGGTGATTATGACTTACCTACCTCCTATAGTCTGTTCTGTGGAGGTGATTATGACCTAGCTACCTCCTATATAGTCTGCTCTGTGGAGGTGATTATGACCTAGCTACCTCCTATATAGTCTGCTCTGTGGAGGTGATTATGACCTAGCTACCTCCTATAGTCTGTTCTGTGGAGATGATTATGACCTAGCTACCTCCTATAGTCTGTTCTGTGGAGGTGATTATGACTTACCTACCTCCTATAGTCTGTTCTGTGGAGGTGATTATGACCTAGCTACCTCCTATAGTCTGTTCTGTGGAGGTGATTATGACCTAGCTACCTCCTATATAGTCTGCTCTGTGGAGGTGATTATGACCTAGCTACCTCCTATATAGTCTGCTCTGTGGAGGTGATTATGACCTAGCTACCTCCTATAGTCTGTTCTGTGGAGGTGATTATGACCTAGCTACCTCCTATAGTCTGTTCTGTGGAGGTGATTATGACCTAGCTACCTCCTATAGTCTGTTCTGTGGAGGTGATTATGACTTACCTACCTCCTATAGTCTGTTCTGTGGAGGTGATTATGACTTACCTACCTCCTATAGTCTGTTCTGTGGAGGTGATTATGACCTAGCTACCTCCTATATAGTCTGCTCTGTGGAGGTGATTATGACCTAGCTACCTCCTATAGTCTGTTCTGTGGAGGTGATTATGACCTAGCTACCTCCTATAGTCTGCTCTGTGGAGGTGATTATGACCTAGCTACCTCCTATAGTCTGTTCTGTGGAGGTGATTATGACCTAGCTACCTCCTATAGTCTGTTCTGTGGAGGTGATTATGACCTAGCTACCTCCTATAGTCTGTTCTGTGGAGGTGATTATGACCTAGCTACCTCCTATAGTCTGTTCTGTGGAGGTGATTATAACCTAGCTACCAGCCCTGGGCCATTGGGACGCTCACTCACTGGATATTTCCACCCTTTTTCCGTCCCGCAGCATGGCAGGAAACAGCCAGCAAACAAACTCACACACACACACACACACACACACACACACACACACACACACACACACACACACACACACACACACACACACACACACACACACACACACACACACACACACACACACACACCTCGAGAGGCCTCACCACCTGTGGCAAGGGGAGAAAACACTTCTGTCTTACAAATACTGTAGAAAGCTCTTCCGAGCACTACCAGGACAATACTATGACTCCCTACAGCTGAATACATCTGCCATCTCCAGTGAATACATTCTACAGATTCAATATCATTCCATAACACAGCATGAAGCACTACGGCACATGTAACGCCTAAAGACATGACTAGCTGTGGCAGTCTATGACTGGGTAGTATTTCTGAGTATGTGGGAGTGCTGCTGTCCCAGATTTGCAGCTGTAAGCTCATCCTGATCCCCGGAAGCATTTGCTGTGGAATCAGCAGCGCTGCGTGACCCCATGACCTTCGCCTCACTGACACCGCAGTGCATTAGGAGACCAAGCCTCCCAGGGAACAATGACGACGACAACAACCACACACACACACACACGATGGGCCGGCCTGTACATACTTGATATAGACCTTATACCACAGTAACCGACTATGGAATAACTATTATTCTTTTAGAAGGTAGTACAGTATGTCCTTATTTTATTTGGGAGTATTTACCAGTTTAGTCCCATTTGTGAAGAGAACAGCAAGACAATAGGCATAGCTGAAATTATCCTCAAGCTATAATTTACTATACTAGGGAACATAAGATTGTTCTGTCTTGTCTATGGCAGATGGCACCTAGTACAGATGTAGGATCTTAATTTGAGACAGTTTGCTACAGCAGGAAAATAATACTGCAGCAACAGGAAATGTGAATTAATATGTGGATTATAATTAATGGACATTTTTTGTAGGGGTTGATACATTTTTTTGTTAGAGCAAATCAAATCTGCAATGTCAAAGTGGAAATTACAAACTTTAGAAGCCTTTTTAAAACTTTAAAAAAAATTACACGAGAAGTTTGAATTTCATGCTGTGCAGGAAAATTCTCAGCAACAAAAGAGGGATCCTACATCTGAATGTGACATCCATAACCGGTCTGTCCCAACAGACACAGCCTTATCACCATGATAGGATTCTAGAGGGCTGAGAGGCATACATTTATCACCTGACAGGCATCTGATTCAATCACTAGCTCTCTGGTTTTTATTGAGTTGTTATGATAGCGTGAACCACACAGGATTGCAAGGTATCTCTCTCTCCACAGAACTGAATCAACAGATAGCAGTTAATGAGTTTTTTTGTGTACTGACTATAGGCAGGGCACAGCAACAGGACTCATGTAGCTAATAATTAACCAGTCGGTGTGTGTGTGTGCGTGTAGCTGCACATCATGCATTGCAACAACATTAGCCCAAGCTAGACAATATTTTCACTCCAGAAGACAGACAGCAAGTTTTTAGCATTTTAATTTAGTATAATTATTGTTCCTAGGGAGTTGAGATTGCTGTAGTTGCTCAGCAATGTGTTTTTAATTAAAATAATTTGTCATATAATTAGAAACCAGGCCGTCAAGGCTAATTTGAGTAGGATCTCTTAAGACCTTTCCCACAGTCACTAAATGCCAACTCCAACACACAGACATCCAGACAGACAGAGCTCTTCTACTGACATTAATATAATCAGCTTGATGACATTTCAACTCAGTTTTATATGATATAAATCTGCTTGAAACTAAGCAGAGGCAATGTCAGAGTCTGGCAGCACGAGATGAATGGGGCCTGTATTGCTCTGACAGGAGAATTAAGTAAATGTCCTTTGTTTTTGCTGCCTCAGATAACGGCCCATATCAAACAACTGTTGCATATGTCTTTGTCAGAGCGAGGTGCCAATTGGCAGCCAGAGATAAACCGAGAACAGGTCAATTAGACCGTTCTAATAAGTGATCACTCAGGATGTTCAGACTGACTGTCTGTGGGGGACACAGTGGGACAGGGAGTCGCAAAATGTCAATATCATTATAAAGAACTCAAAGGGGAGGACGGACAGACTTTGATCAAATCATTTTTTTCCACTTCAGAGAAAGTGCAGAGGTTATATTAAGAAAGCGGAAGATTTGAACATGAAAAAGAAAGCTGAAGATTTGTGGGGAGAGAGTATACGAATGGACAGCTAGCAGACGGACAGAAGGACGGACGGACAGACAATGCTTTTCAACATACACAGTTCATTATCATTAAGTATGCACATCTAAACATTATAGAAACTATACATCAAGCTGTAATATACTAAAAGCCTTTTGACAAGATTCACCTAGAATCCCCCTGGAATGTCAGATACCTGGAATTTCACCTGAAGGGTAGAGCAGGGTGTTTGGTAACTAATCACATGACTGGTGGTTGGATGTAAATGTCTCTCCTACCATTACCTGAGGCTAAAGCTTTATGGGGTTGATAGTGGTACTGTGCGGGCCTAGCATATGTGTGTGTGTGTGTGTGTGTGTGTGTGTGTGTGTGTGTGTGTGTGTGTGTGTGTGTGTGTGTGTGTGTGTGTGTGTGTGTGTGTGTGTGTGTGTGTGTGTGTGTGTGTGTGTGTGTGTGTGTGTGTGTGTGTGTGTGTGAGTTTAGTAGAATGTGAGTGAATAGAATAAATGTATGAGAAAGCACAATATGACATTCATCATGATTGTGTGTTTTAGTGTGTTATTGTGTGTGTTATTGTGTGTGGAGCATTTCTACATCACTTAGTCCCCACCTTCCCGCTGAGTCTTCAGCTCAGCTCACCACAAAAGGTCACTCCTATTGTCACACACACACATAGAAACAAACACACACACACCCCTCTTCCCTCTCTCAGTCCCTTCAGCCCCAACACGAAGGTCACTTCTATTACTGTTCAACCGTGTCACCGGGCAGGCATGAGCAGCACAGGCTGCTAGTGGAATACATTAGGGCGGCAACAAGGCAGTAAAGCTAATTTACGGTTCAGTGAAAATAATCGGCACCAGGAAGATGTGCTGTTCTCAACAAAGACTTTCATTCATTCAGAGTAAGTGGTTGTGAATCAATTTAATAGACACCATACTTTGTGAATTGTAAAAAGATAAAATAAACTGTTTTTCAGTGAGAAAGCCTGAATGGAAAGTTCCCGTTCCCTTCTAACTCTCTCTCTCATCCTGGTGAGATGCTATTTCCATAACATATCGTCGAAAGAGATAAAGCAGTGAAAATGGCCCAGCAAAACCTTACATGCTGTCATCTCTGAAAACCAATTACACTTTGTGTTTGCCAAGGTCTTCTAAAGAACATTCTGACTAGCTTTGTTGTCAAAGCAAAGGCTCCTCATTTCCGTTTGAGAGAAGAGAGAGAGGAGAAAGACAGAGAGAGAGGAGAGAGAGAGACATAGAGAAAGATGGAGAGAAGAGAGAGAGAGAAGATGGAGAGAAGAGAGAGAGAAAGAGAGAGAGAAAGAGAGAGAGAAAGAGAGAGAGAAAGAGAGAGAGAAAGAGAGAGAGAGAGAGACAGAAAGAGAGCTCAATGTAATTGAAGAATCCATAGACTCTAACCCCTTCTGGGAAAATTTGAAAACATTAAACAACACAAAGAATTATCTATCCAAAATGGAGATGTATGGGTAAACCACTTTGCCAATCTTTTTGACCCTATAACAAAGAACAAACAGCAAAAACATATGCATGATAAAATACAAATCTTAGAATCAACTATTAAAGACTACCAGAACCCACTAGATTCTCCAATTACATTGAATGAACTACAGGACAAAATACAAACCCTCCAACCCAAAAAGGCCTGTGGTGTTGATGGCATCTTCAAAGAAATGATCAAATATACAGACAACAAATTCCAATTGGCTATACTTAAACTCTTTAACATCAACCTCAGCTCTGGCATCTTCCCCAATATTTGGAACCAAGGACTGATCACCCCAATCCACAAAAGTGGAGACACATTTGACCCCAATAACTACCGTGGGATATGGGTCAACAGCAACCTTGGGAAAATCCTCTGGGTTATCATTAACAGCAGACTCTGAGCAAATGTCAAATTGGCTTTTTACCAAATTACCGTATGACAGACCACGTATTCAACCTGCACACCCTAATTGATAAACAAACAAATCAAAACAAAGGCAAAGTCTTCTCATGCTTTGTTGATTTCAAAAAAGCCTTTGACTCAATTTGGCATGAGGGTCTGCTATACAAATTGATGGAAAGTGGTGTTGGGGGAAAAACATAAAATCCATGTACACAAACAACAAGTGTGCGGTTAAAATTGGCAAAAAATAAATAAATCTTTCCACAGGGCAGTGGGGTGAGACAGGGATGCAGCTTCAGCCCCACCCTCTTCAACATATATATCAACGAATTGGTGAGGACACTAGAATAGTCTGCATCACCCGGCCTCACCTTACTAGAATAGTCTGCAGCACCCGGCCTCACCTTACTAGAATAGTCTGCAGCACCTGGCCTCACCTTACTAGAATAGTCTGCAGCACCTGGCCTCACCTTACTAGAATAGTCTGCAGCACCCGGCCTCACCCTACTAGAATAGTCTGCAGCACCCGGCCTCACCTTACTAGAATAGTCTGCAGCACCCGGCCTCACCTTACTAGAATAGTCTGCAGCACCCGGCCTCACCTTACTAGAATAGTCTGCAGCACCCGGCCTCACCCTACTAGAATAGCCTGCAGCACCCGGCCTCACCCTACTAGAATCTGAAGTCAAATGTCTACTGTTTGCTGATGATCTGGTGCTTCTGTCCCCAACCAAGGAGGGCCTACAACAGCACCTAGATGTTCTGCACAGATTCTGCCAGACTCCCTGACAGTAAATCTCAGTAAGACAAAAATAATGGTGTTCCAAAAAAGGTCCAGTCGCCAGGATCACAAATACAAATTCCATCGTTGCCCTACAGCAAGCAAAAAACTATACATACCTCGGCCTAAACATCAGCACCACAGGTAACTTCCACAAAGCTGTGAATGAGCTGAGAGACAAGGCAAAAAGGGCCTTCTATGCCATCAAAAGGAGCATCAAAGTCGACATACCAATTAGGATCTGGCTAAAAATACTTGAATCAGTTATAGAATCCATTGCCATTTATGGTTGTGAGGTCTGGGGTCCGCTCACCAACCAAGAATTCACAAAATGGGACAAACACCAAATTGAGACTCTGCATGCAGAATTCTGCAAAAATATCCTCAGTGTACAACGCAAAACACCAAACAATGCGTGCAGAGCAGAATTAAAATCCAGAAAAGAGCCGTTAAATTCTACAACCACCTAAAAGGAAGTGATTCCCAAACCTTCCATAACAAAGCCATCAACTACAGAGAGATGAACCTGGAGAAGAGTCCCCTAAGCAAGCTGGTCCTGGTGCTCTGTTCACAAACACAAACAGACCCCACAGAGCCCCAGGGCAGCAACTCAATTAGACCCAACCAAATCATGAGAAAACAAAAAGATCATTACTTGACACATTGGAAAGAATTAACAAAAAAACAGAGCAAACTAGAATGCTATTTGGCCCTAAACAGACAGTACACAGTGGCAGAATACGTGACCGCAGTGACTGACCCAAACTTAAGGAAAACTTTAACTATGTACAGACTCAGTGATGATAGCCTTGCTATTGAGAAAGGTCGCCATAGGCCTTGAATTGAATATATGAGAGAGAGAGAGAGAGAGAGAGAGAGAGAGAGAGAGAGAGAGAGAGAGAGAGAGAGAGAGACAGAGACAGAGAGAGAGAGGGAGAAAGAGAGAGAGAGACAGAGAGAGAGACAGAGAGAGAGACAGAGAGAGAGACAGAGAGAGGGAGAAAGATGGAGAGGAGAGAGAGATTTGAAATGTCTCTATTCCTTTGAAACTTTTGTGAGTGTAATGTTTACTGTTCATGTTTAATTGTTTATTCCACTTTAGTTTATTATCTAGTTCACTTGCTTTGACAATGTAAACATATGTTTCCCATGCCTATAAAGCCCTTTGAATTGAACTGAATTGAATTGAGAGGGAGTGCTAGAGAGAGTCAATAGGAGTCCGATGCTTTCTCTGAAACTCTGGTGGAGAGCTATCGGAAGTATGTGAGTTATTTCCAGCCTTGGGTAGCAGCACAAACACATCTCACTGCTGTGTCCTCCTAACCGACTGACTCACAAGACATACTGAGACCTGCCATCAATATTCCACAGCCTATTACACACAACAGAATAATGTAAATTATGCTTGAATCATCTCTGTGCAGAGGAGTCCAACATGTACAAGCTACAGGTATCTATAGATATAGAAACATATGTATAGATATAGAAACATATCTATAGATATAGAAACATATCTATAGATATAGAAACATATCTATAGAACCATATATATTGGACCAGAGAGGACCATCAGAAGCTATTTCCTTCTCCGCATCAGAGAGATGAGGAAAGAACTTTGATTCCCCTGCCCAGACAAACAGATTTCTCCTCAATGTCCCAAATCTGCCTAAACTTACATGGTAAAGTAAACACAACACCGTCCCCTTGCTCTGACTAAACCCAGCCGTCTACAGTCACCGCTGTGGGAAAAACCACGGTGACGAGACAGTGTTGGCTCCAACGTCCTCTAACAGGGACACTGTAAATATCAACAGTGGAGTTATTCCAGTAGACATCTGCAGTCTAATGGTCTCTCTGTGCTCTGATTGGTGTAAATCATCTGTCTAAGCTGTGGGGCTGCTCTCCAGGATGGCTTAGATCCCTGCTGTATTCTTAGACAGACGAACGGATTGACCGGCAGGCAGGCAGGCAGGAGGATGGATGGAAAGACGGGCAGATAGATGTGCGAGCAGATAGACAGACGTACACAGACAAACAAACAGACCGGCGGGCAGACAGACAGGCAGGCAGAGGATGACACAGCATTGTTTGTTGGACGTGACGTGAGAAAGCCGAAAGCTGTGGCTTTGGTGTGGGTGATGACAATTCATCAGGGTCAGAGCAGAGCGGACTGGGGCAGGCTTATGTAATGAAGATCAACACACAGAGGAGAGATAGAGAGGAGTGACATAAGCAGTGAGTGGGAGGACCTAAACCCCAAGAGACAGAACAGATGATTTCTTCTCAAATCCATCTGTGTCCGAGATGAAGCAGGGCTTACAGATGCTATACCGTAGATCTCATTCATTCACAATGCACTTGCTAATATGGTCTCAACACTCATAGAGTAGGAAACTAACGGACCCAGATGGTCACACAGGTAGTTTATTATAATGCAGCCAACTTTACATATAAAGTATATCTTTGAGGTGCTTAATTCAGATGGAACTTTGTTGTGTTTCGTCATACCAAAGACAGTCTTTAAACTGCATATTGATAGTGTCTCTGGTATGTGGATCTTTTTTTACTGTAACCACCAGGATTCATAACAAAAGTTAGAGTTCTGTGTGAATGCTCGCTGGCTAACTGAATAAAGTAGAGACAGGTAGGAATTTTTATGCTTCTTTGCTGTAAACCATCAGCACTTTTTCTGTTTCAGCCACCCCATAAACGTTGTTCAGAGAGCAACCGTCTGATGCAGCGCTCGTAACACAGTGTCCTTTTACCCAGATACTGTTTCAGCTAATCTCTTTAAACTTTAGCCAGTTTAACAAAAGACAGGATCATAGTGGTAGTGGTGGTGGTGATGGGGGGGGGGGACACACAGAGTACTTTGTCACGGGGGGAGGGAGAACTATCCATGCGGTGCAAAAGTCCATACTTGTAGCTGGCCACATCAAAGTGATATGCCTATATAAAGTAGAGCGCATACCACTGCGGAAATGCCGGGTTACATAACCACGAAAGAAACCAAAAGCTCCCTCAAATGTAGATTCCTTGCAATGTTGTCAGGAAACTTGGCCTCTTCAGAGAGGAACTGATCTGTCAGGGTGTCACCCTGACCCCAGAGTTTCCCCCCATTACTCTGTTGTCTTCCGCCACTTCCTTGTTTGAGACGTTCCATTAATAGGCAACTTTGTTCTTCCATTAAGAAGAAACGTTCGGTGTTGCATTTCTGACCCCTCTCCCTTTCAGCGCCCTGGCTGTAATTATGTACATTGCCTTTCAGAGACTGACACTTTTAGACACATTAGCCGTGTCCAAATACCCATACTTGCGTTCTAAATAGTAGGCATTTTAGTTATATTGAAAATAGAAAGTTTTATGGTTTGGAAAATGTATTATGCTTTAAAATGCCAGGATGTTACTCATTTCGGCTTTTCTTCTAATAGAATTCGCTGCAGACTTTTGAGGAAGGTAATCGTCTTCCCAGGCTCACGTGTGTTTGACAACAGCTGATAATCAGCTGATAATGAGATAAGGGGACGCGCTGTACCAAATTAAACAAATGGCGAGAATCAACTCTACTGCGCATTAACTACAACTACAACATTTTCAGACAAGATAGAACGGCCAAAGGGGGCGGTGTTGCAATCTACTGCAGAGATAGCCTGCAGAGTTCTGTCCTACTATCCAGGTCTGTACCCAAACAATTTGAACTTCTACTTTTAAAAATCCACCTCTCTAAAAACAAGTCTCTCACCGTTGCCGCCTGCTATAGACCACCCTCTGCCCCCAGCTGTGCTCTGGACACCATATGTGAACGGATTGCCCCCCATCTATCTTCAGAGCTCGTGCTGCTAGGTGACCTAAACTGGAACATGCTTAACACCCCAGCCATCCTACAATCTAAGCTTGATGCCCTCAATCTCACACAAATTATCAATGAACCTACCAGGTACCACCCCAAAGCCGTAAACACGTGCACCCTCATAGATATCATCCTAACCAACTTGCCCTCTAAATACACCTCTGCTGTTTTCAACCAAGATCTCAGCAATCACTGCCTCATGGCCTGCATCTGTAATGGGTCAGCGGTCAAACGACCTCCACTCATCACTGACAAACGCTCCCTGAAACACTTCAGCGAGCAGGCCTTTCTAATCGACCTGGCCCGGGTATCCTGGAAGGATATTGACCTCATCCCGTCAGTAGAGGATGCCTGGTTATGTTTTTTAAATGCCTTCCTCACCATCTTAAATAAGCATGCCCCATTCAAGAAATTTAGAACCAGGAACAGATATAGTCCTTGGTTCTCTCCAGACCTGACTGCCTTTAACCAACACAAAAACATCCTATGGCGTTCTGCATTAGCATCGAACAGCCCCGTGATATGCAACTTTTCAGGGAAGCTAGAAATCAATATACACAGGCAGTTAGAAAAGCCAAGGCTAGCTTTTTCAAGCAGAAATTTGCTTCCTGCAACAAACTCAAAAAGGTTCTGGGACACTGTAAAGTCCATGGAGAATAAGAACACCTCCTCCCAGCTGCACACTGCACTGAGGATAGGAAACTCTGTCACCACCGATAAATCCACTATAATTGAGAATTTCAATAAGCATTTTTCTACGGCTGGCCATGCTTTCCACCTGGCTACCCCTACCCCGGGCAACAGCACTGCACCGCCCATAGCAACTCGCCCAAGACTTCCCCATTTGTCATTCTCCCAAATCCAGTCAGCTGATGTTCTGAAAGCTGCAAAATCTGGACCCCTACAAATCAGCTGGGCTAGACAATCTGGACCCTTTCTTTCTAAAATGATCTGCCAAAATTGTTGCAACCCCTATTACTAGCCTGTTCAACCTCTCTTTCGTGTCGTCTGAGACTCCCAAAGATTGGAAAGCAGCTGCGGTCATCCCCCTCTTCAAAGGGGGACACACTCTTGACCCAAACTGCTACAGACCTATATCTATCCTACCCTGCCTTTCTAAGGTCTTCGAAAGCCAAGTCAACAAACAGATTACCGACCATTTCGAATCCCACCGCTCCTTCTCCGCTATGCAATCTGCTTTCAGAGCTGGTCATGGGTGCACCTCAGCCACGCTCAAGGTCCTAAACGATATCTTAACCGCCATCGATAAGAAACAATACTGTGCAGCCGTATTCATTGACCTGGCCAAGGCTTTCAACTCTGTCAATCCCCACATCCTCATCGGCAGACTCGATAGCCTTGGTTTCTCAAATGTTTGCCTCGCCTGGTTCACCAACTACTTCTCTGATAGAGTTCAGTGTGTCAAATCGGAGGGGCTGTTGTCCGGGCCTCTGGCAGTCTCTATGGGGGTGCCAAAGGGTTAAATTCTGGGGCCGACACTCTTCTCTGTATACATCAATGATGTCGCTCTTGCTGCTGGTGAGTCTCTGATCCACCTCTACGCAGACAACACCATTCTGTATACTTCTCGCCCTTCTTTGGACACTGTGTTAACAACCCTCCAGACGAGCTTCAATGCCATACAACTCTCCTTCCGTGGCCTCCAACTGCTCTTAAATACAAGTAAAACTAAATGCATGCTCTTCAAACGATCGCTGCCTGCACCTGCCCGCCCGTCCAGCATCACTACTCTGGACGGTTCTGACTTAGAATATGTGGATAACTACAAATACCTAGGTGTCTGGTTAGACTGTAAACTCTCCTTCCAGACTCACATCAAACATCTCCAATTCAAAGTTAAATCTAGAATTGGCTTCCTATTTCGCAACAAAGCATCCTTCACTCATGCTGCCAAACATACCCTCGTAAAACTGACCATCCTACCGATCCTCGACGATGTCATTTACAAAATAGTCTCCAATAACCTACTCAATAAATTGGATGCAGTTTATCACAGTGCTTTTGTCACCAAAGCCCCATATACTACCCACCACTGCGACCTGTACACTCTCGTTGGCTGGCCCTCACTTCATACTTGTCGCCAAACCCACTGGCTCCAGGTCATCTACAAGACCCTGCTAGGTAAAGTCCCCCCTTATCTCAGCTCGCTGGTCACCATAGCAGCACCCACCTGTAGCACGCGCTCCAGCAGGTATATCTCTCTGGTCACCCCCAAAGCCAATTCCTCCTTTTGTCGCCTCTCCTTCCAGTTCTCTGCTGCCAATGACTGGAATGAACTACAAAAATCTCTGAAACTGGAAACACTTATCTCCCTCACGAGCTTTAAGCACCAGCTGTCAGAGCAGCTCACAGATTACTGCACCTGTACATAGCCCATCTATAATTTAGCCCAAACAACTACCTCTTCCCCTACTGTATTTATTTATTTTGCTTCTTCGCACCCCATTATTTCTATTTCTACTTTGCACATTCTTCCACTGCAAATCTACCATTCCAGTGTTTTACTTGCTATATTGTATTTACCTCGCCACCCTGGCCTTTTTTTTGCCTTTACCTCCCTTATCTCACCTCATTTGCTCACATTGTATATAGACTTATTTTTCTACTGTATTATTGACTGATGTTTGTTTTACTCCATGTGTAACTCTGTGTTGTTGTATGTGTCGAACTGCTTTGCTTTATCTTGGCCAGGTCGCAACTGTAAATGAGAACTTGTTCTCAACTTGCCTACCTGGTTAAATAAAGGTGAAATAAAAAAATAAAAATAAAAATTAGATGATGCATTCTCAGGATGGGTGGGCCTAGTATGTTGCTATTTGTTGCTTACTGCATTCATTTTTACTAAACAATACCGTCTAAATTTTATTTAGTAGTAGGCTGCTATTAGACACAAATATCTACACTATTAGCCAACATTCTCCTCAGGAGCGTGTTGCTGCTTTAAACGACAAAGAAAATCACCTCGTAAAAGAAAACAGAAAAGACAAGAGCACGTCAGTCTCATGAACTCTCCCTGTCAACCGCAATCTGGGTTCACTGTGATCTGCAATGCCACGTCAGTCAGTCCCCATCGACCTGGTTATGAATCATACTCAGACTCCTTCGCTGTACCTTGACATTTCCAAGCTGACGATCAATACTATCGATTGAGAAAAGACCCTGGGTAGAGAGGGACTAGAGGAAAAAGTATGTGGCACACAAATGGAACCAGGGACTCCATCCAATTTAGTATTAGTCTTGGAGGTGCAAATCTCTGGTTTAAATATCCTTAAGCTCTAAAAGTGTCTGTCTAACCCCTGGTCCTGGAAACAGTCTGGACACTCAACTGAGAGGACACTTAGAGGTAAATCAAGTCGTTGGAACTTGGAACCGAGGGGGCCAATAATGACACTCCAAATTCCATTGCAGCCCACTGGGGCTTTAGGACTGACTGATTTTCCACCCCCAGTCCCCAGACAGACTGAACTATTATTAGAGACAGGCTAATAGCTAACACTATGCAGCTATAAATAGTCATGATTCATCACCCAGGGATTCTCATCAAAGTAATCTTATCACATAGCCTGTTAAATTGATTCTGGCTCGGGTGCAAACAGAAACTATGCTTCACACAAATAAAAACCCAGAGGGAAACATCCAGGTGCTGTTGGACTGATTTCACCCTGGTAGATCAGTCAGTAGAAGCAGAGGCCCTGGGTGATGATGCCTCACTGACAGACTGATGTTAAGGTTCATTAGGGCTCATTATAGAGGGAAATGGAATGCTTAAAGTGGTTGTCATGGCAACGTGTATGTTTTACCTATATTACCGTCACTCAAGTCAGTTGAATGCATCCTCCTCTTCCTCCCTCCCTCCACTTCTTAGACCTAATATCCTGCCCTTTCCTCTCCCTTCATTGCTTTTCTTCCTCCCATTATCCACTCTAAGAGACAGCCCATCCTATCCTATACCATCCCAACCCAGTCTAGTCCAGTCCCAAGAGGCCAGTCCAGTCCAGCCATGTCCAGGCGTGTGTATGTCAGTATGTGTGACTCATGAGTGATGGATCACCTTTAGCCTGCTGCTGTCCTGGAGGAATGGCTTCTGTATGCAGCTGTCGCACAGCATGAGGATCAAAGCAGTGGTGTGGCCGACCAGCTAATGTCTCTTCTCTGACTGACGCAGGCTGGAGCCGGCTGGTGCCGGGGGCTGGGTATGAGGCTGCTGAGGTTGGGGCTGGAGCAGGGGGCTGGGAGGGGATTGGGTCTGGGGCTGGGTATGAGGCTGCTGGGTTTGGGGCTGGGATGGGGTTGAAGTTGGAGATGGGGTTGGGGTTGGGGCAGAGAATGGAGCTGCAGTTGGGGCTTGAGCTGGGACGGGGCAGGGTAAGAGAATGGAGCTGGTGTTGGGGCTTGAGCTGGGACAGGGCAGGGTAAGAGAATGGAGCCGGTGTTGGGGCTTGAGCTGGGACGGGGCAGGGTAAGAGAATGGAGCTGGTGTTGGGGCTTGAGCTGGGACGGGGCAGGGTAAGAGGATGGAGCTGGTGTTGGGGCTGGAAATGGGACTGTTCACTGGGGCAGAAAGACCTGACTAGCACAGTTCCTCTGCTCTGTTCACATGACCTCTGCTCCAGAGAGGGGCACAGAAGAGCAATGCTCCCCAGCACACACAGACCACAACAGGACACAGTGAAGCAAAGAGTTCTCGATGAGAACGCCTCAGGAAGTATGTCCACATTCAGTAGAAAAGCAGAGGGAGTGGACTGGACTCACTCTCTTAGTCTTTTTTATTTTCATCTCACAAACGTCAAGAAAAACGTCTGTTGATGTACGAGGGGGAGCCGAGGTCAAGGTCGCTAATCTGTGTTGACACCAGGGCTCTAAATTTTAAAAAGTTAGGACCACAACGTAACATTTCAGAGCACCAGAAAGTTGTTTTTTAAATCGATTGAGATACAGTACCAGTCAAAAGGTTTTTTATTTATTTTTTACTATTTTCTACATTGTATAATAATAGTGAAGACATCAGAACTATGAAATAACACATATGTAATCATGTCGTAACCAAAAACGTGTTAAACAAATCTAAATATATTTTAGATTTAAGATTCTTCAAAGTAGCCACCCTTTGCCTTGATGACAGCTTTGCACACTCTTGCATTCTGTCAACCAGTTTCACTTGAAATGCTTTTCCAACAGTCTTGAAGGAATTCCCACATATGCTGAGCACTTGTTGGCTGCTTTTCCTTCACTCTGCGGTCCAACTCATCCCAAACCATCTCAAATTGGTTGAGGTCGGGTGATTGTGGAGCCAAGGTCATTTGATGCAGCACTCCATCACTCTCTTTACACAGCCTGGAGGTCTGTTGGGTCATTGTCCTGTTGAAAAACAAATGATAGTCCCACTAAGCGCAAACCAGATGCGATGGCGTATCGCTGCATAATGCTGTGGTAGCCATGCTGGTTAAGAGTGCCTTGAATTCTAAATAAGTCACTGACAGTGTCACCAGCAAAGCAACCCCACACCATCACACATCCTCCTCCATGCTTCACGGTGGAAACCACACATGCGGAGATCATCTGTTCACCTACTCTGCATCTCACAAAGACACAGCGGTTGGAACCAAAAATCGCAAATTTGAACTCATCAGACCAAAGGACAGATTTCCACCGGTCTAATGTCCATTGCTCGTGTTTCTTGGCCCAAGCAAATCTCTTCTTATTATTGGTGTCCTTTAGTAGTGGTTTCTTTGCAGCAATTCGACCATGAAGTCCTGATTCATGCAGTCTCTTCTGAACAGTTCATGTTGAGATGTGTCTGTTACTTGAACTCTGTGAAGCATTTATTTGGGATACAAATTTCTGCGGCTGGTAACTCTAATGAACTTATCCTCTGCAGCAGACGTAACTCTGGGTCTTCCTTTCCTGTGGCGGTCCTCATGAGAGCCAGTTTCATCATAGCGCTTGATGGTTTTTGCTACTGCACTTGAAGAAACTGATTGACTGACCTTCATGTCTTAAAGTAATGATGGACTGTCGTTTCTCTTTGCTTATTCAAGCTGTTCTTGTCATAATATGGACTTGGTCTTTTACCAAATAAAAGATAAATTTCTTCTCTATACCACCCTTACCTTGTCACAACACAACTGATTGGCTCAAACGCTTTAAGAAGGAAAGAAATTCCACAAATTAACTTTTAACAAGGCACACCAGTTAATTGAAATGCATTCCTGTTGACTATCTCACGAAGCTGGTTGAGAGAATGCCAAGTGTGCAAAGCTGTCATCAAGGCAAAGGGGGGCTACTTTGAAGAATCTCAAATATAAAATACATTTTGATTTGTTTAACACTTTTTTTGTTTATGACATGACTCCATTTGTGTTATTGAATAGTTTATGTCTTCACTATTATTCTACAATGTAGAAAATAGTAAAAATAAAGGAAATCCCTGGAATGAGTAGATGTGTCCAAACTTGACTGGTACTGTATAATCTATATTGGGGCCTATATGTATTCCAGCTACTTCTGAAGCACATGTTGTGCCCTAGAAACCAATGTAACCCTTTAAATACATGTGTATTATATCAAGCTAAAATGATACAAATAACTGTCATTGAACTTACAAAGTCATGTGTGGAATGTTAGGTGTCTGCGTTGTGGAAAAGCACTATATTGAGATGCATTATGTTGAAATGTGTACACCGTCTCTTTAAGAACATCATGTTTGTGAGTGATGATATGCAAGAGATCAGTCATTCATTCATTCATTGCTATGATCAGTGATCTCCTGAAGAAGATACCCCTTTCTCTCTGTGCCCCCAGATATTCAGATATAGTCTACTAGTAAAGTTACCAGGTTGTTCGTTAGCTAGCTAATGAAGTAACATGACGAAACAAGGTGTAAACAAATGGGCCGCGAGACATTTTAGAACGACCCGCGACATGGTTTCTGAATGTAAAATGCGGCCCGCCAATCCGCCATAGGAAGATTCTTTTTTTTAGATGTGTGTCATATCTTGTAAACTGTTGGGGGTAGAAATAAGCCGTTAGATTTGCTGCGGTACAACCATGATGGTAACGAATATGCACTCGCTTTTTACTCTAGTGCACTCAGAAACAACCGTAGAGCGAATCATTACAACAGTAACAAATTAAATTGGTGTGGGGAACACTGTGTTTGTGTTTCCAGGTCACACAGCTAAATATTTAGGAGCATATGCAACCAAAATGGTCACACAAGAGCCCCAATCACGGCAGGTTGTGATACAGCCTGGAATCGAACCAGGGTGTCTGTAGTGACGCCTCTAGCACTGAGATGCAGTGCCTTAGACCGCTGCGCCACTCGGGGGAAACTGGATGACATAACAGGCCTGACAGGCCAACCCCGGGTAATGGTGGATTATGAGGACAGCGTTGAGTACGAAGACGGCCAGGGAGAGATGACACCAGATAAATGTAGAAAATGGCTGCCAGGCATCCACAGAGTGGAGTACAGTAGGTCAGAGAGATATTCACTGTGTGTTTCTTTGCCAAGGGCAAATTGCCCTCAATAGCTCTCAGAAGATGAACCGCCCCTGAGATGAATCAACTTTATGCCATACGGACCAGAGGGCACCAAGAAATACAGTACCAAGAAAACCATCGTACCATAAATAACAACAACTGTGGTGGATGCATGGACCAGGAGGATAAACAAGGTCAATCTCATGGACAATGTGACCTTTACAGTTTTATCACCTTGAATCACTTTTCCTTAGACAAGCCAAACAAGAGAACCAACTAGGCCTAAGTGAAAATAGCAGGGGGACATTGAGCAACTCTCTCCCCCGTGAATAAGAAGAGAGTGGTTTGACCTTACCTTGCCCTCCTGGTCCTCAAACACAGACTGGTCCACGTTGCAGGCGAAAAGGGAGGTGGGCAGGTCGTTAAAGTCGGTGATCTGGTGGAAGCTGTCGCCCAGCGCGGGATGTCCCACAGTGCTTTGCAGTACCAGCAGCTCCTCGCCCCCCAGTAGGTAGACCCGCTGGTAGAACGTGGCGTTTCTCAGGTTGGAAAATAAATGCTCCCCCTTCATGGCTACAGAGAGAGAGAGAGAGAGAGAGAGAGAGAGAGAGAGAGAGAGAGAGAGAGAGAGAGAGAGAGATATGGGTGTGCTCAGTCCAAATGCTGTGATGGCTCCTAGGGGGAAGAAGTGGACAGTCAAACTCTCCTCTGTACCAGTTCACTTGAAGGCTAACTGACCACTGATGTAACTGAATACAGAGCTCACACTCAGTTAAATACACACAGGACTAGCTGTATCTTTAGCTCTTGTTCGAAAATAACAAACGTGTTCTGAGGCTTAACCTCACAGATTGTCTTACTATGACATCATCTTGGTTGTGAACCCCTGTCCTCCCACCTCTCCCTCCTCTCTTCCTCATCTATATATTTGACCATATATCTGAAGTGCACCTGACAGGATTCATTCCATAGTCACAGAGTGGAAAGTGTTGTTAGACAGCGTATTAATGGTGATCTGATCTCACAACCACCGATGACTTCTAAAACAGTCCACCTCCACAAGCAGTTAAAACAACACAGAAAGACAGAGAGAGAGAGAATAGAGAGAGAGAAATAGAGAGACAGAGAGAAAGAGAGAATAGAGAGTGTTAACCTCTCCAACCCCAAGCCAACAGATGTTAACCTCTGGCCCAGGCCACTAATACTCTGCCAAAAGGTTAGGTGATGGGCTTAGAGATGGGTGATCCCACAGAGGTGTGATGAGGGAAGGAGTGGAGGAAGGAAGGAGGAGGGATGGAGGAGAGGAGTGGAGAGGAGGATTGGCGGGTGAGAGTGGAGGATGGAGAGAGGTAGAGTATAGGAGTAGAGCAGATACAACAGAGGTGAGAAGGAGATATGGAGACGTGAAGGAATTAGGTGCTTGTCACGGTTTCCCTGTCATTAATAGACCATGACATCTCCAGTCCGCTGGCAAGCCTGCACTGTCACCAGCAGCCTCATACTCACACACATCCCGTGGCTATTTTAGGATCAGCACATCACTCGTCACACACACACACACACTCTGTTATGGACAGTGGAAACACACACACAGACAAACACACTGTTATGGACAGTGGACACACACAAACATACACACACACAAACACACTGTTGTGGACACACACAAACACAAACACACACACTCACAAAAGGCTATAGATAGCGACTGTGGCTGTCTGGATCATTCCTGGCCTGTGTAAACGCTGTTGTAAATAGCTGCAACACTAATGAAATCCACAGATTGCTGGGGTGCTTGATTAAATTGAAGTGTTCCAGACAGACAGGGCCCTATTTCATTTCAATATCAGCATTGTGCCCTGTGGTCTGAGACAAGGCTGTTAGGAGAGACAAAACAAGAACACACACACACACACGGATGCTCCCTCTCTCCCCCACATGCATGCGCACACACACACACACACACACACACACACACACACACACACACACACACACACACACACACACACACACACACACACACACACACACACACACACACACACACACACACACACACACACACACACACACACACACACATATATGAATGGACAAAGCCATCGATCAAGTCACACTATTCATTGCTATGTGAAGACTCAATAGCGCATTGAAGCCAAATGAAGTCGGTTAAGACGGCGTCAAAGATTTTTATAACTAACCCAAGATAGACCAGAGCCTGTCGTTTCCAATGGGAGCAAATTAATCATAGTGGGCAGAATAAGCAAGGAGGTGGGCAGAGACAAGCACGAGCCAGTGAGTTCCTATTGGCGTGTTCTATCATTTATTTGCATATTTCCGTTAGGGAACGCCTACTCTGTGAAGTGCTTGTGTGCAATACCCCAATTGGCCCTTGCATTCCTTCTAAACAACGCAATTTGTTTTGAAACTTTGGCAAAGGGTAAAGTCTACAAAACGCAGTCCACTCTGTTTGTTACAGATTCTAGTTTTGGAAACTGAAAACTGTATGGAGATCAAATGTTTTATCGATGAGAAAATGAGCAGAATGTCGACCAAAATCCATCTCGCTCCATCTTCTCCCACTGCCAGCCACTGAGCTTCCTCTCATCACCATATTTGGTAGTGACTGGAAACGCCAACCGTATGCTTCACATTAAATCCGGTGAAATATCTGTGTCATTGTTCTATCTGTGATGGCGTCTAATGGAGACATAACATGTGCAGGCTAGCTCAGTGCTGTCCCCTCTCATTGATTAACTCAAGTTGAAGGCCGACCGGGTTACTACAGGCTGCCATTAGCTACTAAATTATCCTTACAACTTCTTCTGTGTGCGATTTTTAAATAATCTGTTCAAGAACATACATATCTGGTGTATTAGAAGCAATTATTGTCTTTGATAAAAAAAATATATTTACAAGAAGATTCACCACATTCACTCTAATGGGGATCCTGTTTTCTGCTAACAATGCCTGCAGTACAGTTGTCGACCTTGAACTTCCATGGCTTCAATGGGAGGGGGCAGTCATTCTCTCCTGACACACACACACACACACACACACACACACACACACACACACACACACACACACACACACACACACACACACACACACACACACACACACACACACACACACACACACGTCTCTGCTGAAGAGGATATGAGTTTGGTTTTGACAGTCAGAGTTGAACAGGTCCAGAGAATAGAATGAGGCATTCAGAACTGAGAGTCAACAGCCTTTGAGGTGCAGCAGTCTGTCTGTCTGACTGTCTGTCTGACTGACTCTCCATGCCACTCCCATTAGTCACTTGTATACTTGTTTACTCATCATCTCAGATGAAAGATGACTGATTAGATTGAATACATTAATTAAGCACTGTACTTTCCAAATAATCAGAATGATAAACAAGGCTTAATGCAAATGATCTCTCATTATGAATGGAATCAATGGACCATCAAATGACTGTTCTACAAACTAACTATGCTAACTATGAGGCAAGGAACATTAGACAAACCACAAGGTCAATGACTAAAATCATTAGGCTATATTTATTGGCCCATTGTGGAACATTCCAATTGTCAATTGTTCCATTTCACTGATCTCATGGGTGAAACATGCTTATCTGCTCTATCCCACAGATAGAGAGTGAAAGAGAGCGATATAGAGAGAGAGAGAGAGAGAGAGAGTGAAAGAGAGAGAGAGAGAGAGAGAGAGAGTGAAAGAGAGAGAGAGAGAGAGAGAGAGAGAGAGAGAGAGAGAGAGAGAGAGAGAGAGATTATTATTGTTGTTTATCATTCCAAATAGTAGTGGTATGGGTGGTAATGGTAATGATAGCAGTTTAATGATGGTGGTGGTGGTAGTGGTGGTAATGATGATAGTAGTTGTAGTACCGATGTAATGGTGAAGTTGACCGTTATTTAGTTATAAGTTAGTTATAGTTTAATTTTTTAATTTTTTATTACAATGTATATTGTATACATTGTTGCTTTGGCAATATTGACACAATGTTTTTCATGCCAATAAAGCAGCTTGAATTTTGAATTTTGAGAGAGAGAGAGAGAGAGCGTGAAAGAGGGATGGTAGTGGTGGTGATGCAGCTGGCACCATATGGCTTGATAATGATAACCTTTTGTTCATAAAATCATCTGATGAAGAAGTTACTAACATACCATCAATCATATCAAGGTACAAAGGAAAAACATGTAGGCTACAATTGTTACAATGCTATAATTAAGCAATAAGACCCGAGGAGGTGTGGTATATGGCCAATATACCACGGCTAAGGGCTGTTCTTAGGCAACACGCATCACAGAGTGCCTGGTCACAGCCCTTAGCGGTGGTATATTGGCCATATATTACAAACCCCCGAGGTGCCTTATTGCTATTATAAACTGGTTACCAACATAACTAGACCAGTAAAAATAAATGTTGTCATACCCGTAGTATATGGTCTGATATACCATGGCTGTCAGCCAAATAGCATTCATGGCTCGAACCACCCCAGTTTATAAAAAGTGGCATGCAATATTGCTTACTGAATGTAATCATGAATGTAACCATTTAGTTACCGACTAGCTGATAATTCTCAGCTTCGTGGAGTCGAGAAGAATTCTCAGCTAGTTACTGACAGTCTATGCAACAGCTAGATCAATCATATGTATCCCCACAAGGAAGCAGCAATATGAGGCAGACATATTCATTCAGACTTTCAATGAGTCATATCTGCAGAGGTTTAACCAATAGCAACCTGTTGGTGTCAGAGGGAGAATGTCTGGAGGGACCGCTCTTTGGCTGTCGGAACAACACAACTTTCTCATGGGGAAGAATAGTGGAAACAACTGAATCATACCTCACACCCGATAGCCTACCTCAGGTCTTATACAATCTATCAATATGCTATACATCTATTGGCTACATGTAGCCTACTTTTCCAGTAGGATGTTGAACAATAATTCAAGATGAACAGACAATTATTTGGAGGTTTTCTAAACTGCTTGTAAAGTCAAGAGTGGCTGTCATGATGTTCAAAGAGACGCGTTGCGTTGACAGCTGGTATTTCGGTCTCAGAAACTGTCAATGTCACTAAAACATCATAGGGGTTACATTGGGGGAAAGGAGGTAGGCTACATAACCTCTAAATTGCCAGGCAACATAAATGGATGGCTAAACTAAATACATTTAAAGAAAATCATATAGCTAAAATCTGCCTATTTTGGGGGACAGGACAATTCCATCATCGCCGCTAAACAAAATCCCATTGTAACCTCTATTCAAGTCTCGGTGAAAGTCATTCGCTTGCAAGTTAGAGCACTTTCCCACCCGCTGACACTACCCTACACACCCAACAACTTCAATGCAACGCAAGCGACACACTTGTTTGCATTAGGCTACTGTCAATGTTCCACATAGAAACGCGATATGCGAAACCCGAGTCGCCATCGCTTCTCTCTCTACCTGTGCGGTGTGATTCGGTCCGACTGTGGTGTCTTCGGCGTTGTCTCTCTACCTCCTCACTCTTCTTTGTGAATCAACCTTGCATCCCAGCTGCGCGCCGATAATCTCCTGACGTTTTTGCAGACAGTTTGACTCACCAATGACTGTCCTCCGGCATCCAAATGATGTTTGTTACCCAGTAATGAAATACAGCTATGTCCACAGGGGGCATTCTTTGACCAATAGTCTACCAGAGAGCGGAGTGTCAATTTAACAAAGGTGGAGACTACGTCAGAGCTTTGGCGAGCCTTCTGGATGGATGTTGCTGTGCTTTCACAGGTAGCCGTCCTTGCGGGCGGGTGTTTGCTGGCTTCATATCGAATCAAATCAAACATGTGTTACGACAATTTATTGCAGTCATGATAGGTTACGCAAATAATGTGCATTTTTGACAGATTCCTAAGCACGTCTCTCAGTTTGCTCAGGTAGCCTAAATTGATGATCGGTATCATTTATAAACGTCTGTTGTCTGGGAATATTTTAGCCCTTTGAGCATGTTTATTCATTGAACACTGACAGTTGAAACAGTTGCCATGCATTTATTGTAGGCCTATGCTATGCTAGGCCTAATGGTAATGATTCATCACCATTTTGAAATGTATAACCAAAGACTGTCAGTGCATTTAATGAGTGCATGAATGAACACAGGCTATCAATAATTGATGAATAAAAAACAAAACATTCAAGTGTGTCCAGTAGCCTAACTTTCTAACCTTAATCAACCTCCATCTTCAGCACTGTTCTCGCACATCAATAAGACCATTTCATTAGGCAGACATATTTCCTCTTGTAAACAAGTCTAAACCTGTGACCGGACAATCCATACCTATTCAAATAGACCACTGTACACTAATGGCCATCACTGACAATCCCAGGGGCCGATCGATCAACATTCCTTTGTACTAGGCTACAATTGCATCAATATGTGTGCACACTGATTCCACACTTCAGAATAGTTTGTATTTGTTTTGGGCATCTAAGAGCAGGCTGGCCTTGAGATGGTCTATACCAGTAGAATTAAGCGACAAACTTAAGGCTACATTATATGGTGTAAAAATATCACTGCCTTTATTTAACCCTTTATTAAGACAAGTCAGATCTAGTAGGCCTATATTGAGGCAAAGCAACCTCAGACTGTATTCATAAAGTGAGGTATGATGCCGTATATAAAATGGTCAGTACATAGTAATAATAGTGCATAAATACAATACAGGTTTCATACTGATGCCACGTGCAGTGAATATTTTCTGTATGGGTCAGAATCTATCGGATTATATTCTATTACCTCACAAAATACTGATCAATGTCTGTACAAATCCATAATCAGGTGTTGGACTGGGCAGGAAGGGAATGTACGGTTAGAAACACTGTTGGTTGGGTAAAAATAATAAAAAGGGAAAGACCAATTCATTTGAAGACGGTTCCACCATCTCCTGCATTTTCAGAAGTAGTATCATTATATAAGTTCTAGATAAGTTCTTTAAAATATACAACTTTTTAACTAAGCTCTTTAAATAACTTCCTGAAAGTGGCTCCATTGATAAAAAACTATTTGTCAGGTGTTTGGACAGGACTGTAGAGCACAGTGCCCTTGTGTGGCATTGCTGGGCAGGGCAGGTCAGCTCTACCGGTGTCTGTACTGCACTGTGCAGGGAGTCTCAGGCTGTTGGGTCCCTACCAGATGGAGATTGCTCTGGGGAGAGTAGAAAATTATAGACATGAAGTAATTGGTAGTGATACTGTCATGGAAATTCTTACACAGGGACATTCATAGTCAATATTAAATGAATCATTGTTTATTTGTCAGCGTGCTGGAGAGGTTCCAACCAACTCAATGGACCATAGTACACATGTCAATCAGGAGCTCTGCCAGGGCAGACCCAGCAGTTGTCTTATATACAGCTGTACACAGACAAGTTATGTTTGCATGATTTAGCGTAATTAATTCATCATTACCGTTTTGTCTCATTCATGTGACCGACCAATACTGGTTCATAACATGTGACCGACTAACACCTCAAGAGGCTTCTTCTCTCTAAGCTGAGACCTTGAAAGTGAGATATCTTTTGTTTGTTCTCAAAACAAGGTATGGGTGTACTGCCAAATTGCTGCTACTGATGTGAGGATTTGTTCAGTCAACCACTTGCATGAACACAGAAATTGATTTATAGAACAGCACATGAATAGAACAGAAATTAGTTATAAGAAAAGCACAAACATTAACATTTCCCTTACAGTACACTACAGTATTTAACTTTAGAGACTTCAATATTAGTATTTAAATTAATGTATGTTTTCAAAGTCCCATAAAATGAGAAAGTGGTTTCCAAACTTACAGGTTTAGGCAACGGGTCCATGAGAGTGACATCATACTTGAAGAGAATCAAGGCAGCAAACATGTGGAGTTCCATTATGGCATACCACCTGTTGATACAATTAAAAACACATGATTAACATGTTCACTTCTCCAAAAAACAAACAACTGGTGATATCAAACTAACCTAACACACACAACAGTAAGCTCAGACACAGAGAAACTAACATACACTCAAGGTAATGGGATTGGATCCAGTCATCCTTTTCATCTGTCTCTCTTACTGAGAGACTCTCTCCTTTGAGGCACTATCTTTGTTAGCATTTCAGCAGGTTATCAGACACAATGGAGGTGCCATTCCCGGCTAACCCAGAGCTGTCACAACAAGAAGAGAGGAAATTAAAGGTGTAGGAACTGGTGCTCTTGTTTGATTCCAATGTGTCATTTTACCTCTCCTACATTCACTGCTGAAACAGCAGAGTGCTCCGACAAGAGGGTGAGAAAGACAGAAGGGATAGCGAGAGAGAGATGGAAAGAGAGTGAGAGAGAAAAACAAACAGGGCTTTAGGGAAAAGGACAGAAGTAAAGAGAATAGCAGTAGAGAGGACTTAAGAAAAAGCTGTGTGCTGGTCTTTATCAGTGATCATAACCTGGAAGACTGCTTCAGTTGCACCCTGTGACTGCTGTGAGTCATACCGGGGTATTGTGTCAGTGACGCAGACACAAGGCCAATCTCCTAAAATCATCCGAATCAAACTAGACTGGATTGGTGGATGGGAAGAATGAAATATGGGAGTGTCATACACGGCATGCTCCCCATAGTTATTTCTGTGCCTCTCCCCTCCCTCCTCCCACCACTGTACCCTGGCTGTGATCATTTGAGCGGCCTCCTGTGTGAATTAACCACTGAGATGCAGGATGCTAGCTCTAGCATGACAATAAGACTCAGTGGTGAGTGAGCGCTAGTGGGCCAACGCAAAGGCTTACTTTGTAGCCTGTCTGCTCAGTGCAACTGACAAAGCATACTTTCTCTGTTTGAGTTAATACAGAGGCACATATTCAAGGACGGCAGATAAGTCATTGCCATTTCATTGCCATTTCTTTCAGCATGTCTGAATATGCATAGGTTATGACTATGTCTGTGTGTGTCCTAGAGAAAGGGGTCACAGGTCAGTCCCACTCTACAGTACGCCTGTGTCTTTGATCCTGCTGTGCAGCTGGGAACATGCCCTGATCTTTTCCCTGCTTACGTCACACCGCCCCCCTGGCCGCACCCGGCCGCTCTGGACCACCGCTGATGTCCCAGTCAGGGCCCCAGAGGACCAGAGGGTTGACATTCAGGGGCAAAAGCGCAGCACAGCCATACAAACTATACAAACCCAGAGCCCCAAGCTAGCCACCTCCCCAGAGACAGTGACAGACACAGCAGGAGGCTGGAGGACAGGGTAAGACACCAGCAATAATACTGTAGTACCCACATAATATGCCTGTGGTATATCGATCTTCACAAATTGCTATCAATGCTTATTTTACTGGTGCAAAATAGGGCTAGAATAGCCAGCAAAAAATATAAAACGCCCCCAAAATCATACATGGAAGCCATATCCAATACGATACCTCTAAATGCCAATTTGGTGCCAACACAAAGCCTTTATTCATTGTTTTTGACAGATTCAATTCTACTTAGCTGGATTTGCAAGAGAATGGATACTAGCAGGATGGTAGTAGCTACTATTTATATATAACTTTGATTTAACTAGGCAAGTTAGTTATGAACAAATTCTTATTTACAATGACAGCCTACTAAAAAGGCAAAAAGCCTCCTGCGGGGACGGGGGCTGGGATTTAAAATAAAAATATAGGATAAAACACACATCACGGCAAGAGACACACTACATAAAGAGAGACCTAAGACAACAACATAGCATGGCAGCAACACATGAAAACACAGTATGGTAGTAACACAACATGACAACACCATGGTAGCAGCACATGATGGTAGCAGCACAACATGACGACAACAACATGGTAGAAACACAACATGACAACAACATGGTAGCAACACAACATGACAACAACATGGTAGCAACACAACATGGCAGCAGTACAACATGGTAGCAGCACAAAACTTGGTACAAACATTATTGGGCACAAACAGCACAAAGGGCAAGAAAGGTAGAGACAACAATACATCACGCAAAGCAGCGAGAGTGTCCATGATTGAGTCTGAATGAAGAGATGGAGATAAAACGGTCCAGTTTGAGTGTTTTTTGCAGCACATTCCAGTCGCTAACTGCAGTGAACTGAAAAGACGAGCGACCCAGGGACGTGTGTGCTTTGGGGCCCTTTAACAGACTGTGACTGGCAGAATGGGTGTTGTATGTGGAGGATGAGGGCTGCAGTAGGTATCCCAGATAGGGGGGAATAGTCTAGTGTGTGTTCTGAAGAAAAAAACATGTCTGTTTTTCTAACCTTCCTGGGCACTGGTTTCGGCCTCCTCCAAATGCCACAAACCCTTCCAAGAAGACATTCTTTACTAAATCTGCCTTCTCCCATCGTTCCTGTGGGAAGAGAAGAGATTTTATTTCAGCTTTATTTATATCCTAGAAAAGGGCTTCAAGCAATACTATTTTAAACCACATGAACAGGGAAGTTTGGATTGCTTTGAACGTTTTCATTTTACATTGTGAGCAGTAAATGGATTTCAACCAGTCATTTCAAACCATCTGAATGATTCTCTGCTGTACTTATAGATTGGAAGTCGTGTTCCAAAGTGCAACTGTCCACCAATTTCACAGTGTGTCATAAGAAAATACTAGAATGTCACGGATTCCCCCGGTACTGCTGCTCATTCCGTGCACCAGTTCCGGAGGTCTGGTTTGAACCCCCTTATTACAAATTCTTGCACCTGTCTCCAATCATTTATACAACATGACAGAATAACCGACCCTAAATGGAGACAGCGGGAATGGTCCGACCGACGCAACTGGCCCTGACCGACCTGCACCGCGTCCCTGGGGTCGTCCTCGAGGCTGGTGTCATCCCGCTGTTGGTGTAGCGCGTCGGGGGTACTGTCACGGATTCCCCCGGTACTGCTGCTCATTCAGTGCACCAGTTCCGGAGGTCTACATCACCGGCCTCTAGGCGTCACTGAACTGTTTCATTACACACACCTGGTTCCCATTTCCCCTGATTGGTAATTGTATACATGTGCCCTCTGTTCACCATTGTCTGTTATTGTTCCATGTCCGTTGGTCTTGTTATTGTTCAATGTCCATTGGTCTTGTGAGTACCTGTGCTCTGTTGTTTTGGCTTTCGTGCTGCGTGTATTGTGTACTCGTTATTATGGGTCTCGTTACGTATATTTATTAGAGGTTTAACCTCGCTCTGTTGTTTGGGTTATATCCCTGTGTTTTTGTATACATGTTAGTTTTGTGCTTCGTCCCCGTGCCTTTTCATGGCATGTTGTATATTTTGGGTGGAGTATCAAACCCCCCTATTACTAATTCCTGCGCCTGTCTCCATTTATTCAACGTGACATAGAAAGGCTACTGTTACTAACCTGGAGTTAGCGGTTATTACATAGCATTATGCACCACAAACCATAGACTATTGTATAGACCAAGTGGCTACTATAGGTTATTCACTCAACCCCTGTCATAGCAAAACATACCAACCTCACTGAAGATGATAGAAGGCATTGACTCACTAAATCGCCTGCAGTCTCTGACCACTGCTGCAGTTTACCTCACAGCCTAGACCTTTGACCTACTCCTCCATGTCACAGAAACAAAAATAAAGCTCTCCTTTCCGGGTATATGTCAAGCGGCTAAATACGTGCCCTGGTTTTCAAGCACCCTCATCCGCACTGTTGAAGCAGGAGGAGAAATAACATTATTTGCCAATGCTCTCAAAGTCCATTTATACTGCAGCAGCGTAGGCATGTGGGGCTTCAAATATTTAGTCTGTTTTTAAGAGAGAAGAATGAGGGAGACATAGTCCGTGACCCGGGAATGCACTCCTGTTGAAGATACAAGTGCATTTCTTCTGTCTGCAGGTAGGGGGACGCTAACCAACAGAGGAGGAGGTTCATTGCGGTGATAAATGTCATGTCCCCCACCCCACCGAGTGTCATTCATTTTACATTACACGTCTGTTGGAAGCCTGAGCTGACGCACGCTCCGGCCCGGCTCTCAGGGGAGGCTGACACGCGCACACACACGCACAGAAACAGGCATGAAAAATGCAAAAGACATGCTACAGCAACAACTCTTGTGTGTTAAGGTGGGTTTGTGTGTGCCCTAAAATATCCAACTCACTACCTTTCCATGTATTTACTGTGCCCCACCAAGTTGAAATACTGACTTGAGAGCATCCCCTTCATCATTAGGTTAATATCCCATATCATTTAAGGTAAATATGGTAGGTCTAGTCTAGTACTTACCGGTTTGAACTCCTCTGGTTCAGGGAAGTAATGTGGGTTCCGATGGGCCCAGTAAGGAGACACCATTAACAAGTCCCCTGGTGGAATGACGTAGTTCTGGAAGAGAGGAATACACACATATGCACGCCACTTTACATATACTGTACAATTTATGTAAATTAAGGCTTGACTTTGAAGGGAAAGCTTATTTCAGAGTCTATCGGGGGTCAGGAGGCCCACCTGTATCCTGAGGGGTCGGACCACTCTGCGTGTGATGGCTCCAGGGGCCCGAAGCCGGATGGCTTCCAGGATGCACCACTTCACATAGGGCATCTGTTGCAGCTCTTCAGCGGTCACCTTGGTCTTCCTGGTGTCTGTCATGGACACACACACACGGTGGAACGAACACACACACTTGGTGAGATATACACACAAACACACCTACTGACAAGATACAACCGTCTACCACTGAACTTGTGCTGTTTCAGTATGCATCACTGAGCTGGTATGATTACATATCAGACCCATTAGGATTCCGTGGGATTTCATTAGGAGATATGCATATGTAAGTATAATTGAAAGTCTCAAAGGGGCCGATTGTTGAAAATTCACTTAATTACTATGTCATGAATATAGTCTTCTCAGATTACTGAAACCACTGAGCATAATCATCATCACTCCCTAGAAACAGGACTTCTGCCTTCAAAAGTGTGCCAGGTGAGTGTTGCGCTACTGATGACATCTGCTGGAGGTTTAGGGACATAGTCAGACTGGAGCGAAATGAGATGGAGAGACAATGTGGGACAATTACTGTACTGCTTCATCTTCCATTGTATGTGTTAAGATCTCCAGTCATGGTAACACCAGGGCCAAAAACAACATCATTGAATTCTTAGAAGCAGCCATAAGTTTACTCAGCAAAACCACACGGTCAAATGGCACATTCATTCATTACCAAGGTAAAATACTCCATCCACCACCATATCCCAATCTACCCCAGGTCATCAGGACCTCACGTACTGTACAGCAGGTTAGAGAAGCTAATGGGGCATGTGTCAGTGGGAGGCTATAAAACAGAGGAGCGATAGCATAGTGTAGCTCACACCTTGGTCTTTGAGTGCTGCATTGATCTGCTCCATGGCTGTCTGGTAAACTGTGGGATTGGACAAGATGAAGGCTACAGCCCAGAAGGTAATCTAAACAAAAGACATTTTATATCAAATATAATTATGATATCTCCAATCAAACCAATTTAAATGCCAATTAACTAGAGTATCTGGCAGATTAAAAACTCAGGTGATGAAGGTGAAGAGTAGCGATCGTAAATCTAATTCATATATAAACGATGCCCCTGCTTATCAGTAATAAGATTTGTAAAAATTACTCACTGGAATTCCATTGGCAAGCGATGCCCATAACATCAGTAATCCATAGTTGGGCAGGAATTTATCTGTGATTAAGGTGACAAGGTGTTGCAGTAACGTCTGCAAAAATGCCATACATACAATCATTTACAATGAGGTTAGGCGAAATACAGACTTTATACATTTCATCCCCTTGGAAATTTCACTATACGATGGCATCTATCGTACTCGTTATACATTAAAGATGTGACAATAACTAGTACGAACTCAGACCCAGGCGCAGAGAAACACAGCAGGCAGAGGTGAGGGTAAATCCAGAATGTTTACTGAAGTATTCACAGGAAAAACAACAAAGCAAGTGCACATGAGTACAAGACAAGAGACCTGAGCAACCGGCCCACCTATATAGTCCTAAACCAGGTGAACCCAATAATCCCAATCAGGCTCACCTGGACACTAGAAACATAAGGATGCCCTCCAGTGGCACCCTCAGGGATAACACTCCATGATGACCTCTAACCTGTGACAGGACCCCCCCCCCCCCCCCCCCAGGGAACGGCTCCCGACGTTCCACCAAGGGTAGCTGAACGTTGACGGAAATCCCGAATGAGTCCGGGGTCCAAAATGTCCCGGGCCGGAACCCAGGACTGTTCCTCAGGGCCGTAATCCTCCCAGTCCACAAGATACTGAGTCCCCCGCCGGATCTGACGGCTGCAGAGTATGCGCCGCACCGTGTAGGCTGGCTGTCCCGCTATCATGCGAGGCCGAGGTGGAGGCCGAGTGGCCGGAACCAGGGGACTGGATACCACGGGCTTAAGTCTGGAGATGTGGAAGGTGGGATGAACCCTCATGGACCGGGGAAGATGAAGACGGTAGGCCACTGATTGATGTGCCGTAGAATTTTGAATTGCCCAACGTACTGGAGTGCCAACTAACTAGATTCCACGCGTAGAGGCAGGTCCCTAGTAGACAGACAGACCATCAAATCAAATCAAATGTTATTTGTCACATGCAGATGTTAATGCGAGTGTAGCGAAATGCTTGTGCTTCTAGTTCCGACAATGCAGTAATAACCAACGAGTAATCTAACCTAACAATTCTACAACTATTACCTTATACACACAAGTGTAAAGGGATAAAGAATAAGTACATAAAGATATATGAATGAGTGATGGTACAGAACGGCATAGGCAAGATGCAGTAGATGGTATCGAGTACAGTATATACATATGAGATGAGTAATGTAGGGTATGTAAACATAAAAGTGCATAGTTTAAAGTGGCTAGTGATACATGTATTACATAAAGATGGCAAGTTGCAGTAGATGATATAGAGTATAGTATACACATATACATTATATTAAGTGGCATTGTTTAAAGTGGCTAGTGATACATTTTTGATCAATTTCCATCAATTTCCATTATTAAAGTGAGCTGGAGTTGAGTCAGTATGTTGGCAGCAGCCACTCAATGTTAGTGGTGGCTGTTTAACAGTCTGATGGCCTTGAGATATAAGCTGTTTTTCAGTCTCTCAGTCCCTGCTTTGATGCACCTGTTCTGACCTCGCCTTCTGGATGATAGCGGGGTGAACAGGCAGTGGCTCGGGTGGTTGTTGTCCTTGATGATCTTTATGGCCTTCCTGTGACATCGGGTGGTGTAGGTGTCCTGGAGGGCAGGTAGTTTGCCCCCAGTGATGCGTTGTGCAGACCTCACTACCCTCTGGAGAGCCTTACGGTTGTGGGCGGAGCAGTTGCCGTACCAGGCGGTGATACAGCCCGACAGGATGCTCTCGATTGTGCATCTGTAGAAGTTTGTGAGTGCTTTTGGTGACAAGCCGAATTTCTTCAGCCTCCTGAGGTTGAAGAGGCGCTGCTGCGCCTTCTTCACAACGCTGTCTGTGTGGGTGGACCAATTCAGTTTGTCCGTGATGTGTAAGCCGAGGAACTTAAAACATACTACCCTCTCCACTACTGTCCCTTCGATGTGGATAGGGGGGTGCTCCCTCTGCTGTTTCCTGAAGTCCACAATCATCTCCTTTGTTTTGTTGACGTTGAGTGTGAGGTTATTTTCCTGACACCACACTCCGAGGGCCCTCACCTCCTCCCTGTAGGCCGTCTCGTCGTTGTTGGTAATCAAGCCTAACACTGTAGTGTCGTCCGCAAACTTGATGATTGAGTTGGAGGCGTGCATGGCCACGCAGTCGTGGGTGAACAGGGAGTACAGGAGAGGGCTCAGAACGCACCCTTGTGGGGCCCCAGTGTTGAGGATCAGCAGGGTGGAGATGTTGTTACCTACCCTCACCACCTGGGGGCGGCACGTCAGGAAGTCCAGTACCCAGTTGCACAGGGCGGGGTCGAGACCCAGGGTCTCGAGCTTGATGACGAGTTTGGAGGGTACTATGGTGTTAAATGCTGAGCTGTAGTCGATGAACAGCATTCTCACATAGGTATTCCTCTTGTCCAGATGGGTTAGGGCAGTGTGCAGTGTGGTTGCGATTGCGTCGTCTGTGGACCTATTGGGGCGGTAAGCAAATTGGAGTGGGTCTAGGGTGTCAGGTAGGGTGGAGGTGATATGGTCCTTGACTAGTCTCTCAAAGCACTTCATGATGACGGAAGTGAGTGCTACGGGGTGGTAGTCGTTTAGCTCAGTTACCTTAGCTTTCTTGGAAACAGGAACAATGGTGGCCCTCTTGAAGCATGTGGGAACAGCAGACTGGGATAAGGATTGATTGAATATGTACGTAAACACACCAGCCAGCTGGTCTGCGCATGCTCTGAGGACGCGGCTGGGAATGCCGTCTGTGCCTGCAGCCTTGCGAGGGTTAACACGTTTAAATGTTTTACTCACGTCGGCTGCAGTGAAGGAGAGTCCGCAGGTTTTGGTAGCGGGCCGTATCAGTGGCACTGTATTGTCCTCAAAGCGAGCAAAGAAGTTATATAGTCTGTCTGGGAGCAAGACATCCTGGTCCGCAACGGGGCTGGTTTACTTTTTGTAATCCGTGATTGACTGTAGACCCTGCCACATACCTCTTGTGTCTGAGCCGTTGAATTGCAACTCTACTTTGTCTCTATACTGACGCTTAGCTTGTTTGATTTGCTGAGGGAATAGCTACACTGTTTGTATTCGGTCATGTTTCCGGTCACCTTGCCCTGGTTAAAAGCAGTGGTTCGCGCTTTCAGTTTCGAGCGAATGCTGCCATCAATCCACGGTTTCTGGTTTGGGAATGTTTTAATAGTTGCTGTGGGTATGACATCGCCGATGCACTTTCTAATGAACAGCAGAATCACCGAATCAGCGTATTCGTCAATGTTGTTGTTGGACGCAATGCGGAACATATCCCAATCCACGTGATCGAAGCAGTCTTGAAGCGTGGAATCAGATTGGTCGGACCAGCATTGAACAGACCTGAGTGCGGGAGCTTCTTGTTTTAGTTTCTGTCTGTAGGCTGGAAGCAACAAAATGGAGTCGTGGTCAGCTTTTCCGAAAGGAGGGTGGGGGAGGGCCTTATATGCGTCGCGAAAGTTAGAATAACAATGATCCAGGATTTTACCAGCCCTGGTTGCGCAATCAATATGCTGATAGAATTTAGGGAGTCTTGTTTTCAGATTAGCCTTGTTAAAATCCCCAGCTACAATGAATTCCGCCTCAGGATATGTGGTTTCCAGTTTACACAGAGTCAAATAAAGTTTGTTCAGGGCCATTGATGTGTCTGCTTGGGGGGGAATATATACGGCTGTGATTATAATCAAAGAGAATTCCCTTGGTAGATAATGCGGTCGACATTTGATTGTGAGGAATTCTAAGTCAGGTGAACAGAAGGACTTGAGTTCCTGTATGTTGTTATGATCACACCACGTCTCGTTAATCATAAGGCATACCCCCCGCCCCTCTTCTTACCAGAAAGATGCTTGTTTCTGTCGGCGCGATGCGTGAAGAAACCAGCTGGCTGCACCGACTCCGATAGCGTCTCTCGAGTGAGCCATGTTTCCGTGAAGCAAAGAACGTTACAGTCTCTGATGTCTCTCTGGAAGGCAACCCATGCTTGGATTTCATCAACCTTGTTGTCAAGAGACTGGACATTGGCGAGTAGTATGCTAGGGAGTGCTGCGCGATGTGCCCGTCTCCGGAGCCTGACCAGAAGACCGCTTCGTTTGCCCCTTTTACGGCGACGTTGTTTAGGTTCGCCGGCTGGGATCAGATCCATTGTCCTGGGTGGAAGGCAAAACACAGGATCCGCTTCGGGAAAGTCATATTCCTGGTCGTAATGATGGTGAGTTGACGTTGCTCTTATATTCAGTAGTTCCTCCCGACTGTATGTAATAAAACCTAAGATTACCTGGGGTACCAATGTAAGAAATAACACGTAAAAAAAACAAAATACGGCATAGTTTCCTAGGAACGCGAAGCGAGAAGGCCATCTCTGTCGGCACCGGAAGTCACACCATCTGGCCTGGACGCAGGAGGTTGATGGCACAATCGTAGGGCCTGTGAGGTAATTTGCTGGCCCTTTGTTTGCTGAAGGCCTGACCCAAATCCCAGTAATCCCGAGGTGCGCAGGAAAGATCAGGCTTGTCACTCCCAGCTGGAGGAACAGGAGAGTCGGAAGTCTCCAGACGAGCAGGACCAGAAAGGTCTGGAGAGAGTTGCTGGCAGGTAAAATGGCATGAAGGATTCCATCTCAGAACTCTCCCAAAGGCCAGTCAATCTGAGGATTATGGGTGGAAAGCCACAGATGTCCAAGAACCAGGGGAAGCTCAGGCGAGTTCACCAGATGAAACTGGATAAGCTCCACATGGTCAATCCAGAACTCGTAGCTGAATAGGCATGGTGAGTTGCTTCACCTTCCCAGACGCTAGGGGTTGACCATCCAGTGCAGTGACCGACAATGGAGTGTCCAGCACAGTGAGTGGCAGCCTCTGTTGGCGAGCTAATGTGCAATCCAGAAAACAGCCGGTAGCCCCAGAGTCTATGAAAGCAGAAATGTCCAACTGCCCATTGTCCCACCGCAGATTGGCCGGAAGCAAGGTGCGTGCCGTGTCGGCAGCTGGAGACTATCTGACTCCCCAGTATTCTCCCGTTTACTGACGGGTCATCCCGTTCTCCCGTCAGCTCGGGACAGGAGGCCCGGAAATGTCCAGACTGTCCACAGTAAAGGCAACGTTGCTCGTTAATCCTGCGCCTTCTCTCCAGAACGGAAAGTCTCGTGCGTTCCAATTGCCCCGGCTCCTCTGAAGGATATGATGGGGAACCAGAGCCAAATTGAGAACTATGACAGGATATCGGACCAGCAGGCCCAGCATATGGCAATGGCCCAAATGAATAATCGCCTCCCTTAGCGGAGCAAGAAACACTGGAACCAACTCGGAATCCTTCCGTCCTCTCATGACGACGTTCCCGAAGCCGGTTGCAATCCGGATGGCCAGAACGATAAGCTCCTCCAGAGTGTCAAGGTTGTCCTGGGAAGCCAGTTCATCCTTGAGAACCTCGCTGAGTCTGTTCAGAAAGACTGAGTGAAGTGCCTCTGTATTCCAACCGCTCTCAGCAGCGAACGTCCGAAAATCAATGGTGTAATCAGGACGTAATCGGGCCAGAGCCCATCCTGAGAGCAAGGCGATGACATATGCCACTCTGGAACGCTCGGCGGGAAACGTTGATGCCTGCAGCTCGAAGACCAGCGAACATTAGAGCAGGAACCCACGACACCTCCCAGGATGCCCCTCATAGCGCTCCGGTGCCGGGAGATGAGGCTCCCGAAGGGAGGGAGATGATGAACTGGTAGAAAGTGGAGGGTTAGGAACCACCACGGGTGCAGCAACCGTTGCTCCCGTCTGTCTGGTCTGCAGAGTGAACACAAGAGTTCCTAAATCCTCCGACAATGTCTTCAGCCGCGCCTCATGGCGACCAATCACAGCTCCATGGTGAGTGAGAGCCGACCGCAGGTGGTGGAGCTCGGAGTGTCCCTCGGATGACGGAGAAATCTCTGCTGGGTCCATTTTTGTCTCAGGTCTACTGTGACAATAACTCTAGTACGAACTCGGACCCAGGCGCAGAGAAACACAGCAGGCAGAGGTGAGGGTAAATCCAGAATGTTTACTGAAGTATTCACAGGAAAAGCAAGTGCACATGAGTACAAGACAAGAGACCTGAGCAACCGGCCCAGTTCCATAGAGGAACCTATATAGTCCTAAACCAGGTGAACCCAATAATCCCAATCAGGCTCACCTGGACACTAGAAACATAAGGATGCCCTCCAGTGGCACCCTCAGGGATAACACTCCATGATGACCTCTAACCTGTGACAAAAGAGCCAAATATTGCACTAACTAGAAGTTAGAACACCAGTATGCAGGCCAGGAACATCAGTAAGATCAATCTTAGCTGGCTGGTACAGGTGCTGTTCTGGAATCAGGATGCTCATTTTAAAGGTTTCGCCTGGTCCAATGACCGTTCATCAATCAGAAGCTTTTATCAAGATGATATATAGAGAATCTTTAGGGCTGATAACGAATGAGTGACAATATGATTCATATCCTAACTGGGACAACTGCCAAGGTGGGTAAAAAGTGCATCTCGTCCCATAAAGAATTATCATTACATCCATCTACAGGAGACAACCTTGGCGAAATGATTAAAATAAAATGACAATGTCAGACACCAACTGTTGAGTTATGAGACTCGAGTCAATGTCAAAATGTCAAATGTCCAATATGCAAATGAATCATCCATTCAATAAAATCATAGTACAATGATCGAGCATTTAAAACGGTATTGTTCTCTATTCAAAGATAGGACTCACCCTGTTGCCTGATTCACTGGATGTCTCATCATCCTCTGCTTTGACCACCATGTTCCCCAATAGAGACAGAAGCCAGCATTTGGAACTGGCCCATTCCCTGCCCCAAAAATACAACTATTTAGAAAACAGACAGTGCTGTAGCCTTGTGCCTAATCTCACATGGCCAGCCTTCCAAAATCCTGTCTCATTTACTCGACTACTGAAGGCTTGCTTTCCAAAGCTACCTTGTACCCTACCCTCACATGAGTATCACATCCACACTATGTCAATAAAGGTAGCTTTTAACCTAAATCAACAGTCTGGTCAGACTGTCTTGTTTATTCTTAGATAGGCCAACTATACAGTACATCTCAACACAAAGGTTTTGCCCTTAATTTCCTGGGATTTGCTTTAAGCGCGTAGTCCTTAGTAAATAAACTCTATACTGCTTCCATAACAGTGGGATAATTTGGTTCATTGGTTTATTTTTTCATGTGAACAAACTAATATTAGCCAGGACCGAGGTCCAATATAAATATACAGTGTATTGGTCCAATCTATATTGTTTTATGTTACACCTAAGCAATGTACACATACACAATGAAATGTATATCCCACTCCATTCACCTGCCTACTACAGTAGTTTGAAGACAGCAACTATCAGACTAACCAGGCCTGTGCCACACTGACCTGAGGAACATGTCTGGTAGCTGGGAGCCGTACTCAAAGCCCTCGTCGTAGATGGCAAACTTCTCCTTGAACTGCTCCATGGTAAAGGGACTGCCTGGAGAGTTATACTTCCCCAGTAGGTTACTCATCACAGCAGGGTACATTACGGCCCTGTCAGACATGAGAGGAGAGACGAGTCAAAGACTATTATAGAGGCTAATGGTCAGTCTGGTCAGAGGGCTTTAGATCGGTACTGCTGTGTAGGGATTATGTTGGAAAAACATCATTGCGAGACTCACCACTGTAACATCACCAGGAATTCAGCATTTTCTTTCTTTTTTCCCATAAAATGGTTCTTGAGTTGTCTGAGTGATGATTGTCACCAGAGATATACGGGTGTGAAAAGTTGTGTGTAATACAGGGTAATAGTGCAAAACAGACCGTGCTGTTACATGATGAGCCAGTCAAATGTGAGAAGTGCATAATAGTCCTTTATCTCCTAACATGTTTCCTAATTCTTTCTTTCATGTCATGTTTCATCTTCCTGTCATGTCCGTCAGTCCAGAAATTCTGGTTTAGGTAGTTCTTCCACTAAAGGTAATATTATTTCAGCTGTGAAATATGACTCCTGAGACCTGAACGATAGGTGTGGTGGACAGGACAAAGGATTGGCAGCACCCTATAGTATATTACTCATCAAAGAAGGATAGGACTACACAGTCACATGCCAGGGGTTGATCAACCTTATGAAAACAACCTCAACACACAGCCAGTTACCGTATTCTAATGCTAGTTAACCTAACACCAATCCTAATAAGACAATTTTGTGATCCATATTGCACTCCTGCCACTTGTTTTTCTAAATGTTTTCCTGTTTCATACCTACTGAACACTCGCCATACCTCTCTCTCCTCTCCATAAGGGATGAACAGATACACAGTCAGAGACTCAGTATCGGGTACCGGGACACTGTAGTTTACCTGACCAGCTCGTTGAGTCCCCCAGAGCCCTGGTCCCCCAGCGTCTCCAGGTGGTCGTTGAACTCTTCACACAAGTGGTCAGTCAGCTGAGCCACATTGCCTGGGGTCAGACGGCCCTTGATCAGAGTGTTGCATGCTGGGTGGAACTTATAGAAACTCTCCTTGCTGATGGAAGCTACAGAGAGAGAAACACATTGCTGTATTATGTTGTTGGTTATGTTTCTATTGTGTTGCTGTGTTGTCTGCATGCCACTTTTAAACCCATTTGGACATAACTAAAGTGAAGTAAAGTGAATTGAATCCATTCAGCTTGAAGCTTCTGTTATTGTAACAGTCAGTGAGCTGGTCAGTATCAGTGTAAAACAATAGATAGTCTATTCATAATTTATTATGAGCCTGTAGATAGAATATGAATAATGTACAGAGGGGATATATCTTTCAGTACACACTCGCAAGACACTTTCAAGAATCCATCGATCATTAATGTCTCTTGAAAACAGAGAAAACTGAGAATTTGTTTTATTATTTACTACTACTACAACAAAAATTCTAAACACTTCCAGTCAGATGTTAAATGTGGCAGCTGAGTAATCTGACCCTATGGGGAGAAGGCTGAAACCACCGGCAGGTGGACCAGCGAAGGCCAAAGTCAACTAACGTTTCAGCACAGGAAACTGTAACACACACAGTAAAACCCCACCTGTGTTATGGACAGGCTCTTGGACTGCCTGCTCAAAATCCACATCTTTGGACATGAAAAATGTGCGAAAGTCTTCATGAAGGGTCACAAAGGTCAATCGCTTGCCAGCCGCAACAACAGTGAAGACAGGTCCATACTGGAAAATACAAATTGTAATATTTTTATAGTCATTATAATTTCTTCTTGATAAGAAAACAGACCTGGTAGTGCTCTTTGGACAAGATTGTGTAAACAAATGGATAAAACTTGATGGCAGCAACAGTCCTAATCAGGGATTCTGACAGCGTTTGTCAGAATTAACTTTGTTAAATAAACGTTGACATTAGATCAATAAAACGGGAGGGAGTGAAACAGGTTGAAACAGGTTGAAACATGAGTACAACATAGTAATAACACACAGCTGAACAACAAAACAACCAAATTGCCACTACATCACAGGAATGCTCATCTGAATAACTATAGTGTGCGACTTCGAATGCCCCATTCATACAACTTGGCCACCCCTCCAAATAACAAAACCCCTGGCACAGCAGTCATTTCCCTGCACAACGGTTTGCATCAACAGGGTCAGCACATGCTGCTAACTAGCTCCCCAAGGCCCAGTTACATAAATTACTAAGTGAACTCAATAGGCCGTGATGAAGTTGAGAAGGCCGTGGGCAGTCTGGCACAAAATTCTGCTCCTAGCTTTACAGTGGAACTGAGCTTGGCATGTGGCAGAATTCGTTGATTGAATGTATTTTTTCGGCAATATTAGCGTTTTGACTAGCCATGTGTGTAGCAAATCTACCATCACTGAGTGTATAGGTTCAGGGTTTATCGCTCATGTGTGCTCTCCCATGATTTCTAGGAAGGAGCATCATTGATTGAAGCTGATATAGGCAGTTAATGAATTAGGGAGATAATGCTACAATTACAATGGTGGCAATAAAACCCACGTTTGTTGAATTACACATATGTGACACAGAGTTCAGCAGATTGAGGTGAGCTCCTGAAGAGACCAAAGACCTTGGACTTTGAGAGTCCCACAGCGACATGGCATCATTATCTGCTGATGATCATCTATCCATATATCTTATAGACCTATCTGAATTTGGCGAAGCTAAGTTGGATCAATAACAATTGTTTGTGTGTGAGTGTGTGAGTGGGCGAGAGAGAGTGAGAGAGAGAGAAAGAGAGAGAGAGAGAGAGAGAGAGAGAGAGAGAGAGAGAGAGAGGGAGAGAGGGGTGGGTGGACAAAGTATAACACAGGGATGCAGAAGCGAACATTAGTTATCATCGATATCACAAGGTCAGACATCAAACAAAATGTTGACACCATCACAACTCGGAGATTATGTGGGTCAATATCTGTAGCATTCGAACAAATAAACAATTAGGTAATAGGGTCGAAAACGTAATATTCAGAATAAACATCAAATGTGGATGTAAAAGCATATACTATAGCCCAACCACCTGATGTTTGTTACCTTATCTCTGGCTTGAGATATGAAAGTCAGCGGAGATTTCCCAAACTCGAATGCCACACCAAACCAGGGGATCCATCCTTTTATGCATGGTGGAGCATTTGGATAATTTCCCGCAAATAAAAGATGCGCTGAAATAGCCAAGACAACCAGAGACAGTACCAACGTTATAACGTCCATCACACCTGTCTGAAACCCCTAGGGCTCGCTCGGAGGCAAAAGCGGGTGTTGAAATGAAAGGAAGATTAGCCAACCAGAGCGGGGCCTCTTTCTCAGTCTGATCCAATCAGCTAAAAGAAGGGCAGAGCGTCATTTTGTAAACATTGCGCGAAAAGTTGTTTAGGAAATGTAGTTTGACAGAGCCCCGATACCGTAGGCTGTGCGATAAATTCTCTTCGCATGAACTACATTTCCGGTTCTCTGGTTAAAGGTCGTTGTCCTGAAGAAGAGCAAAGTATACATTTAATCGAGCATCATGTCATCTTTGCACGTGTCGTTGTTTAAACGGTGCACAGCGTTCGGTATAAATAAGAATAACTCTAATGATCATTGCATGTCTTTTTTTAATAATGTCTAGGGAGCTACTTTCAAACGGAGTAGCAAAGTAATCGCGAACTGCTAGGCTGACTTGCATAAGGATTTCAAAATGGAAGAAGAGAAGTCAGGGGTCCCCCAGTGGCCTCGGGTTTCAAAGTTCATCTTGTCAGCATGTGCAGCTACTGTTGCTGAAATGGGTAGGCCTATACGTGCTGTCCAATATTTTTTCCAGCTTCTTTTGGGGTACTAGTCATTGTCGAATTAATTCAATGTCAATTCTACAATTTATTTACCATATTTTTTTATTTTTTATTTCACCTTTATTTAAGTAATTACAATTTAGCAATTTACACTGGAGTGATATATGTGCAGATGAGGATGTGCAAGTAGAAATAGTGGTGTGCAAAAGAGCAGAACAACCAAAACAAATATGGGGATGAGGTAGGTAGTTGGTTGGATGGGCTGTGTACAGCTGCAGCGATTGGTAAGCTGCTCTGACAGCTGACGCTTAAAGTTAGTGATCGAGATATAAGTCTCCAACTTCAGTGATTTTTGCAATTCGTTCCAGTCATTGGCAGCAGAGAACTGGAAGGAAAGGTGGCCAAAGGGGGTGTTGGCTTTGTGGATGACCAGCGAAATATACCTGCTGGAGCACGTGCTACGGGTGGATGTTGCTATGGGGACCAGTGAGTTGAGATAAGGCGGAGCTTTACCAGCAAATACTTATAGATGACCTGGAGCCAGTGGGTTTGGCAACGAATATGTAGCGAGGACCAGACAACGAGAGCATACAGGTCGCAGTGGTGGTAGTATATAGGGCTTTGGTGACAAAACGGATGGCACTGTGATAGACTGCATCCGATTTGCTGAGTAAAGTGTTGTAGGCTATTTTGTAAATCACATCGCCGAAGTCAAGGATCGGTAGGATAGTCAGTTTTACGATGGTATGAATCATACGATGGTATGATTCTAGATTTAACTTTGGATTGGAGATGCTTAATGTGAGTCTGGAAGGAGAGTTTACAGTCTAGCCAGACACCTAGGTATTTGTAGTTGTCCACATATTCTAAGTCAGAACTGTCCAGAGTAGTGATGCTAGTCGGGGATGTGGGCAGCGTTTAAGAGCAGTTGGAGGCCACGGAAGGAGTGTTGTATGGCGTTGAAGCTCGTTTGGAGGTTTGTTAACACAGTGTCCAAAGAAGGGCCAGCTGTTTACAGAATGGTGTCGTCTGCGTAGAGGTGGATCAAAGAATCACCCGCAGCAAGAGCGACATCATTGATATATACAGAGAAAAGAGTCAGCCCGAGAATTGAACCCTGTGGCACCCCCATAGAGACTGGCAGAGGTCTGGACAACAGGCCCTCCGATTTGACACACTGAACTCTATCTGAGAAGTAGTTAGTGAAACAGGCGAGCCAGTCATTTGAGAAACCAAGACTGTTGAGTCTCCCGATAAGAATGTGGTGATTGACAGAGTCGAAAGCCTTGGCCAGGTCGATGAAGATGGCTGCACAGTACTGTCTTTTGCTGCGGGGGGTGCAGAGCTGTTGGCCGGGGTTGGGGTAGCCAGGTGGAAAGCATAGAGGAAAGCCAGCCGTAGAGAAATGCTTATTGAAATTCTCAATTATCGTGGATTTATCAGTGGTGACAGTGTTTCCTAGTCTCAGTGCAATGGGCAGCTGGGAGGAGGTACTCGTATTCTCCATGGACTTTACAGTGTCCCAAAACTTTTTGGAATTAGTGCTGCAGGATGCAAATTTCTGTTTGAAAAAGCTAGCCTTTGCTTTCCTAACTGACTGAGTATATTGGTTCCTGACTTCCCTGAAAAGTTGCATATCGCGGGGACTATTCGAAACTAGTGCAGTACGCCACAGGGTGTTTTTGTGCTGATCAAGGGCAGTCAAGTCTGGAGTGAACCAAGGGCTATATCTGTTCTTAGTTCTACATTTTTTGAAAGGGCCATGCTTATTTAAGATGGTGAGGAAAGCAATTTTAAAGAACAACCAGGCATCCTCTACTGACGGGATGAGGTCAATATCCTTCCAGGATACCCGGGCCAGGTCGATTAGAAAGGCCTGCTCGCAAAAGTGTTTTAGGGATCATTTGACAGTGATGAGGGGTGGTCGTTTGACCGCGGATACAGGCAATGAGGCAGTGATTGCTGAGATCTTGGTTGAAAACAGCAGAGGTGTATTTAGAGGGCAAGTTGGTCAGGATGATATCTATGAGGGTGCCCATGTTTACAGATTTGGGGTTGTACCTGGTAGGTTCCTTGATAATTTGTGTGAGATTGAGGGCATCAAGCTTAGATTGTAGGATGGCTGGGGTGTTAAGCATATCCTAATTTAGGTCACCTAGCAGTACGAACTCTGACGATAGATGGGGGGCGATTAATTCACATATGGTGTCCAGGGCACAGCTGGGAGCTGAGGGGTGTCAATAACAAGCGGCAACAGTGAGGGACTTATTTCTGGAGAGATTGATCTTTAAAAGTAGAAGCTCGAACTGTTTGGGCATAGACCTGGATAGTATGACAGAACTCTTCAGGCCAACTCTGCAGTAGATTGCAATATATTTAGCTAAATGTTTTATATTACACAGAACAGTGTCACTGTGATCAACTCAAAGTTGTCTCAATATCGGTTCCAGTGACATTCCCCCTGGACCTGACCAAGACCAGGCTTCAGATCCAGGGTGAAGCGGCCCTCAGACAGCATGGCTCTCAGACGGCCTACAGAGGGATGCTGGGCACTGCCCTGGGGATTGTACGTGAGGAGGGTCCCCTTAAACTGTGGCAGGGGGCCACACCAGCTGTGTACAGACATATAGGTAGCCTACACTAGACTGATCTCACTACTTACATACATGGTGGTTTGTTGATTAGGGCTAGTTACCCACATCTTCCCTGCATAAACCCCTGCTGTACTTTTGCTAGTGTACTCAGGAGTGCGGATGGTGGCCTATGAGCAGCTCCGAGATGTCCTTGGCAGGTCTAAAGATGATCGCTTCCCTCTCTGGTGAGAGAAAAGCACAGTGGTGGAGCTGACCTCTACTCCTCAATACTAAACTATAACCACAGTTCATTTAAAGCATTGCATTTCCCCAGCCTCAACAGAACAAAGACTGGATGTCTATTGCTCTGGATGTCTCCATGCTTTGCTTAGTGCATGCATTCATGGTAGTCCCAAGCCACTGCATTTATGAGGAGCAGACTGAACTAGGCTCAGACACCCTACCTATATGTACTTAGCTACCTCAATCACCTGGTACCCCTGCACATGGCCATGTTACTTTTATTCGTTATTCACTGTGTAGTTATTCCTCGTCGCTATATATATAGGACCTGTAGGACTATGTATATATACACCTGTGGTTTACGAAGCATGTGACAATTTTTTTTTATTTGGGCCTCTCTGCCAGTGTCCACCCAGCTAGGCCACTGTGATCTTTCTTTTCCCCAACAGGAAAGCAGCGATCGGGGGCATGCTGGCTGGGGCTGTGGGTCAGTTCATGGCCAGCCCCACCGACCTGGTCAAGGTGCAGATGCAGATGGAGGGGAGACGGAGGCTGGAGGGCAAGCCACCCCGGTGAGAGAGTGTGTTTAACTAGTTTTCAGCTTTTAGCCATCCTTCAACCTAAACTGCATCTCGGTTTGTACTTCCTATTTTAACTTGTATGTCATTTAGTTATAAGCTAATAATCACCCGTTAGATACAGTATCATGTGAGAGAGAAATGTCCCTCCCCCCCAAAAAATTGGACTCATCAGGCCTCTTTTGAGACAGGTTTCATGGAGTGTACCATGCTTTCCTGAAGATTGTCTCTGAGGGGGGGATCCGGGCGCTGTGGGCAGGGTGGGTCCCCAACGTACAGAGGGCTGCTCTGGTCAATCTAGGAGGTATAGTTGAGTGAATACAGGCACAAGTGAAAATGTACTGTCTGTAATGTGTATAGGGATTTAATTACTCTCAAATTGAATTAGATCTCACAACATATGATACTGTCAAGCACTTTCTACTGAGAAATACCTCGCTACAAGACACCAGCCTTTGCCATGGGTTAGCAAGGTAAAGTATAACACAGAGATTTAATGATAACTCAAAATGTATATCTAACTACTTCAGAGAATTTATTTTCAAATTCAAGTTCTGAAATCCTTTTTCTCCATCCAGCACATGTTCTGGTCTGGTTGCTGCTACCATGGGAACACCAGCAGATGTCATCAAAACCAGAATAATGAACCAGCCCAGAGGTCCAAATGGCAGGTTAGTCAGCCAATCAGAGAACAGTAATCATTCCTTGATAGTGATACTGTACTATATGCTTAGGATGTCATTTACAGCTTATTCTATCAACAAGTGAACATCCAAAATGCAACAGATAAAGCCTTAACATTACAGGTTTTATAATGCTGACAGACCAATAAGCAAAAGTACCTAATAGGCTACATACATTTTTCCACAGGGGCATATTGTATAAGTCTTCCATTGACTGCCTGATCCAATCTGTCAAGGGGGAAGGGTTCATATCCCTGTACAAAGGCTTTCTCCCTACTTGGATGAGAATGGTACATTTACTCTCTCATATTATAATGCTTTTAACCTTTGACCGTGACAATGTACAATATATTCATACTGCCCTTGTTGTCTCTTTGGTACTGCAGGCACCCTGGTCCATGACGTTTTGGCTCTCATTCGAACAAATACGAAAGACAATGGGCATCAGCTCGTTCTGAAACCTGGACTGTCAGTCAGACAGGTTGCCTAGTGGTTAAGAGTGTTGGGCCTGTAACTGAAAAGTTGCTGGTTCGAATCCCTGAGCCGACAAGATGAAAAATGTGTCGATGTGCCCTTGAGCAAGACACTTAACCCTAATTACTCCTGTAAGTCGATATGGATAAGAGCGTCTGCTAAATGACTAAAATGTAATGGACTGATCACATTCATAAATCTACTTGTTTGAGGTGCTGCACTTTGTGCTACAGAGCCATGTACACAACATGCAAAACTGTGCCATGGTAGTGATGCTTGTTAGTTACGTTGTCATTTGTCACAGAGACCAGTCAGTTGACTTACTATGATACGAAGGTGTGAATACTGGTTCTACTGGTTAAATGTTATAACAAACTCTTAACATGTTTCATGTCATTGACTTTCTGAACACTAACATTATAAAAGCTATATGCTTAATTGCATAGGGTAAGAAGCATAAAGACACATTTATACAATGGGGCAAAAAAGTATTTAGTCAGCCACCAATTGTGCAAGTTCTCCCACTTAAAAAGATGGGAGAGGCCTGTAAATTTCATCATAGGTACACTTCAACTATGACAGATAAAATGAGAAAAAAAATGCAGAAAATCATATTGTAGGATTTTTAATGAATTTATTTGCAAATTATGGTGGAAAATAAGTATCTCTCTCTTTTTAAGTGGGAGAACATGCACAATTGGTGGCTGACTAAATACTTTTTTGCCCCACTGTATATATCAAACACAAGGTTTTAACTGTGGCCACTTCATAAGTGAATTAAATACTATGAAAATAATCAATTCAAGACATTTACAGAGCTTTCTTATGTTCACTACCAGCAAATAACTAGTAGCTTTACCTTTTTCCTTGTATAGGACTGTCCTGTGTGATGACAAACTGTTCATCTGTTATGCATGACCTATTTAGTGAATATTTCTCCAATGTAATTTATCCCAATGGTCTATGACTTTTTAGTCATTATACAAGTCTGATAATGTTAATGAAAGTTATTTTGGAATTTTGATAGATGCAATGTTTAGGTTAGGTCTGGAATTCTATTAAGTTGCGATCAGATGTCTTACAGATGTAGTACTTACGTACTGTACTCAGTGGACCTGGATGTGCCTCGTGTGTAAAATCAAGAAGAAAGTATCCCTGTTGTTGATCAATCAATCAAATTTATTTATAAAGCCGTTTTTACATCTGCAATTGTCAAGTACTTTTCCGTAACCCGGCCCAGACCCCAAACAGCAAAGCATAAGCGAGAGCACAGTGGCTAGGAAAAACTCCCTAAAAGGAAGAAACCTAGAGAGGAACCAGGCTGTGAGGGGTGGCCAGTCCTCTTCTGGCTGTACCGGATAGAGATTTCCAATACTTCAAGACCCTGTGGTCAGATAGCTTTTAATAAAGACACGGTGGGTGTAGCGGCTTAAGGGGCAGGTCGGTCCAGTGGAGCCAGCACAACCAGGTGGACTTGGTCAGCAGGGGTTCCATAGGACTGGGATCAGGCAATGAATGTCTGGGTGTATTCAGGCCAGGGTGCCCTCAGCCACACTCCTCTGCGCTTTCCACTTCCACAGGGGAGAGACAAAGATAAAACAAACATTTACAAGTCATTCAACACATATTTTGTTAAATCGGGTCGGTCTTCCATAATATAGACTACATGAAAAATGATTTCATAGTAAAAAATAAAAAACATAACTCGTTAGGAATGCAGTCAAGTTGCACAAAGGAAAGTGTCTCTGATCCCTACCACACATTAACAGTTGATTCAGCTGTGGCGGGAAAGTGGTATGTTTACATCTCGTACAGGCTGCATGTTTGTGTGTAAGTTAGCTGTGTTGTTACCATCCCTGCAGCCTAGTCTACAATGAAACGAAAGCCTAAGAGTGATATAAAAATGAAGAGTGATAAAAATGCCCTGTGGTTTTGAATGTCAAATGTCGTGATGATTTAATCTTGCTGTCCGTGATGCTGAATCTCAGCTAGTATCCCAATTGTGCTTGACAAGGGCTTATCAATTTCTTCTCTCCTAACACTCGTTTGTTTGCGATGGCTCATACTGTCACCGACCCATGTGTTAAACACATTTTTATCAAATATTTCAGTCTAATGCCAAATCCCTATTAAAAGAAGCCTATGATGACAGTGGAAAGAGACAAAAACTGCAGTCACACTACGGTTAGGAACAGACCTTGGGGGGAAGCATCTTTCTCTCATTGCTGCTGACAGGTCGGCAGGGGGTGGATGGTTGTTTCTTCCACCGGCTGTCTGAATGGGGATAGGGATGTTGCTCGACGGTTGTTGACTGTTACAACCACTGGCAGGAGGAGGTCATTTACTGTAAAAGAATGGAGTAGCATATTTTTGTTTAGGGGCATTTTACAAATCATAATGGCAGTTAGGAATTTAATCACTTAAGACAATATAGGATGACTTCATTACTGAAGATTCCAGTGACAACATAGACAATTCTTGGTTATACCTTACCTTGCTCTGATTCTTGCACTTGTTTCTCTGGATATGCACTGTTCAAATTCACGTAGGCAGCGAGGTAAACAACGTATTTCTTCATTTCTATGTCCATGTTGAAGTCCTGGAATTGGGGCGTTGCCGAGTTATCATACAGCATCCATCGCCCTCCTTCTAGTTTAACACACACCACCATGTGATTCATCTCTGCTGTGATCAAACCCAGCAAAAGGAACTGAAGCTCGTACTTCCTGTTAGGAGTAGAAATTCAATCAGAATGGACATAAGACAAAAACAGAAGCTGTATTGGGGTTGGCATTGGGTTATGCACAATGTTAACTTTTATGCATTTCCCTAACCTCACTGAAACTAACCTTAACCTAACTCTCATTCCTAAACCGGTCAATTATCTACTTCCAAATATTTAACCTCAGTATTAGATCACAGCCTTCAATCTCCTAATTTTCTGCATTCTATATGCACCATACTGGTAGTGACACCAAACATAGCCTACAAGTTAAACCTTGGAAACATTATGCAGTTCAACCTAGCAGTACCTTGAAAAGTCATCCGTGATGACATAAGGAGGAATATATCCGTTTCCCATTCGGCCAAGCATATTCACCAGGATGAGTTTAGGGTCAATTACGGTGTCCAGGATGTAAACGTGACCATATACCTTAAAATTGCTTTCAAAATACACAGAAAGAGAAACACGACAGGATGGACAAAGAAAATCAAATAACAGTTTCAAAAATCTAAATGCCATTGGCATCTTAACAAAATGTGTCTTTCATGTTTATATTTCATATGGTATTTACACACACCTATAAAGTATAATGATTTCTTAGAATTGTAAAATAAATGTAATCCGATAAAGTAGAGAATGAATAATTAAATAGAACCTGCTTGTTTTTAACAATGAAATAGAAAGGGTTGTCAATGATGACTTATTACCTCAGTGTTCCATTGTAAATGCGAGCTGAGGGGCTCATATCGTAATCGTTGTTGTCGTCTTCATATTTGACATCTGTCAGGTCATCAAAATTTGGTAGGAAGTCTTCGACATAGCCTCTACAATCTAGATATCCGTTTTGGGAAAAGTATTGTTTTCTTCCAACACGCAAGTCTAAATTAATAAGCCAAAGACCCATCGCCTCATTATACATTTTGTTATCGAGAAAAGTTATGACTGCACCAACTGTGTTGTCTGTCATTAAATAATCTTTGATTTTGCTAAATCTTGTTGCTGTTATATGTATTCCGGCCAATAGACTGCTCAGAACACAGGTGTTTTGGAAAAGGAGTCCGACAAATGTTCCTCCTGGCAGCATGTAAGGGCTCTCCTCTCCTCTGATTAGCTTCTCCAAGTCTTGGTGAGACCTGGAAAGACAGGCAAATAAATTAAGTTGTCGCCACACAAAAACACATTTGTTGTGTGGCAACATTGTAGTGTAGTTGAGATTCTTTTCACCAGACCCGTACCCTCGAGGGATGTTCCGAGCTGCATCCATAAAGAAGAAAATGAGAAGGTAAATGAGTGTTATACCAAATAATGAAACCGTTATCAAATCTATATGATATTTTTGACATATTGTTCTATATTCACTTACCCATTGTGACATAGTCGCTATATGTAGTCTTAAGGCCAGGTCTGTAGGTGACAGAAACACAAAACATTCTATAAAATGTATTAAATATAATATATTTAATGTATTTACATTAAGATATAACGGGATCATAGCTATATTCAATACAATTCCTCATAGTTGGTGTCTTGACAGATTTGTCCCAAATCGTGTGACATAAAACATCACTTTTCTGTCCTTGCATTTATGGCGACCCGTCCAGTGGCGACCCATCATTCAGGGCAGCTAGGGCAGAGCCCCACCTGTTTTGAGCCCTACACTTTTTAGGTCAAATCAAATTTTAAAAATAGTATGTACAGTTGAAGTTTACATACACTTAGGTTGGAGTAATTAAAACTTGTTTTTCAACCACTCCACAAATTTCTTGTTAACAAACTATAGTTTTGGCAAGTCGGTTAGGACATCTACTTTGTGCATGACACAAGTAATTTCTCCAACAATTGTTTACAGACAGATTATTTCACTTATTGTATCACAATTCCAGTGGGTCAGAAGTTTACATACACTAAGTTGACTGTGCCTTTAAACAGCTTGGAAAATTCCTGAAAGTTATGTCATGGCTTTAGAAGCTTCTGGTAGGCTAATTGACATCATTTGAGTCAATTGGAGGTGTACCTGTGGATGTATTTCAAGGCCTGTCTTCAAACTCAGTGTCTCTTTCCTTGACATTATGGGAAAATCAAAAGAAATCAGCCAAGACCTCAGAATAAAAATTCTGGTTCATCATTGGGAGCAATTTCCAAACGCCTGAAGGTACCACATTCATCTGTACAAACAATAGTACGCAAGTATAAACACCATGGGACCACGCAGCCGTCCTACCGCTCATACCGTTCTGTCTCCTAGAGATGAACGTACTTTGGTGCGAAAATGCAAATCAATCCCAGAACAACAGCAAAGGACCTTGTGAAGATGCTGGAGGAAACAGGTACAAAAGTATCTATATCCACAGTAAAACACAATCCTATATCAACATAACCTAAAAGGCCGCTCAGCAAGGAAGAAGCCACTAATACTAAACCGCCATAAAAAAGCCAGACTACAGTTTGCAACTGCACATGGCGACAAAGATCATACTTTTTGGAGAAATGTCCTCTGGTCTGATGAAACAAAAATAGAACTGTTTGGCCATAATGACCATCATTATGTTTGGAGGAAAAAGGGGGAGGCTTGCAAGCTGAAGAACACCATCCCAACCGTGAAGCACGGGGGTGGCAGCATCATGTTGTGGGGGTGCTTTGCTGCAGGAGGTACTATTATGTGGATATATTGAAGCAACATCTCAAGACATCATTCAGGAAGATAATGCTTGGTCGCAAATGGGTCTTCCAAATGGACAATGACCCCAAGCATACTTCCAAAGTTGTGGCAAAATGGCTTAAGGACAACAAAGTCAAGGTATTGGAGTGGTCATCACAAAGCCCTGACCTCAATCCTATAGAAGATTTGTGGGCAGAACTGAAAAAGCGTGTGCGAGCAAGGAGGCCTACAAACCTGACTCAGTTACACCAGCTCTGTCAGGAGGAATGGGCCACAATTCACCCAACGTATTGTGGGAAGCTTGTGGAAGGTTACCCAAAACGTTTAACCCAAGTTGAGTGTATGTAAACTTCTGACCCACTGGGAATGTGATGAAATAAATAAAAGCTGAAATAAATCATTCTCTCTTCTATTATTCTGACATTTCACATTCTTAAAATAAAGTGGTGATCCTAACTGACCTAAGACAGGGAATTTTTACTCGGATTAAATGTCAGGAATTGTGAAAAACTGAGTTTAAATGTATTTGGCCAAGGTATATGTAAACTTCCGACTTCAACTGTATATACTACTCTCTACTCTAATGGTCAAATTAATAAACAAAAACTAAACTCTTCACAGAACAGCGCAAACTGGATCTAACCAGAATAGAAAGAGGAGTGGGAGGCCCCGGTGCACAACTGAGCAAGAGGACAAGTACATTAGAGTGTCTAGTTTGAGAAACAGACGCCTCACAAATCCTCAACTGGCAACTTCATTAAATAGTACCCGCAAAACACCAGTCTCAACGTCAACAGCGAAGAGGCGACTCCGGGATGCTGTCCCTGTAAGAATCAAATACCCCTAGCGAATTTATGTTTATCATTTATTATTGTCTGTTTGATTTACAGCAGGGCCTCGTTAGATTTAACAAAGAAAGCATCAAGGTAATGAGTTCATGTTTTCATATGTTTTTGTGCCTCCGATTTGATACAGAGTCTACTGTGCTCCGAGTCTACTTTGCACAATTGTGTAGAATAGACTATTGAGCAACACTCAACGCTATTCATATGAATTATTATGGATATAATAACAAACAAGTTACATAGCCTATTGGGCTTATTCACAATATGATCTGTTAATGAAATAACAGGACAAACGCATTTTGTTTTCCATGTTAGACCTGCAATTTCAAACAATACAATGGGCTTGAAGTAGCCAACTTGAACTTGAATTTGCAGCTCAGAAATACTGGAATAAGCCTACCTTGAAAATCAGACATTTCCTCTGTTTGTTGGTTGAAAAGTTATTGTAATTATTGTAGCCATTTTATAAGTTTACCTGCTCCCTTATAATTATCTGTGATTTCATTTTTGATCAGGTTTTGTGAGAGATGTGGCCACTTTTGTTTGTTTCACACCCCTTTAATTGAATGGCGCTACTCTGTTGTGTTAAAACCATGTGCGGTTATTACATCTAATGTTGGATTCAATTTGGCTTTCCATACAAATCCTTCCACTAAAAAAGGAACCTGGTTTTTGGTCACTTTATCATTATAAAAACAGTGATGATGAGATTCAAATGGTGAGATGAATGCTACCACTATGCATGGTTTTATTATGTGTGCCTGCGTCGGCCACATAGGCTACAGAAAAAATGCCATGCATGAATCCAACCCATTGAGTTAGGCAATGTCCACATTATTCTCACATATTGTTATGTAAAAACAATTTGAATATCAATGCATTAGCAAGCCCTGAAAAATGCTTTATTCTTAAAGTGGCAACGGCCTACTTTTATTTATTTATTTGTACACTTTTTGCATGCTTTTTGGGGTGGGGGGGTTCTATATTAGGCCTTATATGTAAAATTATAGACATTATACAATTGTATAACATTGAAAATTACAATTAAGCGCTTGCAAAAGTCCCTGAAAATCCTTGAATGTGACTTGCCAGTGTCTGTATGAACCCTTCTTAAAGGATGTATAGTCCTAGGCCTATGTTGTTGTATAGCTGGAGTTATGGGTCAATTTGCATATATTCCTTTTTTATTCTTAGAAGGCTACACATGTGGTACTGCATTCAAATCCTTTTTAGTTTTGTTTTAAACCAATTTTGAAATGTTGATCCCAATGTCACACATTGGCCCCATTATTTATAGAAAGACCCACTTGTAGAATCTATGCCAAGGCGCATTGAAGCTATTGTGGCGGCTGGTGGTGGCCCAATGCCCTATTAAGACGCTTTATGTTGGTGTTTTCTTTATGTCGGCAGTTACATTACTACACGGAAAAGGGAACAGCTGGATAAGGAAAACGGCTTGAGTCGCTCAAAAGGGAATATATCTTTGTGGATAAAGTTTGGGATAACAATATCATGTGTACAACATCTAAAGACCTGCATCACTATACTGAGAGATTTGCCGTTTATAAAAGGACATATTTGGTTATTTTTGGAGTCGTTGTTCATGTTTTTTCAGGGCCCCCATACTATACTGAAGAAGTGAAGTTTGGGTAAGTTTCTCAAAAACATGTGGAATCACAAAAAAACGGTGTCTGGACCATTCTACAACATGCCATTTACATAAAAAATTTGAGATTTGGATGTACAAAATAAAACGTCTCCTTTGATACTTGGTGAAAGCACCGTTGGCAGCCCTTACAGCTGTGCATTTTCTTAAATAAGATTCTACAACTCTTAAGGCAACATATATCCATTGTTTTTGTCAAATTTGCTCAAGCTCAGTAAATTTGGTTAGGAATCATTAATGGACAGTAATGTATGTAATTGTCCCGCTGAAAAATAAAACTGTATCCCAGGGTTAGGTTTTCAAAAGACTGAGGTGGGTTTCTGCTCCTTTCGTATACATTTTTTATCCTGATTCAAATGTATTTATAAAGCCCTTTTTACATCAGCCGATGTCACAAAGTGCTATACAGAAACCCAGCCTAAAACCCCAAACAGCAAGCAATGCAGATGTAGAAGCACGGTGGCTAGTCACTGATAAACTCCACAGTCCCTGTCGGTGGCAAGCTTACCCATAATATGATGCTGCCACCATAATACTTGCAAATACAGAGGGTTTCACTTAGGGTATGGCACGGTATGGTAGTCGACATGCCCTAGCTCAACAATTTAAAATGGGCTACTAAAATCATTCCAATCTCGATTAAAATATGTATTTTTTTTAAACAGAGGCTTTCTTCTTTTTGCTTTCTCATATAGGCCACTAATGTGGAGTGAATGCAATGTTGTTGATCCTCTGTATTTTCAAGTATTGTGGTGGCAGCATCATGTTATGGGTATGCTTGTCACTAGCAAGGTCAGGATCAAAATAAATATGAAAGGAGAAAAGCCAATTAAAAAGTTAGAGTAAAACCTTCCGTAACCTGAAAACCCTGGGATAGAGGTGTATTTTTAGGCGGGAGAATTACACATTTTAATTCCAAAAACACACCAGAATGGCTTTCCAAGAAGTGTTGAGTGTTTCTGAATGGTCCAGTCTCAGTCCGGATTTAAATCTGCTTGAAAATCAGAGACAATGTTGGAATATTGCTGTCCATCAATGATTCCTACTTAATGAGCAATTTTTTACAAGAACTATGGCTACTATGTTGCCCTAAAAGTTGTGCAAGGTTGGCAGAATCTTATTCAAAACTATTTACCACTGTAATGGCTGCCAAAGGTGCTTCCACCAAGTATTAACTCTGGCATGTGAAGACATCTGCAATCAATACATCTTCATGTTTTATTAATTTGGAACATTTTCTATAATTTCTGTTTCACATTGAAAATATGCAGTAGGTTGTATAGATTGGTAGGAAAAAATCTAATGTAATCCCTTTTTAGATAAAATTTTAAGGCAGCAAAATGTGAAGACTGTGCAAGGGTGTGTAGACTTTCACTAGCTAGTCACTGTAAATTAATGTTAAGTTGTCATACATCTTTTGTGGTAAAGAACAGGAAATGAAAGCGATTGAAGAGGATACTTTAGCTTCTCTGCTATTTACCCCTAACACTTATTACTCGCTCATCTTCAAAAGGAAATGAATCAAGGCGTCTGCCTTCCAATCTGTTGACTTTCTAGTACTTCCCTAGTCTTCCAATGAGTTGGAGTTGCTTAATATAGCCAGAGGCCGAAAGCAGATTCAAGTTTTTCCATGTTTAAACTTGTTTTAATAACAAGTGAGTAAATAGCAGAGAGGCTAGTATTGTCTTCAATCGCTTTCATTTCCTGTAGTTTACCACCATTCACACTGATAATGGCTTGACGCCAAAACATTAAAACATTTTTAAAAAATAACTTTTTTCTGCACAATAAACTTTTGGGCTTCAATATATCCCAATAAACCATCTCTTTTTTTGCAATTAAACCTCAGTTTTGGATTATTTCTTTTTTTTCAACGGTGTGCGGCTCTCAATGTCTTCCTGTATTATACCACAATATGTATAATAGCTTAACTTCCTGTAATGTGGTGTCTGTCTACTGTATTATTTTATAGGACTATCATAATCTAGACAATATTATAAAGGATCATTTAGTTTAAAAGAGCTATAAAGTACCTTGGTTCAGATAACGCCATCTTCTTGTCTTGTCAAGTGTTTCAAAATGGACACGCACATCACTTAAACAGCTTCCTGTATTTGCATGATATCAACTGAGTGGTTGACTTCTCATGATGTCACCATCACGTTTACAGTTGCTCCTTGCCTATAGGTTTAAATTAATATTCTCTTTGAAGTGTATATAATACATTTACAAAAAGTAATAGTAATGTTGAATATTTACATAATTAAGCAACAAGGCCAGAGGGGGTGTGGTATATGACCAATATACCATGGCTAAGGGCTGTTCTTACACACAACACAACGCAGAGTGCCTGGATACAGCCCTTAGCCGTGGTATATTGGCCACATACCACAAACCCCTGAGGTGCCTTATTGCTATTATAAACTGGTTGCCAACGTAATTAGAACAGTAAAAATAAATGTTTTTTCATACCCGTGGTATACGACCTGATATACTACGGCTGTCAGCCAATCAGCATTCAGATGTTGAACCACCTAGTTTATAATAGTGCACAGGCTATTCTGATTATCTATTTTTTTTAAATCCACTAACACTAGCGAGAAATGGAGAAGAATAAGGTCCCAGATCTCTTTGTGCTTTAGAAGTTGCCGAAAGAGCGCAAAGAGATCTAGTACAAGGACTATAGTGGACTTACCTGTAGCCTGATTCATAGACTGTTCTCTCTACTACCGCATGGCAAGCGGTACCAAGTCTAGGACAAAAAGGCTTCTCAACAGTTTTTACCCCCAAGCCATAAGACTCCTGAACAGGTAGTCCGGGTAGCCATTTGATTATCTGCATTGTGTGCCCCCCCCCCCCAACCCCTATTTTACACTGCTGCTACTCTTTGTTTATCATAAATGCATAGTCACTTTAACTATACATTCATGTACATACTACCTCAATTGGCCCGACCATCCAGTGCTCCCGCACATTGGCTAACCGGGCTATCTGCATTGTGTCCCGCCACCCGCCACCCACCAACCCCTCTTTTACGCTACTGCTACTCTCTGTTCATCATATATGCATAGTCACTTTAACCATATCTACATGTACATACTACCTCAATCAGCCCGACTAACCGGTGTCTGTATGTAGCCTCGCTACTTTTATAGCCTCGCTACTGTATATAGCCTCGCTACTGTTATTTTTCACTGTCTTTTTACTGTTGTTTTTATTTCTTTACTTACCTATTGTTCACCTAATACCTTTTTTGCACTATTGGTTAGAGCCTGTAAGTAAGCATTTCACTGTAAGGTCTACACCTGTTGTATTCGGCGCACGTGACAAATAAACTTTGATTTGATTTGATTCATACAAGAGCTGAGCTAAGACTGAGATTTGGACAACAGCCTATCCTCCAGGTTATCTTGCACAGTATAATCTGTCCATGGGTCTACACAATGTGGCTTAAATCTGGTGGGGGAAAATATTTAAAGTGGGATGCATGCCAGCAAAGCCACTTCACAACACAACACTAAACAATACATTAATTGCACTATAACGGTAACAAACGATGCCCACAAACTGCTAGGGCCTACATAAAGCTGTCCCAACAGCAGAGTCCCAACGTCTTACCACTGCTACACCTGGCTATCAGCGGAGCCTTGTCTGGCAGGGAAACAGTTAATTCAGCCTCATTTACTGACTTTAAAAAAACAGCTGATATGGCTGACTTGCTTAAACAAATGTGTTTTCTAATGACAATTGATATGTACAAACTATAGCATTAGGGGACGACAAGCGGATAAGAGGCAATCCGTAATTTCGATTAAGACATTAATGAGCAAGCTAGGACAGACGTAGTCAATATAACTATTTGTTTAGCACTTTTGAAATGTACAGCGACAGAATTCAGAACATGGGCCGTTCTTACAGTATTCTCCCTGTACGCCAAGTTAGAACTATAGGATAAATAAAGGGGGCATATATTCAGACAATGAAAGCTCTTACAATATTCAATGATTACATTTCTCTAAAACAGGCTAAAGGCTACATGTGCACCACCAAGTCAGAACAGTAGCTGAAATTAAGAGGTGAAAATAGACCAAACTATTAGGGTGAGGCACATGGGCTACTAACAGCTTACTACACAACATACACTTAGTATTACTTTCTTAGTTACAGTATTCATATCTCCCTGGCATATTACATATGCCATTTATGCAGCAGCATACAATACATTTTTGGACTCACCTTGTTGTGCTGTGCTCACTTGAACAGGAAGGTGGCACGGCAGTCCTTCTTGTGGGCAGATTTTGTCATCAAAGTCTGGCATTCTCTGGATTTATGGTGCTTTCAAAACAACTGGGAACTCAGAAAAAACAAGGTCAAATCATGATGACGTCATTGATCTTCAGGTCGGAGCTCTAGAAAGAGGCCAGATTTACAATTCCCAGTCTGAGCTCGTTTATTTTATCTCTGGCCAATGACCTTGAGCCTTCTTGGATGGGCACTTCTAATTTAACTCTATGGGAGCACCCAAGGGGCTAGAATTTTGTAGCTCTACTCTTAGACTTGGCGGTGACGTAGTGTCTCCATGAGTGACAGAAAACTGAGCCAATCACGGCACAACGCTCTGTATTTCCTGCTGGCTTGCCCCAACACCACAGAAAGCACTGAGCTAGGCTGAAACACCTGCATTTTGGAGCTGCCTTACTCAAGAAAACAAAAAAGAGACCATGTTTGTATGCGGACTTATTAAGTCAATTATATATATATATATATATATATTTTTTTTTTTACATTGTTAGCAAATTGATATGTGACACGTATTAATGCCAAAATAACATGCAAAACAGGCAACCTAAAAAACAGGCATGCTAAAAATGTGGGGCTCAAAATAGGTGGCCTGCCCTGAATGATGGGTCGCCATTGTCTAGAAGTAAAATAGGGAGAGATCGGGTCACTCACTACCCTTTCAACTGGCAAAATCTGTATGGTAGGACATGACATGATTGGTACATTTCTTTTTTCTTTAACTGTGGGTTCGGTTATATGTGGTATCGTATCCCTATTAGATATGGAGCCCAATTGGACCCATGAAGACACATTAACACAGTCGGCTCCAGTACCTGCTCCGGAGACAGGCAAACCACACTGATCATTGTGAATAACACCGGTTTGCCTTAAGTTCCCAATTCCAGTGTTTCTGAATGGTCCAGTCTCAGTCCGGATTTAAATCTGCTTGAAAATCAGACATTGTTACTGAGAGTAAATTCATCTGAGAAGTAACTATAAAAGGGAATCACAGGAGAGATGGAACCAGTAACAAATCTGGAGCAAAAGCACACCATCTGAAATACTTTGTAGCCTACTGTAATCAATGAACCTATTGAATGTACACTGTCATGGGTGGTGTAAATTTGACTTCCAATATGAAATTATATATTTCAACCACAAGGGGACATACATGTACCTACACAGAAGGTAAACAAAGCATAATTTCCAGCACAGCCAGCAAGAACTTTAACTAAAGATGTGTATAACTAAACCAAGATAGACCACTGCAGGTCGTTTCAAATGGCAACAAATTAGTCATAGTGAACAGAACAAGCAAGGAGGTGGGCAGGGCCAAGAACGATTGTGCGAGATTCTATTGGCGCGTTCTAGCATACATTTGCATTATTCCGTTAGGGAACGCCTACTCTTAAGTGTACGTGTGCAACAACTCAATTCGCCTTTGCACTCCTTCTAAACAACGCCTTTTTTTAAAGACTTTGGCAAAGGGTAACGTCTACAAAACGGAGTCCACTCTGCTCGTAACATATTGTAGTTTTGCGAACAGAAAACTGTATTGAGATCAAATGTTTAATCGATGAGAAAATGTGCAAAAATCGATTTTTCGTTCCATCGTCTCCCACTGCCGGCCGCTGGGCTTCCTCTCACTACCATATTTGGCCAAGCGGATGCTTCTCATTTATACATCCGTTAAATATCTGTCTCATTGTTCTATCTGTACCGTAGCTGCCTCCCGTCCTCTACCATTACCGACCAAAGATGGCGGCGTCAGGAACCGCAGCCCCCCGTCGTCTTGTCCAGTATGTTGTGGTCCGGTCAGACCTGGTCCATACGTTGGCCTGGCCATTAGGGGCGGTTATAACGCAAGCCTGCCATGCTGCCATCGCTGCCATTCATCTGAACTACAACGACCCAGACACGCAGGAGTACTTGGCAGAACTGGACAGCATGCACAAAGTCGTCCTTCAGGTAGCTGGTGTAACGGATGTGAAATGGCTAGCTAGTTAGCGGGTACGCGCTAGTAGCGTTTCAATCAGTTACGTCACTTGCTCTGAAACCTAGATGTAGGGTTTCCCCTTAGCAAGTGACGTAACTGATTGAAACGCTACTAGCGCGTACCCGCTAACTAGCTAGCCATTTCACATCCGTTACACTGGGACTGGGGTACTATTATTAGCTTGTAAGTTAATCAATATTATACTGCTAATAGTGAACTAAATCGATATGCCTGTGTTTTGCGCGAACGTGGGCAAAAACAAGTTTCCTACTGATTTTGCCCATGCGCTCATATCAAGCTGCATAAAAATAGCCTCTCAATACAAGATACTTTTTTCATAAAGTAAATTTATACGTAAAGTTTCTTTATGTAAAGTAAATACAGTAGGATGGAATAATTATGCAGTGAATTATAGATGTGATTGTTGAGAAAATAAACTAATGCTTGTGATCTCCCTCATCTTTTGGTCAGGCTGTGGACCAGGCCTCCCTCTCCAGCCTGTCCGAGACGCTGACAGAGAAGGGGATCGCCCACAAGCTGTGGATTGAGCAGCCAGAGAACGTCCCCACCTGCCTGGCCCTGAAGCCTTACCCCAAAGACATTGTACATCCTTTGCTGCACAAGTTCAAACTGTTCAAATGACACAGAGGGACAAAGAGAGACCCCTGTTGAATGGAGTCTGGACCATGGCTCCACACCAGCCAGTTAATTTGGTGGTCTTCTTTTTGGTTGACCTGTGCATCTTGGTGATGCTGACGGGGAAGAACCAGCACTCAGTGTCCGTACTCCAACTTCACAAGGAAGAATCTCACTCTGATAAGCAGTGTCAGTGTTTGTCTTCCTACAGTAACAAGGAGACATCACTCACTGAATGAACACTGCCATAAAACGGGCATTTAAAGAGTGGATGTCTGTCCACCTAATTTGATGTGGCCACGTATCTTGTGATTCAATTAAATGGTGAATGGTTACGTAAGGTATTTTTTCTAGCCGCCAATGGTTGGAGTCTGTTTACAAACATACAAGATGCATTAAACATGGTCAACTAATTTGTGTCTTCTTGTATTATTATTAGTCACAATACACAGAATACAACCCTTACAATAAACTGAGGTTGAAAGAGGTAATGCAACTAGTGGCAATGTAGTGTGACAGTAATGAAAATGAGAAATACAGTGTAGTAAAAAAAGAAGAAGACAATCAACCAACATTACATATCCTGTTTTAAATGGTGTTTTTATTGCAAATGTGTTGCATTCTCACATTCATGGATGTTATAGATTTGTTAGTCAAAGCATAATTTCCTTCAAGGTCTGCATCTTCACCTTGGAAAAGCAATAGAGGGACCGAACGCACGAGGTGTGTGTGTTGTGTGTGTAAACTTTGAACTAATCCCAGTCTGAGCAGCCACATACCTCCCAAAAAATTGACAGACAAATAAGACTGTTTCAGTAGATGCAAAAACGTTGCTTTTCAGTCTACAGGGACCCCCTGTAACTACTTGACCCAGCCTGAGACTGATTTGTCTACGACGTCCTAAGAAAAGGTAGGTATTCCACTTGGACACAGAAATAAAAACATGCATAATTCTCCCAGATACTTCATTCATATTGTCCCACCCACACAGCTGCTCTGATGCCTGTCTAAAAACAAGTTAACACAAGTATAATAAACAAAACTGGACAAAATGAGTAAAATGTATAATATATATATTTATATTTATTTATATTAATTTTACAGGGGGAAAAGTGGAACCTCGTTTCAATGAGAAAGCATTGGCCTTATAAGTGGCGAGACAAGCTTTTAATTTCTCCATCCACAACCAACTTCAGTCTCGATTATGCAGCACTTACAATACTTGACAAACATCATGAGCAAACAGTTGCTCCAATACTCAGAACAGTTGAAGTAATACCTGTAGAAGGTAGAGTGCATTAATCTTAACAAGGATGTTAGTTGTTTCTGCATTAGGCAGTATGTTACAAGGTGGTGACAATGACAAAATGACAGACGCAGGGGATAGCAGTACACGTATGTAGGGCTGTTACTGCTTGGTGGAAATGACTAAGTCTAGAAATATATAGAATAGAACTGCCACTGGTCCCGTGGGGCTCAGTTGGTAGAGCATGGCGCTTGCAACCTGCTTCGATTCCCACGGGACCAGTACGGGAAAATGTATTAAGTCGCTCTGGATAAGAGCATATGCTAAATGACTAAAATGTAAAATGCTACAGTATAGACCAGAGCACAATGATTGCTGGTAGCTAAGAGCAGAGTTGAGGAGGAATGTTTTGAACAGTTAATGCTGCTGCAGGACAGGACGTATGAGTGTAAGCGCGTTAGTTATCTAATGGCCGAGGGGAGAGGGGCAGGGGATCACCTGAAGAAGAAAGGCATAGTTTAGATTGAGGATCTGTGGCAGAGAGAACGATCATGTGTGAAACTACATAAGAGTAGTAGTAGAGAATGTATACTTCTCTTTTGTAATCATATTGATGGGCTCTGCAACCAAGTTCTTAAGAACCTGAGAAATCTATATTTTACTTTCTATTACATTTAGGACACAGGAGACTGCTGAGGGGAGGACGACTCATAATAATCCCTGGAACGGAGCAAAAGGAACGACTTCAAACATATGAAAACCACGTGTTTGATGTATTTGATACCATTACACCTATTCCGCTTTGGCCATTACCACGAGCCCGTCCTCCCCATTGAAGGTGCCACCAACCTCCTGTGATTTAGGGGATTTATGATGATGAAATGGTAATCTGATGTGAACATGAGTAGTATTTATGATGGCCTGTTTCCTCTAAATAATTCTGAGATAAAGTGCAAAAGTAGATTGTATTTCTTGCAAATTCCTGGAATATTTAGATTTCTTGTACAAAAGTAATGTAAAATGCAGCAAACTTGTTTTATAAAGGTAAAGATAAAAAAAATCCTCATTAACATTATCATCAAACAGCGAGGAGCAGTCCTCTATGCAGAAAATACTGTATATACAAGAGGCACCTCAAATTTGGTATAAAGTATTCAGCTAAATAAATTGAAATATTTTATTGAATAATCTTATAATCTGTGAGATTCAGTTGATAGAGCAGACCCATAAATTCAGACAACTATCACCAATGCTAGTTGAGTAAAAAAAAGTAATAATAATTGGTTCACTAGGTTTCACTTCTTTCAATAAACTAAAATACCTTGATTTAAATAATTGATTCAAATTCTAGTTTGCTTTGAATACCTAAATCAGTGTTAGAAAAAAGCTTTTTGTTAAGGTGCATAGCTAGCTGTTGCAAGTTTCTCTCTTCCTGTAAACAGTGACAGCATGTCAGGCCCTACAAGTCTTTTTGCGTCTTTGCCAGGAGTCAACTGCAACAAGGAGAGGAAGTTTCTAACTGATCATACTTTGGGATATTCCAAAGAATAGAAGTTAGATAAAAATACTAAATCTGATAGGTCACTTGTCAGTATCTTAGGACAAATTGTGTGGAAAAGGAAATAAAGGACAAACTACCACAAATTAGTAGTGTGGTCAAGGAGGAGCTAGTATGTATAGACTATTTCCTTTTAGAAAAGTGAACAAACGCTACATTTTGTCTCGTCCAATTGCATGAGGCTTGCATATGATATGAATTAAACATCTTAAAGCTTTGGTCATTACTTTTTGAAAACGCTAAAAGTACATCAGGCGATCTACAAAAGCCCACTTAACTACCGAAGCGATGCTTCTCAGAATACAAGGTTCCACTTTCTCAGATCTGTTTAAACTTTTTGACAACAGAGAAATTAAATAATATGGCCCTTTTTTTTTTTTTAAATGAACCCGTACAAAAGCCAGTCCACACTGCTTCTCTCTCAGTAAAATCACATTCAGCAGTCGCTAAACCATTATCTCACATAAAGAGCAATCTGAAAAACACCCACAGGAAAACTTGCAGGTATCTAAAAAGAAGAAGAAATCAAATCAGGACATATTCAGTTTCCATCTTAAACACCAGATACACAGTATTAATCACATACACACACTCAGACAGTCATATACGTAAAAAAACAAACAATTAAAAAATAATAAAATGGAAGCGAGTAGTTAATACCACAAACTTGGAGCACTACATTTTGTCGATTCTGAACAAATACATATTCACATTGTCTGTTATATACATGTTAACATGTTGAAGAACCAGTTCAAATATTTACCTTGTACCTGTACTGAATGGACTGTCTTTGCCATTGAGCGGCTCTTGCATATAAGAATGTCTGTTAGTTAATGACCGTTGTCTAATGGTGCTTTGTATTTGGCATATTATATCCCAAATGCTAAACAGTTAATATTAACAGATCAGATGAACTTCTGCATTTGACATAGTTCTATTAACACTTTCTATACAGTAATGCCTGTTCCTAAATGAGGAGCGAAGGCTGGAGAGTATGTGAAGAAGATATCCATGAAAAGTTATCCTTTGTAACACTTCTGGGAGTATGAAACCGTTAGCTGGTACCCTATATAGTACAAATGTATACTGAAAACAAATGTAATCCTTCCACATACATTCTGTTAATTTTGTCTTGCTTCCGTGTGTTTTGTAAAGTGTATGTTTATTTACATATACCAAACAGTGGCTCAGGAATGGCTTTAACATTGATAAGTACTAATTGTTAACCCACATCCCTTTCAAATAGAAAATAAAACATTTACCTTATCAGAAGAAAAATACACTTAAATATCTCATCTATTAATCGTATATATATATATTGTTTTGAATTAAATGCAAAAGGCTAAAAGCAAAGCATTATTTTAAGTGTCTTAGAATGACAGGAACAAGTGGTATGTCAAATCAAGGTTTATCTGTTTCACAAATGAGTCTCTGAATTGGAACTGCTACCAGCTTTTCATGTTCATGTCAGGTTGAATTTGAGTTGTAAGCTGAGGACACCTGAGCCACTGTTTGGGTATAAAGCACAGGCACACAGACGCCATTGAAACTGTACACAACGTGATTCAGAAATCATAGCACATTAAAGGAGTTGGCATTCAGTTTGAGGCCTCTGGAGGAGGATGGTGATCATGCATGCTATTTCAACTGATCATCCCTAACCCTCCTCGGTTATTAGCTGTGCTCGGGTAATGTTGCACACTTTGTAAAATGCCTTGTATATACACAGTCAGATATCTAGTTGGACCATAACACCCTTAAGAAAGCCTTCTGTTAGTCAGAAATACACATACCCGGGATAGAGCAGAGAAATACACATACCCGGGATAGAGCAGAGAAATACACATACCCGGGATAGAGCAGAGAAATACACATACCCGGGATAGAGCAGAGAAATACACATACCCGGGATAGAGCAGAGAAGCCAAAAGCCAAATTAGACTTGATTTTTCATTATCATTACGTCGCCGAACTTTGCTCTTTCTGTTGTTGCTTTCTCTTCTTTTATTGCTTGTTAATAGGTTATTGTTTACCCACATAAAACATGGTGTTTTTTGGCCAGACTTTCTATGTGAATGAATGTGTATAGTAAAATATCAGAGGTTAGTGCTGATAGACAGTGTCTGACTGGGCAACAGTAGTCACATGAGCAGTCAAAAAGAGCTGTAGTGTGTGGCCAGTGGAATGACATCACGGGCAGAGAGTTGGAGGAGAGAGAGCACTGTGTTTCCAAGAAAACACCCCATTCAACGTCCATCACTTCTTAGTGAAGAAGTTCTAAGGTTACGAATTACGACCTATTCATGTCGTTGTGTAATATTGATAATCCATTCTTGTTTGTTTTGAGGTTCATTTAAGGGGATTAAAACATTCAAAGGGATGCCAAAAGAGCAGAGCTAGCCATTTCTAAAATCAATCAAATTCTTATACCGAGATTTTCTTTTTTCACATTACAGAACACAGAGCACATTTAGCAGTTACATTTTCATAATGCCAAATATCGCCTTAAAAAATTATAATAACTGACAAGTTACTCTCAAATAAAAAAACGGAAGAAAACCGCATTGAATCACAATGTATAGTTTGAGCTAAAAATGACAGTTGCATTTTAGAGTAATTAAATGATGCCTTTGAAAGGAAAGTAGAAAGTGTGAACTCATCCCAATTTGTGTCCATCTGTGCTGTACAATACCACCTGCACGGTTACACATGACAAACAATACTGATAGGCCAAGGAGAGCCCAACATGGCTCATATTCACAGCTGCTGGGGAGAAAAATGTGTAAGACAGACAGTTACTTTAACAGTCTGGTGGTTTGAAAATGTGAAAGACGGTGTTGCCAACTGAGCAGAGCAGCGCAATCTCCCATCCCATCCCGGCCGTGCTGCTTGTTGTCCTGACGACACAGACGACGAGAACAGAGAAACAAAAACAAAAAACGAGAGCTGGGAATTTCCTCCCATCAGGCACTGCAATGGAGAGAGCTAGTCAGTCACAGATCCAGCTGAAACTGAGCTTCCCACTGCAGAGGTTAAAAACCTAACATTCCCAAAACGTTGTCCCCAAAACGCCACCCCACGCTAGAGCAAAAGTTGAGACGACGGGTTAACCACCCACAGCTGAGCTCAGCTGCATGTTGATCGCACTCCCAAGACGCACTGCTGCGATGGCCTGACGGAACGAGCAATTAGGAACCAGATCCTCTTTTGACAGCCACGACGACTTGGCAAAACCGGAAGCTGATTCCTTTCTCAGAACAGAAAGCAGACTTTGTGTTGAAAGTAGGTAACCAGGAATGAGCGCTGAACGATCGCTGCTGCCTTATGGTACGGTATGGGCTGAGGCTGGCTGGCAGGCAGGCAGGCAGGTAGACACACTCTTACCTGGACCTCAGTCTCCATCCCAGGGCCCTCCTAACCAGTCCGGCAGGCAGGTGTCTAAAACCAAAGGTGAGAAAGAGAAGAGGTTGGTGGTCTGTGGAGCACCTCTCTCCTGGCAGGCGGCTGAGCTGAGAAGTCACTCTGTGAGGAGCTGCTGGAGGAGGCTCTTCTGCTGGGACTGGCTGCTCTGAGGCCCCTGGGGGCCCTTCTGGGTGCCTATGGACCCCGACTGGTTCAGGTAGGAGTCGCTGCCCACCAGGTTCACCGTACACTGGACGTCGGCAAACACTTGAACCTGCTGTACCTGATGAGGAGAGGAGGGAGAGAGGAGGACATTAGTGAAGGAAGGAGGGAAAAGGATAGAAGGAAATGAAAGTGATAGGTGGGCATTAGTGAAATGGTTCACCACGACAGTTTTGGTCAGTTAAGGGCAGCTTGGACGGTGCGTTATTGCTTTTGTACTTGACTTCTAAGTTGAAGCGGCTGACATCAGGTGTGGCACCCTCACCTGATCGTTACACATGGAGTTGATGTCGCCAAGGTTACTGTTGCCCATGCCAACAGGTGGTCCAATGGAAGGTAGCGAGCCCATCCCCCCTGAGCCTCCTGCCATTGACACAGTGATACTCATGTTGTTGTAGACCCCCTGTTGCTCAAAGGCCTGGGGCGTCGTCTGACCAGACTGGCTGAACAAGCTGACACAGACAGAACACACATTCATGATACCAGTGGCTTAATGTACACTCTTCTTTCAGTTGCTATATCTGGTCATTACAATTACTAGGAAATTATATAGAAGCAGTTGATACATTTTGGTACCTTCTTCACTTCAAATAATTAAACACATGTGGTATAATGTTACATAAGTGATTGTTTGAAAGAATCCTCTAAGAAACAAACAAGTAATTATGTAATAACCATCTGACCTTGTATTTTCTATGTAAATAACAAGTCAATAACAGACTATGCAATTTACACATTTACACAGGCATGGCTCTGGCCACCTCACCTGTTTCCGCCCATGCCAGCTTGCTGCCAACTCTTCATGTCAGGTGACTGGTACCCAGGAGGCTGGGCCTGCTGGAGCAGAGGACTCTGGGAGGTGGAGTTCTGAGGGGACAGCAGGGGACTGGTGGGGCTGAGCTCTGTAGGGAACGAGGGGTCTCCTTGCTGGACCATACCTTTGAGGAGAAGGACAAAGAGATGCTGTTAGAACATTCTAGAGTCTAGACCATTTTGATATTTGTCAGCAGCACTTTATTCCATTTTCTATTGAACCTGTCTGCACACTACTTTTTGATATTGACAATCTCAGCACATTATATGCTATTTTGATATTGATATTAACACCACATTGTACTGACAAGTTCAGATGTTATAGAGACAGTGATTATGGTGGATTCCCAGGTAGCCTAGTCACTCACCTGGTCCTCCAAACTGCTGGAAGAGCACAGGCTGCACCGCCGAGTTCACCGCCCCCCCAAACTGTCCCTGCATCCCCCCCATCATAGTTGCTTGGCTGCCCATAGGGCTCTGGCCCGACAACTTGGGGTCCTGGGTCCCTCCCATGGGGTTGAATAGGCTGGGGGAGCTGGGTGGATTCCCTGGCATGGGGCTGTAGCCTGGAGGGTAGCCAAACTGTTGTTGCTGTGGCTGGGGTCCTGTTTGTCCCCTGGTGGCCCCCATAGGCCCCCCGCCCCCCATGCCCTGCCTCATCAACATGACCTTCTGCTGCAGGAGTTGTCTCTGGCGGTGCTGGAAGCTATAGAGCTCCCGCTGCCTCTGGGCAAGCATCTGGGCGTTCAGAGGAGGCTGCAGGGACAGAGAGAAAATAGGGGACTTTTTATCTGCAAAACAGCCCTCATAGTTACCCAAATTAACTAGACCATCCGAAATAGACTGGAAGGAACTATATTCAGAGAGAGGGAGAGGCGGATGGAGAACAGAATAGGGCACTTAGTTTTCATACCAATAATTCAGTGTAACTAGCTACAATGCGCAGGACTTCCTCAATACACACCATGCCGCAATACAGAAATAGAGGAAGCGTAAACACTGAGAACAAGAAAGAAGGAAGCATGAGCACATGATTGTGAGTTCCCCAAAAACACTCACCTGAGAGGGCATCTGAGGCTGCTGCCCTCCCTGACGCATCCCCATGGAAATGTGAGCTTCCCCTGGGAACGGGCTCATGGCAGCCAGCCTGTTCTGCAGCTGAGAGAGAGAGAGGGGGGGGGGGGGGGGGGGGGGGGGGAGTGAGTCACACGACTGATAGAGGAGAGAGCAGACTCAGAGTTGAAATGATAAGAGAGACGAGAGAGGAGGGAGTGAGAGCAGATAGAGAGAAGAGAAGTGATTGAGAGAGAAAAGGGACTGATGCGGGAAAAGGGGAGAATGAGAAGAGAAGTGGTTGAGAGAGAAAAGGGAAATGGGAACCTAATATTTGATAAAGAGAAGTGTGAGAAGACCAGTTATGAGAACAATATTCTTAATATCCTTTACTTTGCCATGAGGTCTTTGAAATCAACCTGATCAGCTAGCAGAATAATCACTAAAGTCAGAATAATCCTCTCTCTCTCAGCATAAATGATAACAATCAATCACTCTAAATGTACATACGGTTCAGTACTCCCCTACCATAGAGGGGCTTGTAGCAGCCCTTTAGTTCCCCTGTTTGTTCTTCTGTACCATAATGGAGCGTAGGAGGCGCTCCACCTCACATGACTACCCATTTCACCAAGATAGCTAGCTCTGCTTAGCCACACAACACAATGGCACATTAATACAATGCAGGGCTGCCTGAGATTTACTATTGCTGAGCCAGTGTTTAACGAGCACGGGCTCTGACTGGGATTAAAAGGCAATGCTGCGTGACACAGGCTTCATTAACATCAACAAGGCCTGTTAAAGCCCACCCCCTCCTGTGTAGAGGAGAGGAGGGAATCAACTATGTCCACATTAGAAAAGTGGACCAGGGGAGTGGATCAGGGGAGTGGACCAGGGGAGTGGACCAGCCTGGGTAGGTAATCGTGGTCCTCTTGAGCAGCAGTGTCTGTTGGCATTTAACGGATCCATTTAGTGCACACACCTGGTTTTATTTAGCTTAATCTGGTGTGTTAGGGCTGTGTTGGAACAAAAGTCTGCAACCCCTGATGTACCCGCTTTGCCCTGCCCAGCCCATCCCACCTGCTGTGGGCCCTGCAGCCTCTGTTGCAGCTGTAACCTCAGCTGGTTGGGAGGCAGCCGGAGCTGGTTGGTCATGCCAGGCGCTCTGCCCATGCCAGGCCTCAGCATCATGCCCCCAGGGAAGGCCCCCCTGGGTGCACCGAAGCCCCCCATACTCTGCACCCCTGCTATCTCTGGAGGGAACTGGGCAGGGGGGCCAGGGTTGAACTGAGAGGGGTAGCCGGGCAGCTTGGGGTCCATGGAGATGGGGGTGGTGGCAGGAGGCTGGGAGGGGAACCGTTGAGGGACGGGGTCGAAGCAGCCGCCCTGGGGAGAGGAATGGTCAGGGTCAATACTGGGTTAATTACAGTCCAACAAACACCCCAGGACCAAACAAATCAGTACATCAAGCATGCGTCAATGATTGCACTACTATACTGATGGAAAGAAACTATTCTGTGGTGCTTTGGACAGGAATTTCAATTAACTCTCTTTATTTAACGCTCATTCAGCTCCGTAGTGTTGTAGAGTATGACAGTGCCTGTCCTCTTCCATATATATGTAACAATCGCAAAACTTAAAAAAGACAAATACAATCTACTATCATTCTCCTCCTCTGGTACCTTCACCAGCTTGTCGATGCCCAGGGCTCGGTCCAGCTCAGCCAGCTCGCTCTCGTCTGTGCCACTCAGGAAGGACACCAGCTGGTCCAGGAGGGCCTTCTCGTCATTACGCCCCTCGGGGGTGGTGGGGGGGCACAGCAGCTCATCCAGCGGGCACGGGACACACTGCCTGCTCCACACACAGGGGGAGTCCGGAACATGGGAGTGTGTCGATGCAATATAAAGACGGGCAAGGTTTGTTTCTGTGTGCCTGTGCATTGGAATGTGAGCAATGAGGAATGTATGTGTCTGTGTGTTTCTTCTACATAGAAGTACTATACTCACTCCTGAGGGGAGGCCAGAGAGGCTTGCACAGGGTTTCCCATGCCTCCATCAAAGGACAGAGTCTCAGTCAGGGCCAGGGTCTGGAACTGCTGAGAGTCTGTCTCCATCTTAGACAACGCTGGAGGACAGCACAACACACTCTTAATGAACCACCAAGAAACAAACAACTAACCCATAGATTCCATTTTATTATGTAGTAATTATGTAATTCCAGATATTTGATATGAGCGTATTCTGGTTCATACCGGTGTTGGAGTTAAATGAGTTCATTAGTCCATGCTCTTTAAAGGGGCTGCTGCTGTCTTTGGGTGTCTGGAAGAGCTCCCCTTGTCCCGGTCTCTGGCTGGGGCTGCAGAAGTCAAAGTGTGACTGGTTCTGCAGGCTGGAGCCATCAGTGAGCCCTGCAGTCACAAACAGACACATGGTCAGGACAAGTCATTTCCTGGGAGGCCACACTAAAAATGAAAACAGGCAGCATACAGTGGGGTGTGGAGTCAGGGGCCTCTCGCCCTCTGACCCTTTATCGTGACCCCTCACTCCTGACCCCCTTTATTCCTGCCGTACCTCGGCTTGGTCTTCCGGGAGGCTCCCTCTTCACGGTCACGGCCTTGGCCTTAACAATGTTTGCCCCACTGGGCTGAAGCTGGGTAGGGGACTGAAGTAAGGTAGGGGACTGAAGCTGGGTAGGGGACTGAAGCTGGGTAGGTGACGGAAGCTGGGTAGGTGACGGAAGCTGGGTAGGTGACGGAAGCTGGGTAGGAGACTGAAGCTGGGTAGGGCACTGAAGCTGAGAAGGGGACTGAAGCTGAGAAGGGGACTGAAGCTGGAGATGGTTCTGAGGTTTGGTTTGAAGAGGTGATTGGAGCCAAGGCTGTGTCTGAGGCTGTGGAGGTGAATGGAGCCGTGGTTGAGGTTGGGTTTGGCTATGGGACGACAGGGCTTGGGTCTGGGGACCACCCTGCTCCTCGCTGCCCTGCTTGGCCCCTGCGGGGCCCCTGAGGGTGGGCAGCAGCTGGCTTAGAGGGTCCAGGTCAGCAGATCCACTGGGGAACTGAGAGAGAGAGGGAAAGGGAGAAAGGGAGAGGGAAAGAATGAAAGGGAGGGAGAGGGGGAGCAAGAGAGAGGGACAGAGAAAGAGAGTAAAGGTCAAAGAACTTCAAAGGCTGCTGCTGGTAGCTCTGTGCTGGAGAGAGACAAAGTTGAAGAGCAGGGGCCACAAATGAACACAACTAGCTTCTGCCTGAGGGCAGTAAGGGAGTGTTACTATGGGCTCAACGTAAATAGAACAAATACAGCAGCGAATCACATGCTCCCTTTAGAAGGCAGCAGCAGCATCCACTCAGACAGCCAGCCACTGTGACCACCCCAGCAACAGAAGTCCTAGAAGTCCCTAATCCTAACTCCCGGCCCTAACCCTAAAATCTAACCCTAACCTTAACTATAACCCCAAACTTAAACTGTCTGAGAGGTCTGCATGTCTGGGACGTGATCTTGCTGCATCTGGATACTACAGGGACTGTGTATGAGGTGTGAGCTGTAGACTGCAGGTGGGAGGAGTAGGGATGCAGACAGTACCGGGTCTCTGGACGGCCTGCTGTCTGCAGGGCTGGGTTTGGGCTTGGGGCTGGCGCAGGCTGCAGCGCAGGGCGTAGTGTCCCCGCTGGCCCTCTTCTCAGTCTTGACCCGGACCGTCTGCAGGCTGAGAGCAGCCGGAGGGGGCAGGTCGCCCAGGTCCTTCTCATCCGTGTCCAGGAGGAAGCGCAGCAGCTGGTGGTCCTGAGGGGTGGTGGGGGGTCCGTTGGGGTTGGCGGTGGCAGGGCTGGCAGGAGGCTCCTTCTTGATCTCAGACTCCTTGCCGTTGCTGCCCTCAGCCGGGCTGCTGTTCTGCAGGAGGCGGTGGAGGATCTTGTGGCGCTCCGTCAGCGTGCTGTGGGAGGCCGGGCACTGAGGGATGGAGGTGGGTTTGGTAGATGTGTTTTTGGGGTCCCTAGGCACCCCCACTCCGCCGTTGTCCAGGGGCTGGTTGAGTTTGGGGTTCCCCCCTAGTTTTCCTTTAGCCAGGTCCTCTCCGCCCCCACCTCCTCCTCCTCCCTCGGGGGGCTTGGCGGGGGGAGGGCGCGCTGGGGAGCTGGTGGGGGTGCTGGCCTGCCTCTGAGGTAAAGGGGAGGGCAGAGAGAAACCCAGGGGGGTCCCTGCTCCACCGTCCCCACCAGAGTGGTGCCGGCTGAGGATTCCACTTCCACCGCCACCAGCTCCACCTCCCAGGGACGGTGCCGGAGAGTGCAGGCCAGGGGTGGAAGGGGAGAAGGGGTTCCCCGGGACACGCGGGCAGCCGCCCAGCCCCGGACTGGCCCTGGGGGGCCTGGGCGACATGAATGAGGTAGGGGTGGCAGTGAAGGGGCTTCCCAGGGGCGAGGGGCTGTTGACCTGCTGAGGACACATCCGGTTGGGCGTCAGGTACCCTGCTGAATGGCTGGTGGGTGTGGTGGGGGCGGTGGTGCTGGAGCTTTTGCCATTGTTGAGATGGAGGCCCAAGGTGGGGCCTGGGGCTTGGCTGGCCTCACTGCCCGAGGGAAGGGCAGGGGAGTGGGAGGGAGCAGGGCTCCTATGGGTCAGTAGAAGGCTGGAGTTAGTGTTTTCCTGAGAGCTAGCAGTGTTGTGTTCCCTACAAAAGGAAAACAAGAGCAAAACATCAGCTGGGTGAGAGAAATATTCTGGAAATGTATTTTCTGTTTACATTGTTTACATCTTGTCAATTCCTACCATTCCAACCATTGTTGATTGGCAATAAAGACATATATTCTACTTGTTCCATATGACTTGCCAGTGTGTGTGTTCATGTGTGTGTGTGTGCGGTTGTGTGCGAGTCACCTGTCGATAGTGTGAATGCCCATGATGAAGGGCTGAACGTCATGGTTAGGGGGGCAGCAGAACTTGCAGCGGGTCTGAGCGCTGAGGGGGGTCCCATCGCTCAGGTTGAACCGGTAAAGAGGGCTGATGGCCGTGCCATGAGTCATCACTGGCAACACACACGCACAAACAACAATTGAGCTACTTATCAGTGTGGCGTTCTTTATGAAATAAAAGAAAGATGTTTCTGTAATGGTACGATATGGGGGTACTGTGTTGTTACAGCCTGATTATTGACAATAGTACAGAACGTTTCTTTCCGCTCTCTCTTCCACCCCCCTTCTCTTCCTCATCCTCTCCCCACCCCTTTATCTTCCTCATCCTCCCATTCTCTCCCCACTCCCCTTCCTTATCCTCCCCTTCTCTCCCCACCCCCCGCTCTTCCTCATCCTCCCCTTCTCTCCCCACTCCCCCTCTCCTCACCCTCGTGGAGCAGCTTCTTGGCGTGGGAGGGTTCTTTGCCCTGCGGCTGGAAGAAGGCGTAGATACACTTCCTGACCAGGTCCTCCCAGCCCGGTCGCCCCGTCGCCCGCAGAGCACTGGTCTCTATGGAGATGATCTTCCCTGGACACACACACACATCAGTAACAGTGGTCTATTATGAGGTCAGATGTACAGGAGTAGTGAGAGCTGAAACCCCGTCCTTGCCTTTCCTCTCTAGGTAGGTTTACCAACAAGCCTGTTTATTGTGTAACACTCTCCAGTTAGTCCACCTTCTGGAGCAACATGAAAGCTCTCTAATTTACAAATTGGAGAGTGTGTGCATGGAGTTTTTGTGTGAGAGGGTAGAGTTGAGAGGTAAAAAGTGAGAGGTCAGGGATTAATACCTGTGGGGTCCTGTTTGGTGATAAAGGACTCAGTGCGGATGGCGGGTAGCTGCTGGGGGCGGGGCATCGGGCAGGCTATGCAGATCAGACAGCTCTGCAGGTCTGGGCACAATACAGATCAAAGGTCAGAGTTAAGCCTCTAACGTGTGTGTGTGTGTGTATGTGAGACTGTGTGTGTGTTTGGGTGTGTGTGTGTTAGCTGTAATAAACAGGGCGTCACCATGTCTAACTCTTTCTCTCCTATATGGCTCTGGTCTCGTTAGGACAAGGTAAAGACCAGCGTGATGTCATGCTGCTGACACACCTTTTTGAATGTGTATGACATGAGTGTGTATGTAAACATCTGTGTGCATACCTGGCATGTATCTGTGTATGTACAGTAAGCTGTATGTATCTGTGTATGTACAGTAAGCTGTATGTATCTGTGTATGTACAGTAAGCTGTATCTGTGTATGTACAGTAAGCTGTATGTATCTGTGTATGTACAGTAAGCTGTATCTGTGTATGTACAGTAAGCTGTATGTATCTGTGTATGTACAGTAAGCTGTATGTATATGTGTGTGTGCTCACCATCTCCCTCCTCCGGCATGGCTTTGGGCTGGGAGACAGTAAAACACTGCATGATGTCGTACTGCTGTCGTGCCTCCTGGTTCTCTGAGTCCACCTCATCAGGAGGCCTCTTTAGCATCCGGCATTTAAATGTGTTACTGTTCCTCCGACTCTGCTCCTGGGGCCACGGCACCCCGTTCACTACGCACACACACACATAAAGACAACATCAGTAACGGTGTAGACAGACACACACATCATTAGGAACAGGGACACACACCACTACACAGGACATACAGGAGAGTGTGTGAGAAAGAAAAGAAAGGATGAGGGAGACAGGATGACAGAGGCAGGTAAAACCAATGTGTGTGATGTAATAATAATAGTTTGAAAACAGACAGGATGACATGTCTGGGGCAGAGAGAGAAGAGGGGGATAAGGAGAGAATAAACGAGACAGTAGTAGTGAGGGTCTAGTGAGTTTAAACTGAAGACAGGCAGGCAAGTAGTTGACGTGTTAACCTCTGCTGGTATTAACCCATCCTGCCTTCCCTAGTCTATATAGAGGGATTATTGGGGGATTCATGGAACACTGACCCTCTGTTGGCTCTGTTGACTCCTGGTTACTATGCTCTTATAGCTGTCACATGATCTGTGACAGCTATGATACTGTACCTAGAGGCAAAGGTTCCTCTCCTCTCTTACCTCCTCTCCATCCTTAATGGTTATGTACTCTTATAATCTCCAGTCGGCACAGCCAGAAGAGGACTGGCCACCCCTCAGAGCCTGGTTCCTCTCTAGGTTTCTACCTAGGTTCCTGCTTTTCTAGTGAGTTTTTCCTAGCCACCGTGCTTCTACATCTGCATTGCTTTCTCTGTGGGGTTTTAGGCTGGGTTTCTGTATGGCACTTTGTGACAACTGCTGATGTAAAAAGAGCTTTATAAAATACATTTGATTGATCCCTTTCTCTCTTACCTGTCATCTCCCCTTTATCATGTTCTTCTTTTCCTTCCTTCCTCATCTCTTTCCTCCTACTCGACATCAACCCCTCTTTCTTGGTCATTCTCTCTTTTCCTCCCTTCTCTCTCTTGCTTCTCATCCTCTCGTCATCTTCTTCCACCTCTCCTACCTCCCCCTCTCTCCTTCCTCTCACCCTCCTCTCCTCCCTTCACCATCATCTCCTGCCTCATCTCATCCCCTCTTCTCTCATCCACCTCTCCTGTCGTCCTCACCGAGGCTCTTGGGCAGCAAGTTGCGGACAAACTCGCCGTGGTCTCCCACATGGAGGATGCTGTAGACGCTGGAGGTAATCAGCTCTTCCTGGGTGTAGCCTAGGTAACCCGTCACATTCTCCGACACAAACACCATCCGGCCCTCGCGGTTCGCCACAAAAAAGAAGCCGTCCAGAGCCTGGCCCGAAACAGAGGGAGGGACAAAAGAGGAGTGATACGGACACCTCCGGAAGAAGGGGAACACAAAAAGGGAGAAGGGGGGACCTCAGCCTCTCTCTCAGCCCCAGCCTCAGGGAAAGTGGGCCAGGAACTAACGGGGCATGCATACTGACACTGGGCCTCACTGGGAAACTACCTCCTGAGAACCACACATACAGTCACTGAATCACTCTGGACAATACAGAGAAAATGTTGAAGACAGAGAGATTCTAACTAAATTGCTGTCATCCCTCAAAATTACATTTGAACTTTTACACAAAAACAACACTTTATCTAACTTTGTATGAATCTACTGTGAGCAGGTGCAATCTAATTACTACCCATGTATTTACTAATGACCAACCAATAAGATGATTATCTTCTCAATAAGATGATTATCTTCTCACGAAAGAGTACCTGTGCTTTAGAAAGCGGCATTACTGAATTATCCAATCAATGGATAAGTGGATACTTCCTGTGTCTCTCACTGAAATTCAAATTCCACCAACCTTTATTGTTTCACTCACCTCGAGCAGCAGCGGCCCCAGAGCCTCTTTCTCCACCATCCCCTGACTACTGGACGAGATGTCACTCTTCTGCACCTCATCTTCCGGTGACATCATAGCCGCTTTCTCTGCAGGGGGCAAACGCACACACAGATCTTAAGAACAGTTCCAATACGGGGGGACTGAACATGGGGTGATCAGCCATTGGTAGCATGTACTTTTAGTCTTCCTTATTTTACTGACATCAAACATTACATAGGCATTATGGAATTACTTAGTAACTCCAAGTAATAACTCCTAAGTAGCTTGTTATATAAGTTATTCCCCTCATAATGAAGCTGGTATTATTCAATAGAGAGTAATGAACTGTGTGGGCTGTTGATGAACTGTGTTCTGATGACATCAGTCCAGCTCAAAGGGTTAGGGGGACTCAACACAGCACATGACTACAGCATTCTGTAACTGTACAGCAGCTAAAGCCAACGACTGGAAGTGAGCGGGAAACGGTCTGTTTATTCTGGCATGGACACCAATGAATACTGCTTGGAGCAGGGTTTATAATTAAACCATACCCCATGTAGATACATATATCATGTGAAAAACTCTTAAAAAGCCATTCAACAATGACCCAAATCTCTTCTTGGACCTGGTGTTAGCTTTTACTTAGGACAAAAAGGGCCAAAGAGAGTGATGAGGAGAGGGAGCCAGGGAGGGGGATAGTGGATCTGTGTATTGTCAAGTGACAATGTTTTTTTCTCTTCTTGATCAATGACCTGATGATAGGCTGCTGACGCCCTGGCCTGGCCCTGGTGTGGACAGAGAGAAAGATGCTGATCTGAGAGATGATGATTGGTGCCTGAGGCCAGCAGGGTGAAATAGATTACAGATACAGAGAACTAGACTGATCAGAGAGCGAGAGAGCGAGGCCAGACCTGCCATCACATGTCATTACTGTACTGTAGGCCTGACAGAGAGAGAGAGAGAGAGAGAGAGAGAGTGAGAGAGCGAGAGAGAGAGGCCAGACCTGCCATCACATGTCATTACTGTACTGTAGGCCTGACAGAGAGAGAGAGGCCAGACCTGCCATCACTGTACTGTAGGCCTGACACACACACACACACACACAGAGAGAGAGAGACAGAGAGAGAGAGAGAGAGAGAGAGAGAGAGAGACAGAGGAGAGGAAGAAAAATACAGTAGGCCTAAATATATAGAGAAAAGAGTGCAAATGAAGGAGAAGATAGATACAGCGAGAAGGAAGACATGAGAAAGAGGAAAGGATTAAGGAAGGGAGGACAATAGAGAAAAGAGGAAAAGAAAGTGTCCCAGTCTATCTGTTAGCCAGCCTGTTACCCAGGGTCTCTGGGGGTGGCTCTAAATATACAGTCTGTTGTCAGAGAGGCTGTATTATTCATATCCAGTACCTATCAGCACCCTCACACTGTCCTCAACTGTCCTCACAGGGCAGGACTACCCTACAACCATAATGAGGAGAGGACCTCCCTCGCCCCCCCTCCTCCTCCTCCCCCTCCCCTCATTCCTCACTGACTGGGCCCAGTCTTGGCCGGTGACACCTGATCCAGTCCCACCGAACTGCCCTCCCCTACCTTCAGGCTAAGCTCAAACCATACACCCCCACCCCGAGTACTTGGTTCGGCCCCCTCTGGTCTCTTGGCCCTCCCACCCCTATTGGAGGGCAGCTCCCGCTCAGCCCAGTCAAATCTCTTCTGTCCTGGCAACCCAATGGGGAACAAGCTTTCCCTTAATGTCAGGACAGTGGAGTCCCTACCCATCTTCCGAAAACGTCTGAAACCCTACCTCTTTAGACTATCTTAAATAAATCGCAATGACGGCCCCCACCCCCCTCATACAATTTTAAATAACTAAATGCACTTGTCTTTTACTACTACCACTGACTTTGCTGATAACTACTTTATTGAGGGAATACGATTGTGATATGTTGTTGTCTCACGCAGTTATCGTAAGATGAATGCAGTTATTGTCGCTCTGGATAAGAGCATCTGCTAAATTACTAAAATGTAAACGGAAAATGTAGGTCACGACCAGCGTGATGTCAACACGCAGCGCTCACTGTACAGACATGTCCCCACCAAGTAGCCAACAGCAGGAGCAGAGAGTGATACTATAAAGAAAGAGGAAGGAGAGAAAGGAAGAGGAAAAGAGGAAACAGAGGTACTTTTCTCCGTACTCCTGACCACACCAGTCAATCTCCTCCGTATCCTCTCCAGGGAGAAGCAAACAGAGAGGAGTGTATATTTATGAAGCGCAGGCTGGCCGGTGCCCAGGTCTTAAAATCAGGGTGGCGAGAGAGCACATCACTGTGAATCATGTGTGGTATTCCAGGAGGCCAAGCACTGAAACCAAAACCAAAACACAACAAAGTCCCGCCGTAATTAGGTTATTGACAAATCAACCAGGGCTAGGTGAGGACTTTATGGTACAGAGACATGAATATCCTGCAGCAGGCCTGCTGGTTGGGCCGCGTGCTGCACTACTCCTCAGATACACTACTCTACTACTTTCTGGTTGTCACCAGAGCAGTGTTTAACTTCCCAAGTGTGCAAATGCATGGGCAATTCCAGTTGTTTGGAATTGGTGGGGCTAACAGGATACAGGGTATTTTTCTCCTGTTGAGGATGTGATTTTCTTCCCAAAATAGTTAACACATCTGGAGTCTTCTGAGAAGTCAGGGTCTGTCCTTGTCTATCTCAGAATCAGATAGGAGAGGGGGAGAGGGTGGAGGGGGACACAGAGGGGGCAAGAGGTGAAAGAGGGGAGAGTTTAGAGGGCGAGAGAGAGAGAGCGAGAGAGAGGGGCACAAAGGAGCGGAGTGCGGCCCTAGGGATAGGAGGGGGAGGGGTGAGCATGAGCGGTGTGTGTTCCTGGTTCTCCCTGCGTAGGGGAAAGGGAAGCTGGGCTGTGCGAGGCCCTCTTGCACAAGGTCAGGGATCTCAGCCATTGGCTGCTCTCTCACACATCCCTAGCTCTGACTGACATCGCAGGGGCCGCTAGGACCCTGACAACCTCATGCCATTGTTATGTCAGCTCGAAGTAGGCTCATGCGGGGGGGTGCATAAAATAAACAGAGGATCTCATCTCGTTCAACAACCCCCAAAGCCTTACAAGGAGGAAAACACACACACCCTGACCCTAATGTTTCCCTTCATTTCACTGAGGCTGAAACAGGGAAAATGGCACCTTCTACACAGCACAGAGGCTTTTGGAGAGCCACCGTTGCGTGTGCTAATTCTGGTGCAGGCAAGTGAGCGCCACTGTTTACTCTTACACTTCTACTCCACTGCGTCTCCCTGCCTGCCCGCTTAAGGCCAACACCAGCCCTCTCTTAGTCCGTTGGGCCTCCGGTACTACCCTATTCCAGATAGGAAACCAGGGCTGGAAGGAATATTCTAATTTACACCAACATTCTGAGTCTCCAAGCCTGTTTGTGATTATGGGGATCAGGGCCAGGAATTAAAATACGTTTGAGCAACTACGCCTTTCTGTTAGGCAGCCATCTTAACGCCTGTGGTGTGTGTCTAATGTATATACACTACAGTGCTGCTTAGAAACGCCCACTGCTTGTGTGTGTCCATACTAACAGGATGCTTGATGGGATCTCTGATGGCAGGGAGAAAGCTGGGTAAATACATACTGAACCATGTAGTCTCTTAGACACAGATCTTGGATCAGCTTTCTCTCCCCAAATCCTAACCTTAAACATCAGAATGAAAAAGAAAAACCTGATCTTAGATCAGAGCCTCAGGGACAACCTCATCATCATCCTACTCTAACTGCTTTAGTTTCCATCCAGGCTATGAGGGTTATTATTCCAATGGTGTGGTCGTAACATAATGATCAGAGGGGTCTCAAGTTAAATTAAAATGTTAAGGCGCGGACCTTAATCGGACACGGTTGTTTGCAAGAGGGATTTAAAGGCTTGTAAAACAAAATCTCCTCCATCACTTCGATCTAGCCCATCATTTCAAAGCCTACAGGTTCCCATTCCTAGTAGCCAAATACAACTACATTACTACTACATTGGTTTTGATTTATGACCTACACTCTCAGAAAGAAAGGTACTGAATTGTACTTAAAGGGGCACAATCTCTTCACTGTAGTGGTACCTGGTAAGGTACGCCCATTGCACTATTAGTTACAGATACTTAATTGTACCCCTGCAGTTCATACCTTTAGGGGACAAGACAGTATAATTTTTACAAATAAACGCAGCAAAAAAAGAAACGTCCTATCAGTGTCAACTGCGTTTATTTTCAGCAAACTTATATGAACATGAACATAACAAGATACAACAACTGAGACATAAACTGAACAAGTTCCACAGACATGTGACTAACAGAAATGGAATAATGTGTCCCTGAACAAAGGGGGGGGGGGGGGGGTCTAAATCAAAAGTGACAGTCAGTTTCTGGTGTAGCCACCAGCTGCATTAAGTACTGCAGTGCATCTGCAGTACTTAATGCAGATGCACTGCATGGACTGCATCAGACTTGCCAGTTCTTGCTGTGAGATGTTACCCTACTCTTCCACCAAGGCACCTGCAAGTTCCCGGACATGTCTGGGGGGGGGGGGGGGAATGGCCCTAGCCCTCACCCTCCGATCCAACAGGTCCCAGACGTGCTCAATAGGATTGAGATCCGGGCTCTTCGCTGGCCATGGCAGAACACTGACATTCCTGTCTTGCAGGAAATCAGGCACAGAATGAGCAGTATGGCTAGTGGCATTGTCATGCTGGAGGGTCATGTCAGGATGAGCCTGCAGGAAGGGTACCACATGAGGGAGGAGGATGTCTTCCCTGTAACACACAGCGTTGAGATTGCCTGCAATGACAACAAGCTCAGTCCGATGATGCTGTGACACACCGCCCCAGACCATGACGGACCCTCCATATCGATCCCGCTCCAGAGTACAGGCCTCGGTGTAACGCTCATTCCTTCGACGATAAACGCGAATCCGACCATCACCCCCGGTGAGACAAAACCGCGACTCATTGGTGAAGAGCACTTTTTGCTAGTCCTGTCTGGTCCAGCAACGGTGGGTTTGTGCCCATAGGCGACGTTGTTGCCGGTGATGTCTGGTGAGGACCTGCCTTACAACAGGCCTATAAGCTCTCAGTCCAGCCTCTCTCAGCCTATTGCGGACAGACTGAGCACTGATGGAGGGATTGTGCGTTCCTGGTGTAACTCGGGCAGTTGTTGTTGCCATCCTGTACCTGTCCCGCAGGTGTGATGTTCGGATGTACCGATCCTGTGCAGGTGTTGTTACACGTGGTCTGCCACTGAGAGGACGATCATCTGTCCGTCCCGTCTCCCTGTAGCGCTGTCTTAGGCGTCTCACAGTACAGACATTGCAATTTATTGCCCTGGCCACATCTGCAGTCTTCATGCCTCCTTGCAGCATGCCTAAGGCACATTCCCACAGATGAGCAGGAACCCTGTGCATCTTTCTTTGGGTGTTTTTCAGAGTCAGTAGAAAGGCCTCTTTAGTGTCCTAAGTTTTCATAAATGTGACCTTAATTGCCTACCGTCTGTAAGCTGTTAGTGTCTTAACAACCATACCACAGGTGCATGTTCATTAATTGTTCATGGTTCATTGAACAAGCATGGCAAACAGTGTTTAAACCCTTTACAATGAAGATCTGTGAAGTTATTTGGATTTTTACGAATTATATAAAGGTACAAATGTGAATTTTTGAGGTACCACCACAGTGACAAAGCGGTTTGTTCATTTGAATAGGCACAAATTGTCCTCTTCTTTAAACCAAGTGCCTCAAGTGTACACGCCTCTCCGCCATACACCAATGTAGCAAATTCAGGGGGTAGCCCCACCTGGGACTCAAACCTGGGTCCTGCGACAAGCCAACAGTTTAACCATTATGCCAAGAGGTCTGTGTTGAGTAAGGTCTGTAAAATATTAATTACAGCTATTTACTGTCACATGTTATGTTAGCCTTTAGAGCTTTAATTAAGAAAACCATAAACCACTTAAACACTTCGATTCAAGATTAGCCCCCCAAAAATAACTGAAAGCCACGCCCCCCACGTATTTAAATTCTGTAAATAAAATGGGCAATTCTTCTTCATCATTGTACCTTATGGTGGGTACAAATACTTTTTTCAATACAATGTTAATTTGTAGCTTTTCTGCTTAGCCAAGGTTAAGATCAGTACCATCAAGAATCATAAGGGTACACATAGGGTACACAAAATACAGTTTCTTTGAGTGTGTGATGATTGTACCTTTATATTCCAAATATTTGGTACAAAAATTAACCATTATACTAGATTATCCGCACATGTTGGAGCTAGGAACACAAGCATTTCACTACACCCGCAATAACATCTGCTATATATGTGTATGTGACCAATACAATGTGATTTGATTTGACAAGTACCCTAAAAGGTAATGAACAGTACAGTGAGATGTGTATTTCTGAAAGCACATTATCTGTATTTTGATATTTTTGTACCTCAGGGAACAATCCTTTACCCTAACTTAACCTTTTTCTAAGAGTGTGTTAACCCCCAAACACATAGAGCTGAGAATGATAACAAGATGGGTTGGGACCCTGAGACAACACTGGCTAGATGTCAGGGGCTGGAGGGAGGCTGCCTTGTGAGAAGCTCTGTTAAAAACGGGTTAGAGGTCATGTCCAAACAGTGTTAACACTCTTCTGCTGAGGTCAAGTTCAGAACCCAAAATGTATTCAGGGCTCTGGTTAGGCCTAGAAACAAGCTGATTGTACGCTTCAGAGTGGCTCAGGCCCTGGGGATGTAGAGATGAGGGGGTGCTATGGGGGCCTTTCGTTCTACCTATAGACATCATGCTTCAGCATCTAGTGTGGGGATGCTTTTCAGCGGCAGGGACTGGGAGACTAGTCAGGATCGAGGTAAAGATGAACGAAGCAAAGTACAGACAGATCTTTCATGAAAATCGGCTTCAGGGCGCTCAGGACTTCAGAGTGGGGGCGAAGGTTCACCTTCCCACAGGACAATGACCCTAAGCACACAGCCAAGACAACACAGGACAAGTCTCTGAATGTCCTTGAGTGGCCCAGCCAGAGCCTGGACTTGAAGCCGATCAAACATCTGGAGAGACCTGAAAATAGCTGTGCAGCAACGCTCACCATCCAACCTGACAGAGCTTGAAAGGATCTGCAGAGAAGAATGGGAGAAACTCCCCAAATACAGGTGTGCCAAGCTTGTAGCGTCATACCCAAGAAGACTCAAGGCTGTATTCGCTGCCAATGGTGCTTCAACAAAGTACTGAGTAAAGGTCAATACTTATGTAAACGTGATATTTGTGTGTATTGTGTGTAGATTGATGAGGGAAAAAATATATTTAATCAATTTTAGAATAAGGCTGTAACTTAACAAAATGTGGAAAAAAGTCAAGGGGTCTGAATACTTTCCGAATGCACTGTACATTACTCATACTGTTTTGATGAATAAGTCATCAGATAAAAAAATACATGGAATGAAACGCTGCCACTGACAGCAATCCACCCAATTATACTATTGTAAGATGACTTTAACGCCCCCATAGTCATTGAGCAACTCTCGGCAACTTCATTGGCAGCTTACAGCAATATTCTGAATACATTTGTTGTGCATGTTTTCCTCAGTCATCTGAATGTCCCCCTTAGTTCATAGAACTGTAGTTATGTAAGTAACCTTCGATATCCGCTATTAGTGGCTGGGACAAATATAGCGGGAAAAGCGCACATCTTGAAATCATGTCCCTGCTTCAAATTTGACTATCTTTTGAGCTATTATCGACTATGTCCCATTCCTGAAAGCTCAGACTCTCAAGAACACATACGTATATTATGCTTCCATCTAGGACGCACCAGATGTGCAGGACTCATTAGAAGAGGAGTTATGGATCTGAACAGAATAATTCTAATACATTTCTGATGCATTTCAATCACTCCAAAGCATACTTCCTTCGGAGTGGAACTTGACATTACATGATTTGACATATCTTTGTATGAACTTTTATTGAGATATTGGCAATAAGGCCAGAATCAAACTAGTTTGATTTGTTTCTGACACAAATAACTTGATAGTGAATAGATTGATTAATGTATGAATACATTTGACATCCTGTATGAATAAATTTGACTCTGTAACCCCCCCCTAACCACTGTTCTCCGATGGGTATGGCAGCTTGCCCAGTGTGGTTGTTTAAAAGTGTCTTCCTCAAAAATATTAGTGAGTACTACCACTGCTGTAGAGTGACACCTATGGCTAATCCCATACTGGCAGTGTGCAGGGATTGACATTAAAGTCTGAAAGGCACTTGCCCTTCGGGAGTGCTTCATTTGAGCCGGATCCTTGCGGAACAGGATCCGGCATCTCTCCGTTTTTACAATTTTGTTTCCAGGACCTATTTGGCCAGATCCAGTAGGCTTCCTCTACATGAAAAAGAAAAAAATCAGGTTGCAATGTAAAATTCTTCATCAGAGTTAATTCTCCTGCCCCCTAAATAAACGTAATGTGAAAATGTAGATTTTGGTTTGCGCAACATTATAGCCTATCTGTGGATAGTGTTTATTTTTCCCAATCATAAGGCCTATAGCCCGGGAACGCACGGCAAATCTGTCTGGGAACGGCATTCAGCCAGAACAAGTCTTTTGAAATAGCTCAAAAGCAATCGCAGGAAAACATAGGTTGGAAAGCGAATGGTTCCTGCTTCAAAGAAAAGTCTGATCTGACAGTAGGCTGACAAAATATTTTATAAACTTCCAAACAGGTCTATCGAGTAAACATTGTTTTACAAAGTAAATCAAGAGAGATAGGCTTTTGGCATGAGAGTATTGGCCATTGTCGGCAAGTTGAGCTGCACATCATTGGGTAAGTCAGTGAAAGTGGAAAGCTTTTCTAGGACTATAATTTCCTGTAACTGTCATTTCGATCATTTGTTTGGTATTAAAAAATATTCTATTAAAGTCTCCAGTCATATAAAATGACAGAATTGTATGAAATGTGTTTATAAAAGGCCAAAAACTGTTCCCCATGTGAGCACCTTCTTTAAGGGCCTCTACTCTAATGCTCTATGTCACTACGCAAATGTGATGATATGCATGCACTGCTTTATTATAAAGGTGGGTTTTTGCCATCCTTTCCGGTACCTCAGAGGCCCCCCAGGTCATCCCCCTCTCACAATCACTTTCTGTTCTGGCACCTAAACATTTACAACTTAAGCACTACCCTTCGGAGAAGTCAATAGTAGTTTTTGGTTGCTCGAAGATTATGATCTTCTGACAATGTAAATGATCTATTTATACACAGAAGTACCATATACTGCATGCCTTTCTCCTATACATTAGGGGAGGAATCAGAAAGATCAGTACTGGAATTCTTTGTGCTCTGGTTGTTATCAGTAAAACAAATCTCAGAGCAGGCTCAACTTGCCTGACTGCCATAAATGCCATGAATTGTCTGTCTTTCACTTAAATAATGCGGAGGAACCAGAAAAATCAGTTGAGTTTTGAGTTATTATATATATTTTTTAATTATTCAGCTTCCCAGTGGGGAAACCTCAGAGCAGGCTCAACTTCCGCGATTGCTCAGTTCACCTGCCCCAGGCAATAGGCAACCCTTAATGTCAATCCCTGGTGTGTGTCTGAGCATGTGTGTGTGTGTGCACTGAATGTGTGTGGGTGTGATTAGTGTGACCTGGAACAAACACCAATGCTCTGGCTCTTATCGTTATATGGCTTTTCCATTGAACACTGACCAGTTACTGATTAAGAGACGATCTGGGAGCACAAGCGCCGCCACCGAGACCACGTAAGTAGAACTAACTGGGAGAGCTGAACTACCAGATGCATAGAACTAATGTAAGGGAACTAATATGTAAGGGTACAAAAGATGCATGCAATGATACATAAGCATCAGAGCAATATGGGCCTATAGAGAACAGAGATACGGCTCTGGTAAGCATTAAGTATACTAACATAGGATGCGTGTGGATGGATATGTAAGGATCCATAAGACGCAGCAGAATGGCGTCACAGCTTTCAGTGAGTTAAAGGTGGGATTAGTCTGGTTTGTCATTCAGCCCTGTGGACTAAGAAGCATGATTTCCCAGGGGTCCCTACGGCTGGGCAGAATTCACCTAGCAACCTAGACGTCTTTAGAGGGAGTAGGAGTGGGTGATTGAGGGAGAAAGAGCAAATGAGTAAAGAAGTGAGGGGGGGTGAAGTGACCATGTTGGTCAGTAAAGTGACTGAGGGGAATGAGAGTGAGAATGGGCGTATGTGTGTGTTTTTTGTTTTACTATCCTTGTGGGGGCCAGAGGTCATCACAAGGATACTAAAACAAGGAATATTCTGACAAGTTGGAACATTTGTCCTGTCTCCACAGGGAAAAAGGCTATTTTAGGCTTAGGGGTTTGGGAAAATAGGATTTTGAAAGGGAATCAATTGTTTGGTCTCCACAAGGATAGTAAAACAAATGTGTGTGTGTGTGTGTGTGTGTGTGTGTGTGTGTGTACTAGAGAGAGAGCAAGACAGCGCATGTGTGTATGCAAATGAGTGTTTCATTAGTGAGTGAGAAAGTGTGTCTAATGTGCTGTTGCTCACCCTGCTCGCGCCGTTTGATCTGCTGGATCTGGTCCACGGTGCTCTTGAGGATGTGACACTTGTCTGGCTGGACGTTGAGGCTGGCGATGTCGCCCATGTTGGCAGACAGGAGCTCGGCCAGCTCGTCTATGTAACGACACTCCAGCTCCCGCCGCCGCTTCTCCACACTGCAAGGACAGCCACACACACAGTTTAGGTTTATTTTTGAGAAATGTTCATAACTTTGCTGAAAGTGATTTTATGGCGTGTTAGCTGCAACCAAATGAATCCTCCTTCGCAACATAAAGGATAACTTGACCTGACACAGAGTCCATGAAACACACAGAGTTCTAGTTCGAGAGTACAACTGACGCGCGCAGGAGTTGAAGTATTTCCTGAAGGACAGGGGACAAAGACGTGAATGAGATGACATTGTAGAGTATTGGAACGCAGCCCTGGGCTCATCAGAGAGTATCCAGGCAGACTGTCCGCTGCTGCTGCTGGGTTGGTACCAACGAGTACGGGGAAGGATGGAGGGGAGAGGAGGATCAGGGCTGGGGGGGATCTACAGGAGCAGCGGGCCTCTCAATAATTCATGGCTTATATGAGGCCAGCACATAGACAGAGAGAGGGGTGGGGGGGGGGGGCGGGGGGGGGCGGCAGTGGGACCAGAGCAGAGAGCTGCAGGAGAGACCGGCGCTGACAGGGCAGAAAAGCAGACCAGTGCAGAGAGCGAGAGAACAGCTGAGGAGAGGGGGATTAACCCTGCTGCCAGTGTGTTATTGTTCCACCTAGCAGGGCATCAACTGAAATGCTATTCTCTGTCTCTCTCTCTAATCAAAGCTCCCAGGGCTGTTTGGAACTCAGTCGCACATGTACACACAGGGGATGCACTCAGATCCACATCCGCACTCTAGCAGCAGCCCAGCAGCTAACTGAGTTATCCTAGCACTGAAAGCCCTAGCTGAGCTGAGCTGAGAGCAACCCTGGCTAAGAGCTGAGTGACTACTAGCTCTGCACTGACCATGTGTGAGATATTAGAGGAATGCAGGGACTGACTACGGCTTGGCTTGACCTTGTTCTCTCAAAAAAAATTGCCCGCTGAAGCTGAAAGTAAGTTGCAGAAGAAATGTGGTAAACATGATAAAATATGAGTGATAAAATGGTTGGATACTTGGCCTACAAAACAGGATAGAATGGGATTGATCGCATTTGCAGACTTATGTAAGATAGCCTACTACTCGTAATGCGATGAGTAGATTGGATAGTCATAATTCAGGTTAATAATATAACTCAATCACTGTTTGCAAAAAAGGCAGTTCAATGCATGGCTGAGCGCGTATAGCGTAGAGGCCTAGGCTATTTCTTCTCTACGACTGTAGGCTATTTAAAACATGTTTTTTAAAGCTCATGCTTTAGTAGCCCATTTTGAATTATTTTATTTATTTATGTATAGACATGAGTAGGCTAATTAGGCTATATAATTTGGGGAATTTATTTAAAAGCTTAGCTTCCCATAGGCTCACCATGTCCATAAGGCTATGTCAATCTGGTGCCAATTTTATTTATCTTCTTTTATTTTTTTTTTGAACAGCCAGCTATTAATGGCTAACGGAAACCATGGTGTGTGTGTATATGTATATGTGTGTGTGTCAGAGTGACTATATTTGACTAATGCCAGTGTGAGATCTGTATTTAATGACGAAATGCACATCTCCACCCTAACAATTGGAGTCGTTGTCCCAAAGGCGGGAAGGCAGGCAAGAAGCTTGGTCCAAAATAAGCCCACAGAAACGCATTGGCCTCATTTTTGCTTCTTCCTCAATGGTTTACACACACACACACCAAGCCCCTCCCCCTGCCTCTCACACCATCAAAGTTGAGAGATCACATACTCCTCTCTGACATTTGGTTTCAACTCAATATTTACATCCCACAGAATCGGTCGAAAAATTATAATAATAATAATATGGACACAAACACATTGAGACATTATTTTACTGTAATAGAGGAGAAGTTAACCTTTCTAACAATAATGTTTATCTCAACTATTCTAATTGCATGCAGAGCAGACACTACTAAAATGAGTGTCAATGAACATTGATTCTGGAAAATATATACCCAGTTTGTCACGTGCAGCATTGGGGTACCGCTAGCAGCATTTTAGCCAAAGACTGTTATACTAGCTGTCCAGTCTGTGTTTTATAAATGGGCAATAAGCATAAAACACAATTATATAAGGAATTGGCAATTCGTTCTCATTCTGAGAAATACTGTAGGCCACTTAATTTCAACATCTGAACTACGTGGACAGGTTAACATGCTTTTCAAACAGTTGGAGACAGATAGAAGGGGTTGTTCATAACAATTCAACTGTTCAACCTTGCTAGTTAGCAAATAGATCCAAGTTGGCTAAACTTGAAATATAAAGATTAGCTGGCTAATCACTAGCACGTGGGCTTGGGATTGTTGATGAGACCTGTGTTCATTTTCTATAGCCCAATGCCTGCTGCAAGAAGTTAGTGAATGTGCATTATGCATGGTTCTAGTTACATTCGTAACAAAAATAGCATTTACAGCCAGATCAGTGATTATTGCAAAAAAAAAAAGCAGGTTCAACTATTTTTATAAAAATAATTAGTGGGGCATATTGTCTTATGATTCATTGTAAGACAACAGTTATTTAGAGCAAACCTTAAAAACATTTTTAGATACATATCGTGAATCGCCCATAAGTTTGAAAAAAAAAAGCGACAATATTTTTAGGCCATGTCGCCCAGCCCTAATTGTGAGTGAGTGAGTGAGTGAGTGAGTGAGTGAGTGATTGAGTGAGTGAGTGAGTGAGTGAGTGGGAGATGACAGTGTGTGGGAGATGACAGTAGGTCAGTGCATTGGGGCAGCAGGTAGCCTAGTGGTTAGAGCGTTGGGCCAGTAACCGAAAGGTTGCTAGATCGAATCCCCGAGCTGACAAGGTAAAAATCTGTTGTTCTGCCCCTGAACAAGGCAGTTAACTCACTGTTCCCTGGTAGGTCGTCATTGTAAATAAGAATTTGTTCTTAACTGACTTGCCTCGTTAAATAAAGGTGAAATAAAATAAAACATTACCAAGGCTGCTCGTGGACAGGCGTGGTGTGTGTGTGCATGTCAGGCGCTGCATGGGGTTGGTGTAGAAACAGACAGGCACTGTGCGATGGATCAAGCTGCAGTTAACATCAGCCTACTGAGGCCTTGTAGAGGAGACCCTCGCTATCAACACAACACAACCTCGGCAACCTTCAGCCACTAACAGAGCATCCATCTGGTCAAATCCCCATATACAGTACAATGCATTCGGACCCCTAGACTTTTCCCACATTGTTACGTTACAGCCTTATTCTAAAATGGATTTAAAAAAAAAAATCCTCATCAATCTACACATGATGACAAAGCGAAAACAGGTTTAGACATTTTTGCAAACATAAAAAAATAACAATAGAAATACATAACTATTCAGACCCTTTGCTATGAGACTTGAAATTGAGTGCATCCTGTTTTGCATCCTGTTTCCATTGATCCTCCTTGAGATGTTTCTACAACTTCATTGGAGTCCACCTGTGGCAAATTCAATTGATTTGACATGATTTGGAAAAGCACACACCTGTCTATATAAGGTCCTACAGTTGACAGTGCATGTCAGAGCAAAAACCAAGCCATGAGGTCGAAGGAATTGTACATAGAGCTCCAAGACAGGATTGTGTCGAGGCACAGATCTGGGGAAGGGTAAGTATTAAAGGTCCCGAAGAACAGTGGCATCCATCATTCTTCTTGACGCTAGGGGTCAGATTATTATAGATTTTTTAAAATAACGTTCCCAAGGTAAACAGACTATTTCTCAGGTCCAGATCGCAGAATATGCATATAATTTACAGATTAAGATAGAACACTCCAAAGTTTCCAAAACTGTCAAAATATTGTCTGTGAGTATAACAAAACAGATTTTGCAGGCAAAAACCTGGAGGAAATCTAACCCGGAAGTGATTTTTTAAATTTTTAATATGTGTTTCATTTCCCGTCTTTCTTCCATTTAAAAGGGGTATCAACCAGATTCCCTTTCCAATGGCTTCCTCAGGCTGTGACCAGGCTTTAGACATAGTTTCAGGCTTTTATTTTGAAAAATGAGCGAGATTTTTCAAAACTAGTCAGGTGTCCTTTGATTAGTTCCTGCGCGCGAGAGGGGTAGCTCTCCATTTTCTTTCTCTCTTTTATTGAATAGGTTACGGTCCGGTTGAAATATTATTGATTATGTATGTTAAAAACAACCTGAGGATTGATTATAAAAAACATTTGACATGTTTCTACGAACATTACGGATACCTTTTGGAATTTTCGTCGAACGGAACGAGGCTTTGGTTTTCTGAACATAACGCGCAACCCAAATGGCGTTTTTTTGTTATAAAAGTAATATTTATCGAACAAAAATAACATTTATTGTGTAACTGGGAGTCTCGTGAGTGCAAACATCCGAAGATTATCAAAGGTAAGCGATTAATTTTATTGCTCTTCTGACTTTCGTGACCATGCTAATTTGGGGCTAGCTGTTCTAGCATTGATTGATACACTCACAAAAGCTTGGATTGCTTTCGCTGTAAAGCATATTTTCACAATCTGACACGATAGGTGGATTAACAACAAGCTAAGCTGTGTTTTGGTATATTTCACTTGTGATTGCATGATTATAAATATTTTTAGTAATATTTGGCGCCCTGCAATTCAGCGGTTGTTTAGGAAAATGATCCCGCTAAAGGGATTCGTAGCGCAGAGGTTAAATGGAAGAAGTTTGGAACCACCAAGACTCTTCCTAGAGCTGGCCGACCTGCCAATAGTGAGCAATCGGGGGAGAAGGGCCTTGGTCAGGGAGGTGACCAAGAACCTGATAGTGACTCTGACAGTGCTCTAGAGTTCCTGAGATTGGAGAACCTTCCAGAAGGACAACCGTCTCTGAAGCACTCCACCAATCAGGCCTTTATGGTAGAGTGGCCAGACAGAAGCCACTCCTCAGCAAAAGGCATATGGCAGCCCGCTTGGAGTTTGCCAAAAGGCACCTAAAGGACTCTCAGACCATGAGAAACACGATTATCTGGTCTGATGAAACCAAGATTGAACTCTTTGGCCTAAATGCCAAGTGTCACGTCTGGAGGAAACCTGGTGAAGCATGGTGGTGGCAGCATGCTGTGGGGATGTTTTTCAGTGGCAGGGACTGGGGGACTAGTCAGGATCGAGGGAAAGATGAACGGAGCAAAGTACAGACAGATCTTTGATGAAAACCTGCTCCAGAGTGCTCAGGACCTCAGACTGGGGCGAAGGTTCACCTTCCAACAGGACAATGACCCTAAGCACACAGCCAAGACAATGCAGGAGTGGCTTCGGGACAAGTCTCTGAATGTCCTTGAGTGGCCCAGCCAGAGCCCGTACTTGAACCCGATCGCACATCTCTGGAGAGACCTGAAAATAGCTGTGCAGCGATTATCCCCATCCAACCTGACAGAGCTTGAGAGAATCTGCAGAGAATGGGAGAAACTCCCCAAATACAGGTGTAATAAGCTTGCTAAAACTTCTAAAAACCTGTTTTTGCTTTGTCATTATGGGGTATTGTGTGTAGATTGATGAGGAAAACAATTATTTAATCAAGTTTAGAATAAGGCTGTAACGTAACAAAGTGTAAAAAGTCAAGGGGTCTGAATACTTTCAGAATGCACTGTATACTCTAAAAATATTTCAAATTCTCACACAAATCTGCCATTGACATAACTGCATGATAACACAAGAATTCAAGCCAAGTGTGCACAGGCTCAAACTCCTATTCCTCAACACCAACAGGGCCATAGAAGCGGGTAGCTTCTTGGGTTACTATGCAAACACAGATGAACATGAGAGAACAAATCTGAAGGGTAGTAGCAAGGTTATACTGTACTTCTGAGGGGATGCTTCTTGTTGAGTATGTGTAGTGGTGGAAAGAATTGACTCTTGAAAGGCAATGAAGACCATCGTCGTCATCATCATCATCATCTTGTCAATCGTTCTGGATAAGAGTGTCTGCTAAGTGATTAAAAGGTAAATGACCGTGTTCTTACCTCTGCTCTGAGGTGTCGCATGGTGAGCCCTTCCTCTTGCGGGACTCTGGCGTGGCAGGATCCAGGGCACTTTCCCCTACAGCACTCATTCTGAGCTTCAGGACACCTGGTGAGAGAAGAGGACAGGGTTAGCCTGGGGAAGAAACCACAATCACAGCTGATTCAAAAATCAGACATAACACCACTCATGGAGGAGACCAAGAAGTTAAAAACACAAAGCCTAACGCGGGAAGAACCATCTTGACTTCTGGTCAGCATGACCTGAATCAGGATTGGTTTTAGGACTGGGACACAGAGGGGTCCATTTGACAGGAAATCACATCTTCATTTCTCTCCTAATTGCAGATCCATGTTAGGCATCTGAAGCAAATGGGACACCGCTGATCACACACACACACAAACACAATAATCAGCCTCTAAAGTCCATTGCGCGTGAGATGCCGCTGTCGAGCGAGACGAAACATAATTGAGCAAGCAAACACTGATTTGAGAGTGCATAGGATGGATACCGTGAGCACACAGACCAGTCGATAGCGCAGAGATTTGGTCGAGAAAGCAGAGGATGTGTTCTGCGAGTGGACAGGTCAAACTTGAGAGCTTGGGCGAGCAGAACATCAATGCCACGGATCAAAAAGAAAAATGTCTGAATCAAAAACTATAGAACCGTAAGCAACATGGTTCAAATGTGTAACAGTTTTTTGGGAAAACATCAAATTGTCCACCAACAATACTAATCACATGTCTTTGTCAAGTTTTCACTCTCAATTTATCAAGATGCTGTCTCTCAAGACTTGGCACCTTTGGGTTAAAATGTCTCTTTTTTTCTCTCGAATGAATTTCAGGCTGGTGGGAAAGAGGTGGGTGTGTGTCTAGAAACCTTAGATTGGTCACTTTCACTGGAGTGATGGCCGAACTAACAAATGCTTGAGTGTAGTGTTGTCAGTCCAGTGTTGTGTCATGTGATTGGTTGAGTTAAGTGCATGAGGTCAAATGGATGCACTTCAGAGTTTCAGAGACATCTGTTAAACTTGCTAGCTAGCTTGAACAGTAATCACCGAACAACTTGGTCAACCCAGCTTCAACTTGATACATAAGCAAAGTAATTGGGAAATAAAATAAATCGCTATACTATATCTTGAGTTGAGTGGAATCTACTTACTAAAGTTAGCGAACTAGCTAGATAGCTAATTACTTATCAACCAGCAACGTAAAGCTGTAAAAAGAAAAGCAAATGGCCATCTCTAGCTAAGTAACACCCTAGTCCACCACTAGCTAATTGTTTGTCTTCACCTTTCCACAAAGTGTCTGGTATGTGTTTGTTTGATATGAGTTGGCTGTGTTAACTAGTGACGACCATGTTCATTGGCTAGAATTTTCACCTCTAAAACGATAGTAAAAGATTGCAGTTGCGAGAGCAAGATGTTTAAGTATCTCTGCAAAAAAATGATTGATCATCTCTGCTCTCAAATGAATATTTTGCATGCGGCAACGATGTTCTGCTTGCTTAAAGTCACACTTGCAACTAAAGTTTAATTTGCGCGACCCCGCTGCCTGTGCACTTGCGGGACCCATCCTCTGCTTGCTCGACCACATTCTTCCCTCTCCACTGGTCTGTGCATTCGCATCACTCCTCTCCGTCCACGGCACTCATTCCAAGCAGTGTTATCAGTAGTGGGGCTGTGCTGGGGGGGGGGGGGGGTTGACGGGGATGAGGTGAGGGTCACAGGCATGTTACTGTAGGGGAGGCAGACAGCACCACAGATCAAAGATTAAGACTATTTCAATTAAAGAGGCCTTTCCCCTGCAGATTTGTGGCGCTGGAATTCACAGCCATTCATCACAGCAGTTGATCAAAAAGAGACAAAATGTCCCCTCATATTTGTGCGTCACACTTTAAGTCATCTGACTGGCGTTGGTAAAGGGTCATGGAGTTTGTTATGGGTTTCCATAATGCCCAAATATAGCCCAAAGTGGGTAACGGCTGATTTAGCTATTGAGGCGATAGTTTTTTCCCCTTGGTTGACTATTCTTTGGCCTCCTCTGTGCTCCACAAGCGGTGAGATGTCTAACTGTGGTTCAGCATTGATTGTTGATTGTGTTTGTTTGCAGCTATATTTAGTTGAAGTCAGAAGTTTACATACACTTTAGCCAAATACATTTAAACTCAGTTTTTCACAATTCCTGACATTTAATCCTAGTAAAGATTCCCTGTCTTAGGTCAGTTAGGATCACCACTTTATTTTAAGAATGTGAAATGTCAGAATAATAGTAGAGAGAATTATTTATTTCAGCTTTTATTTATTTCATCACATTCCCAGTGGGTCACATTCCCACAAGTTTACATTCACTCTATTAGTATTTGGTAGCATTGCCTTTAAATTGTTTAACTTGGGTCAAACGTTTCGGGTAGCCTTCCACAAGCTTCCCACAATAAGATGGGTGAATTTTAGACCATTCCTCCTGACAGAGCTGCTGTAACTGAGTCAGGTTTGTAGGCCTTCTTGCTCGCACACGCTTTTTCAGTTCTGACCACAAATGTTCTATGGGATTGAGGTCAGGGCTTTGTGATGGCAAAATGGCTTAAGGACAACAAAGTCAAGGTATTGGAGTGGCCACGACTTTGGAAGGATGCTTGTGGTCATTGTCCATTTGGAAGACCCATTTGCGACCAAGCTTTAACTTCCTGATTGAGGTCTTGAGATGTTGCTTCAATACATCCACAGAATTTTCCTGCCTCATGATGCCAGCTATTTTGTTAAGTGCACCTGTCCCTCCTGCAGCAAAGCACCCCCACAACATGATGCTGCTACCCCCGTGCTTCACAGTTGGGATGGTGTTCTTCGGGCTTGCAAGCCTCCCCCTTTTTCCTCCAAACATAACAATGGTCATTATGTCCAAACAGTTTTTTTTGTTTCATCAGACCATAGGACATTTCTCCAAAAAGTACGATCTTTGTCCCCATGTGCAGTTGCAAACTGTAGTCTGGCTTTTTTATGGCGATTTTGGAGCAGTGGCTTCTTCCTTGCTGAGCGGCCTTTCAGGTTATATCGATATAGGACTTGCTTTACTGTGGATATAGATACTTTTGTACCCATTTCCTCCAGCATCTTCACAAGGTCCTTTGCTGTTGTTCTGGGATTGATTTGCACTTTTCGCACCAAAGTACGTTAATCTGTAGGAGACAGAGCTTCCTGAACGGTATGACGGCTGCGTGGTCCCATGGTGTTTATACTTGCGTACTATTGTTTGTACAGATGAACGTGGTACCTTCAGGCGTTTGGAAATTGTTCCCAAGGATGAACCAGACTTGTGGAGGTCTGCAATTGTTTTTCTGAGGTTTTGGCTGATTTCTTTAGATTTAACCATGATGTCAAGCAAAGAGGCATGGAGTTTGAAGGAAGGCCACCTCCAATTGACTCAAATGATGTCAATTAGCCAATCAGAAGCTTCTAAAGCCATGACATAATTTTCTGGAATTTTCCAAGCTGTTTAAAGGCACAGTCAACTTAGTGCATGTAAACTTCTGACCCACTGGAATTGTGACACAGTGAATTATAAGTGAAATAATCTGTCTGTAAACAATTGTTGGAATAATTACTTGTGTCACGCACAAAGTAGATGTCCTAACTGACTTGCCAAAACTATAGTTTGTTAACAAGAAATGTGTGGAGTGGTTGAAAAACGAGTTTTAATGACTCCAACCTAAATGTATGTAAACTTCCGACTTCAACTGTATGTACTACATATGAAGCTGCAGACACTGTGGTCAATCTGTGGTCGACCGTGGTCAGATGCATGGTCAGTGGCTGTGTGTGATTGCCTCCGCACTGGCCCCACAGTGCCTGTGGTTGATCTGTGGAGCACTGCAGAATTATCTTTATCTGTGTACATCAGGTGTTGTCAGTGGCTAGCTGTAGCCATGGCAACATGTCATGCTCAGGCGAGAGTCTTTCTGTGAGAGAAATCTACAGCTCATTAGCCTGAGAGAAGAACACAGTGCTAAAACAGCATCATAAAGCATGGATCACACTTGTCCTACATACCTACAGAATGGTCCTGTGTACAATAGGTCTACGTATGTACATTGCACACACACATCTATATGTGTAACCGTTTTCCTTCCGTCCCTCTCCTCGCCCCTACCTGGGCTCGAACCAGGGACCCTCTGGACACAACTGACACCCCCGAAGCATCGTTACCCATCGCTCCGCAAAAACCACGGTCCTTGCAGAGCAAGGGAAACAAGTACTTCAAGGTCTCAGAGCGAATGACGTCACCGATTGAAACGTTATTAGCGCGCACCCCGCTAACTAGCTAGCCATTTCACACCGGTTACATATGCACATACAGACATCATTTGTTGGTATGACCAGTGTCCACAGCAGCCTGCGCTCTGGTGTAGTTCAGTATTGTGCCTCCCTGATGGGGGGCCACTGACTGGCGTTATTCAGGTTCTCTCCGGCCAACACTCACCCCCCAGCTCACTCAGGCCTTGATCCACAGGCACCAAAACAAGCCACTATTGTTACACAATCCCCACTAGTCTCATTTCCAGCATTTCACCTCGAATCAGAGCTTCCAACACAGGCCAAAATAGCAGCACATTACACTTCAACCCAGGCTGGAAAGGTGACACCTTATATACAGGCCAGAAAACCTGTTACTCTAATCCAATTAACACAACCAAAACACCTCAGACACAGGCCAAAACATCAGCACATCAGACACGCCAAAACAAGACTGCAGCTAACAGGCACAGGCCAACACACTGGACACACACACACACACGCGCGCGCAACAAGGTGATAACAGCATTGCATCTCACCCTCTTTCAAGATGGGGCTTTCCATATTAATGTATGAGACTGATACAGACACTGATAGTGTGGTGCCAGTGGTCAATGAGATGATTCTGTGTTGTCAACTACCAAATGGTCACTGTGGTTGGTTGTCACACAGGGATCTGCTGAACGAACCAGACTCTCCAACAAGCCCAGCTAAATATAGAATGTTTTACATTGAAGACAAGCATTGAAGCTACATAACAGTGGTTTCTACACGTTACAGAAACACCAGGAATCGAGACTGAAATTAGCATGTGATTTGCAGGCATCTATACTTAGGGTCAGTCCATTCCACTGACAGAGTCAGTACAGCCATGAATGATGCTGCAGCTGTGAGTCACACAGCACAGTGGTTTGAAGAAATCTCTGTGCTGTGTTAATACCTACAGTACCGTATCTATGTGCTGTGTTCTTACCTACAGTAGTGTATCTGTGTGAGGTATTAAATCAGTCCCTCCAGGATTTCTAGTGATATTTCCTGTTAAATTTTTTTGATTTTGTTGTGGCATTTTTGGAGTGCCGTTTCACGCATATATTACGACACAATTTTGTGCCGTTTTGGTGTTAGTCATTTTTTATTCCCCCCCCAGCTTTTCGCAAACAACATTTCTTCTTGAGGCAAGTTGAAGTTCGGTAGCCGAAAGTCTACGGCCCTTTGTCAGTGATTGGTGAACTGTAGGGGTGGAAACTATGGACGGGATTCTTCAATTAAGTGTCTTTTTTCCAACATGGGAAGACGGAAACCAATATACCGTTTTCACCAAAGGATGAGGTAGATTGTTGTATTTTCTATTGTACTCGACAAAAAGAGTAGGCATGCTTGCTAACATTAGCAAGCAAGCTAGTGCTTACTACTTTGCTAGCTAACTAGCCTAGCAGCATAGGCCTACTCGTGCAGAGAAAGCAAGCCAACCAACTAAACTAAAGATCTGTAAAACTTTTGGATCAATCAACATTTTGTCAGAAAGAAAATCATAAGCTTCCCATTTGTAAAATCAAACTTAGATAGCTAGCTGAACCTTGCTACCAATTTATTTTAGCAAGCAAGGAGTATGCGAGCATAGTAGTGCGCTTACGCCTAGCCAGGTTCTGCTAGGAGCAAACAGAACCTAGTCTGCAATCGCCGTCAGCAGCATGCTCTCTCAGCAAAGGTAAATAGCCTAAAGAGTGACAGTGCCAATCAATGATCTGATCTGCCAACAAATGATGATTAGCACTACAAACACAATCACCCGGCCTAACACCCATATGGCCAATCATGAATCAACTGTGAAGTCATTTTAATTTTCACTTTCATGCCAGGTTCTGCTGTTCCAGCTCTGCACCTGAGAGTACAGGCAGGGAACAGGTAGGTTATGAATACAGGTGCGGTCGGCACAGATGAATTTTACAGAACATTTGAGGCCCCCATCTTGCCATGCAGCTGAGAGAAAATTTTAGATTTTTATCCTGCGATTCTACATATTCTGCCATGGATCGGAGGTAACATTTTGCATTTTTTAAGCAAATTTCCTGCAATTCTATGAATTTTTTCATGGCTAATACTGTGTTTCTTTGCTCAAACATAAATCTTTACTGCTGAATCAATTTTTAGGAATTGTCAGTTCTCCCTTTATTTTGGTGATTGTTCGTTCTCAAATATGAATATATAGGGACATTATCTTTTCTACATACTTTCTCTGGTTTTAGTCATTTACGTTTACACTGAAAGGGTTTTTCCATCTCCAAAATGTATTTCTGACAAGAAAACATATACTATTATAACCTTATAGATAACGTTAAGATTTGGATGGGATAATCTGATCCTAGATCTGTGTTTAGGGGCAACGTTCTGCTCCTGTCCCCTCCAGCGTGGTTAGTTATCTGGGACTGTGTTAGCTGCTGTCTGGTTCTAAAACTACAACCGGATTCACTCTGGCCTGCGTAAATAAAATAAAAAGCTAATTATTATTATTATTATTTTTTTTTTAACTTGTACCCCTTTTTTATCCCCAATTTTATGATATCCAAATTGGTAAACGAAGGTTGAGAGCCATGCGTCCCCTGAAACACGACCCTGCCAAGCCGCACTGCTTCTTGACACACTGCTTGCTTAACCCGGAAGCCAGCCACAACATACGGGTGGTCGACATACCAGAAGAGCTGGAGGGCTGTAAGCCTCTTTCCTGCAGGATGTTCTCGATGGAAATACCTTTGACAGTCCCCACGCCATTGACAGAGCACATCGACCTTTAGTTGCAAAACCACAACCCGACTGCCATTCCAGAGATATGCTGGTCCGCATGCATTACTTCCAGACCAAAGAGAAAATGATTTGTCCCTCCTTCGAAAGAGGACAGCTGAACTACAATGGCACACGGATCCATAGACTACTCTGCAGACCTAGCAAGACGCAGAGCTGCATACAAAGATGTGAAATCCCACCTTCACAAGGCAGGAGTCAGATTTGGCCTGATACACCCGGCTAAACTGAGGATTACTTTCCAGGGAACCAGCCACATGTTTGACGACCCCCAGTCTGCACTCACTTTAACATGGTAGTAGCTATAACTATACAGCCTATTCCTAGCATGCACACATGGTCTGTGACACGGCAGAGCCGCAGTTAAAAACAGTCCGCCTTCCCTGCTCATCGGCTTTGTTTAGATCTATACGAACCATCGGACAGGATTTGTTATTTACACCAGCTTGTGGACATGAGTAACTTTTGTTTGGACTTTGTTTAGGCCACAGGCCCAATTATTTGGACAGCCCACTCACCGCATGTGGACAGCTGGCCGCCACGGGACGGAGCTCTCTCTCATTGATGGGAGCGTTATGCACTCTAAGTAGACTATTCATTACCAAACAGAGGTTCTATTGTCATTTTCAATGAGTGAACAGCCTAAAACCGGATGACATTCCTTGCTCTTTAAGCTGTGACTCGACGTCCATTAAGAATGGGGTGCATACTGCACTGTATTTATTTGTTTTTTATTTAATTGTTTTTCTTAATCTAATCTATGTGGGTAGGTGTGTGTGTGTGTGTGTGTGTGTGTGTGTGTGTGTGTGTGTGTGTGTGTGCACGCGCGTATATGTGAGCGTAATTGCGCTAATGCTTAGGAATATTATTTACAATAGTTATAGACATTAATAGTTTTCATTCACATGTCCTTTATAGATCTATTTTAGGTATCCCCTTTATTCAATAGGACAGTGAAGTATCTATTCTTAAACCCTTAGTTGAGTTCCTGTTAGTAATGTGACAGTTTTTGGGGTCTGCCATTTCATTTGGGGACTGGCAGAAGTATTTTTTCTCCATTTTATTTTTACGTTCTATTTTAGTTCAGGGTTATGCAAGTTATGCAAGCTTTTCTATTTATTTTTGCACTTTATTGTTTTTACACCGTTTGGGGTTAAGTTATTCTCTAATATTACTGTAACATAAGTGCTTGATTTGAAGCAGCCTCTTGGAATATTCAGGGCAGTGGGCATATAGTCAAGAGAAAAAACATTAAAACGTTCTTATAAAGGGAAAGGGTTTCAATTGCTGTGTTACAAGATAACCATATATCTGCAACAGAGCATGCTAAACTGAAAAAGAGGGACATTTTACATTTATATTTCAACACCAAGAAATTTACCCTGAGTAGCGGTGTATTATTCTGGGTCAACATATTACTGTACTGAATGTATATGCTCCAAACACTGACTCCCCCAATGTATGTCTGACATTATTTTATTATTTAACCAAAACTGCAAGGGATTTGTGATTATACTGGGAGATTTCAAATGTATTCTGGATAACAAGCTGGGTAAATCATCAACTGCTCCAGCCTCGAAGCGCAGGCCCTCAAATGTTCTTAAAAGCATTTTAAGTGTCAGAAATTATTAGTTCTACTCTAGACCCCATAATTCATATTCTAGATTGGACTATTTTAGTTTTTTATTCCCTCTACTTACATGCACATTGTACAGTCAGTCATGTGTTATAAGTTCAATAGTCAAATCTGACCATGCCCCGGTGTATATAGATACAAAATGAGATATTGGAGACTTAATGCATCCCTCCTTAACAATGAAGGATTCTGCTCTGTGGTTAAAGATAAGTTATCACATTATTGACAACCAACTCTATCCCATCTCAGCTGCAACCATCTGGGATGCTGCTAAAGCAACCATAAGGTGTTATATTATCTCCCAATCGTCTCTGATAAAGAAGCTTAGATTGGAAAAGAGGGAAAAATTGGAAGCTGTGGTAAAGAACTTCTTCATAAACAACAGTCAACCCAGGTAAACTGGAACTCACTAGCTTGTGCTAAGGCCACTGTCAATTTAGACCACACGAAGCACGTACAATACAAGCAAAACTACAAGCAAACCGACTGAGCAGTCTACTTGCACACAAACTTAAAAAAGAACAGAGTGAAAGATCTACTAAGTCTATAAAGATGGCAGATGGCTCCACTACTTATGATCCATTGCTTATCAATAATACATTTGGCGACTTCTATAAATCTATTTATACTTTCAATATACAGGAGCGACTGACAAAATCATAAAATATCTGAATAAGACCACTTTACCCACTATATCAGATGATCATAGAACTAGTTAGAATGGCCCCTTTACATCTGAAGAGGTTTGGTAAGCTATTAAGGCAATGCCCTCTGGAAAAGCACCTGGTCTAAAGCTAAAGCGTTTTCAAAGTAGCATTGGCCTGAGATATGCCCCATCTTTATGATATGTTTGATAGAGACGTCATACCAGAGACGTCATACCAGAGTCGTGGAAAACTGCCTCCATTGGCCCGTTAGTAAAAAAAGACAAATCCATCAGTGCTCTTCGTTTAGACCAGTGGTTCCCAACCTGTTTTGGTTACTGTACCACCAACTGAATTTTGTTCTGCCCGGAATAAAGTGAGTAACCTGCATTTTCAAATTACTGAGGTAAAAAAAAAAATACGAATCCTGCTGCTCGGAGGAGTTTAATCTCTGATTTATATTCTATCGAACAAAAGTGCCTGATCCTATGACGCATTGAGATATATTTGGGAGTGCATTTGGTGCACCTCTATAAGCATTTTAAATTCTTTAATAGAACCTACCTGTTCTTCATAGAATGTTCCCCAATGCATCACATTTATGTTTCAAATGTCAACAAGATACTAGTACCTTTATGCACATATATTTTGGCACAGCATACAGATACAGAGCCTGAGAGGAAAATCTGTCAGACAGTTGCTGCTGTAGTGAAACGTGCTTTTATAAGCCCAATCATTGCATAACAATTATAAATGCAATCGCATCTTAAAAACAGTTTTGATTGACGCGATTTAAAAGAGCTACTATTTTTTATTTTTCATTGAAGCACACTTCCCATTCACTACACAAGATGGCGCCAATAGAGATGGCACTTCAAGTCTTTAGGAAACTGTGCAGTATTTTGTTTTTTTAAGTATTATTTCTTACATTGTTAGCCCAGAAAACCTTAATTGTTATTACATACAGCCGGGAAGAACTATTGGATATCAGAGACGTCAACTTACCACCACTACGACCAGGAATACGACTTTCCCAAAGCGGAAAAGGGCATTTGAACTGATTCCAGAGGCCGACCCAAAACAACGCCGTCGGAAGAGAGGATGCCGGAGCAGTCTTCCAGTGAGGCTTCGGATGTGCGCACACCACCCACCGCTTCCGAGTATATTACTCGCCAGTCCCTAGTTAACAAACTCTACGAAATTAGGGAAAGAGTTGCTTTCCAAAGAGATATCAGGGATTGTAACATACTCTGTTTCATGGAGACATGGCTAGCTGGGGACGGGACATGCTGTCAGAGTCAGCAACTAAAAAAAGGAAGCGCCCACGCTTAGGTCTATCCAACGCTGGTCTGACCAAATCGGATCCCACGCTTCAAGATTGCTTCGATCACATGGCTTGGGATATGTTCCAGGTAGCCTCAGATAATAACATTGACGTATACACTGAACTCAGTGAGCGAGTTTATAAGGAAGTGTATAGGAGATGTTGTACCCACTGTGACTATTAAATCCTTCCCTAACCAGAAACCGTGAATTGATGGCAGCATTTGTGCAAAACTGAAAGCACGTACCGCCACATTTAATCATGGCAAGGCGACTGGAAACATGACCGAAAACGAACAGTGTAGTTATTCCCTCTGTAAGGCAATCAAACAAGCAAAGCGTCAGTAGAGACAAAGTGGAGTCGCAATTCAACGTCTCAAACACGAGGCGTATGTGGCAGGGTCTACAGACAATCACAGATTACAAAACAAAAACAGCCCTGTCGCGGACATCGACGTCCTTCTACCAGACAAATTAAAACAACTTATTTGCACGCTTTGAGGACAAAACAGTGCCACTGACACGGCCCGCTACCTAAGATTGTGGGCTCTCCTTCTCCGTGGCCAACGGGAGTAAAACATTTAAGCGTGTTAACCCTCGCAAGACTGCCGACCCAGATGGCATCCCTAGCCGCGTCCTCAGAGCATGCACAGACCAGCTGGCTGTCATCATGAAGTGCTTTGAGAGACTAGTCAAGGATCATGTCACCTCCACCCTACCTGTTACCCTAGACCCGCTCCAATTTGCTTACCGCCCCAATAGGTCCACAGACGATGCAATCGCCATCACACTGCCCTATCTCATCTGGACAAGAGGAATACCCATGTAAGAATGCTGTTCATTGACTACAGCTCAGCATTTAACACCATAGTACCCTCCAAACTCGTCATCAAGCTCGAGACCCTGGGTCTCGACCCCGCCCTGTGCAACTGGGTACTGGACTTCCTGAAGGGCCGCCCCCAGGTGGTGAAGGTAGGAAACAATATCTCCACTCCGCTGATCCTCAACACTGGGGCCCCACAAGGGTGTGTTCTCAGCCCTCTCCTGAACTCCCTGTTCACACACGACTGTTTGGCCAAGCACGCCTCCAACTCAATCATCAAGTTTACAGACGACACTTCAGTGGTAGGCTTGATTACCAACAACGACGAGACAGCCTACAGGGAGGAGGTGAGGGCCCTCGGAGTGTGGTGTCAGGAAAATAACCTCTTCCTCAATGTCAGCAAAACAAAAAGAGATTGTGGACTTCAGGAAACAGCAAAGGGAGCACCCCCCTATCCACATCAACGGGACCGCAGTGGAGAAGGTGGAAAATTAAGTTCCTCAGTGTACATATCACCAACAAACTGAAATGGTCCACGCACACAGACAGTGTGGTGAAGAAGGCGCAACAGCCAAATTTGGCTTGTCACCAAAAACCCTCACTAACTTTATACAGGTGCACAATTGAGAGCATCCTGTCGGGCTGTATCACCGCCTGGTACAGCAACTGCACCGCCCACAACCGCAGGGCTCTCCAGAGGGTGGTGCAGTCTGCACAACGCATCACCGGGACCAAATTACCTGCCCTCCAGGACACCTACAACACCCGATGTCACAGGAAGGCCAAAAAGATTATCAAGGACAATAACCACCCGAGCCACTACCTATTCACCGCACTTCCATCCAGAAGGCAAGGTCAATACAAGTGCATCACAGCTGGGACAGAGAGACTGAAAAATAGCTTCTATCTCAAGGCCATCAGATTGTTAAACAGCCACCACTAGCACAGAGAGGCGGCTGCCTACCTACAGACTTGATATCATTGGCCACTTTAATAACTGGAACACTAGTGACTTTAATAATGCCACTTTAAGAATGCTTATATAACTCGCATTTCTCAACTCATATGTATATACTGTATCCTTCACTATCTATTGCATCTTAGCCACTCTGTCACTGCTCATCCATATATTTGATACTTATATATTCTCATCCCATTGCTTTACTAGATTGTGTGTATTAGGTTTTGTTGTGGAATTTGTTAGATATTACCTGTTAGATACTGGTGCACTGTCGGAACTAGAAGCATAAGCATTTCACTACACTCCCAATAACATCTGCTAACCATGTGTATGTGACCAATAAAATTTGATCTGATTCACGTGCATATAGGCAACGGTAGGCAGGCTCCAGCACGTCACACCACTTTGCAATGAGCTGGAGGAAGTACTAATTTTGAAAACATATACTTAATTGTTTGAAACCTGAATGGTTTTACTTCATGAGGCATGTCTTACCTTGCTTTAAAGTAAAATCCAACAATAGAAACGTGGAGACAATTATTTTATAAAGACTTCCATATGCCATTGAAACCATTAGCCTATTTCTCTCATGTTCTATTGGTTTTCAACTTTCTTTCACTGTCCAGTAGCCAAAGGCACAATCGTAGTCATATTAGCAAACCATGCTAGTTGTTGCATCTTTAGATCTCCCTTCTTTCAAAACTTCTAATGCATATTTTCATCTGTCACATGAAACCTCTCAAATGTGCGGTGCGATTTTGACAATGATGTTTCCCGTTAATTGCATTGTGGAACGAACATTTGCGTAGCCTACTGCCTTGTGCGCATTGCTGCACTTATAAAGTGAAGAAATAATAGTTTCTCAACATTTTAATCTAAACGTCCTGATCTGTTGCATCAGCCTCATTGTTTTTTAACCTTTTTTTGTGTAGCCTAGGCCTATTGGTTGTATGAATTTGGGATTGATATTCCCACAACTGTCTCAGAGTGTTAGGAATAGGCTATTTCGCGCACAGAACGACAAGCCGACCAAGTAGAAAGAACAGGTACACTTTTCTACTATGGGGGATATTAGATTGACATAGGCTAGTGATTTGGCTGTTCGTTACTCGTCTTGTTGGCTGAGTAAAAGTAAATGTGGCAGTTATTCTAACATCTCCAAAGCACGCATTGGAATTCAGTAAGAAGGAAGCAAGCCGTTGCATCCTGGAGTTGCATGTTCTGTTAAGAATGACCATAATCTGTTAAGAATGACCATAATCTAAATGTGATTTGTCATTATAAAGCACAGTGGGTGGATGCCCTAATCAGGTTACGCACCCAATGCATATGGGTCTGGTAAAATTCTCAAATGTCTGTTAAATTAAAATGCTGCCGGTCAAATGAAACCCTGACATGCACACAGTCGACCTGACCAATAAGAGAAGAGGATGTCCAGTAAGCTCAGCCTTCAGCTGATGATTGCCTGACTTCACATGTAATGGATTGACTGGTGGAGGCTAGTGAGTGAGTGAACACACACACACCAGGGATGGGAAACTGATGGGGTGGGGGCCACAAAAATATCTGAACTCATCATGAGGGGCCGGGTATGTGTACCCACATCCATATCCCCACATGCAGTCAGAGCCGGCTCTAGCCTTTTGGAGGCCCTAAGATACATTTTGTTGGGGGGGGGGGGGGGGGGGGCCTTGCCGTGCAAAACATTTTAGCGGCCCCACTCGACTGTAGAGGGCATACAGAAAATGTTGCAGTTTTAAAACAAGTTTGTTGTAATTCTACACATTTTGCCATAGGGCAGAGAAGATTTAGCAATCGACCATGTTTACTAAAATGTTTGATATCTGGCCACTCGACTAACTTACCAATCAAAAAATAAAAAATAAAGGCGGTCATGGGATAATTGAGTGACTGACATAACAAGTGAAAAACTGATGATGCACAACCACAGTTTGAAATTGCACCTTGTGTATTATATAGGGCTGTCAAAGTTAACACGTTAATAACATGTTACATTTTTATTGCTGATCAATTTTGACGCCGTTAATCGCATCTCCAATTCTTCACCGCACGGAGCCTTTTTAAGCACGGACCCTATTGCACACGGTGGCAGCTGCTGTTATATAGCGACGTCTGTCCCCTAAACATCCACAATTTGCTCAGCTTTGAGCAACAATTTTGAAGGAAAACTTACAGAAAGTTCAACCATAAACACATTCCCATGCATTTCTTTAGATAAACAGCAAAAACATAATTTGTACAGATTTAGATAGCTAGCTAGCTAACGGTAGCATAACTAGCTAACCAAAATAATGTTTACAATGCCATGGCTGAATGGCTCTTGATATAACTAATTTCCCACAATGATTTTAAATCAGAACATCCATTCCATTTAGCGTCTGTTTTTTTTGTTTTAGTTCAGGTCAAAAGATAAGCAAATTATCAAAATTCTAGTAATAGCAGCTTGTGACTGGTTCATGTCGAAGTAGTCTAGGCTAGATTTAATAGCCGTATTACATGAGCTCAGACCTGGCTGACATGTTGTTATTGTCTTCTGTGGAATTCATAACATTGTTGGACAGGATTAAATGCTCTTTGTATCCACAGAGCCAGTTCTTTTTTCCTGTAGTCAACCCTCCAATCAGAAATTGGGAGAACACTAATTTAGAATTCCTGAAGCTGTAACAGTGTGTGTGTGCATGCGCGTGAATTATTAAACTTCAAGAACATTTATAAGAGGGAGTAGGCATACTTACATATTGGGAGCATTTTGTTTCTGATACAGATTGTGTTTATGTCCCTTACAATCAAAGCATAGTACCCCTGTAACTCAATGCACTGCTTTTTTAAATGGAAAACCTTTTAGGGCCAAATTTGAGCAAACGCTAAATGATTAACTACAGAAAATCATGCGATTAATTGCGTTAAATCGTTTGACAGCACTAATAGAAGGACAACTCCCAACAGGAAGTTGACACCTCAACTGAGTTACCAAATGTTTTATTTATTTTTTTAAATCCGCGGGCCAACAAAAGGGAGGCCACAGGCCGCCAGTTGTCCCTCCCCGATATAGACAGACATATGGGTCGTCCCATGAAATGACTGCCTTTCGCATCCCTTTGAAATTTTAAGTATAAAATTGTGCACAAATAGAAATAACATAATTTAATATAACAGGCTTTTATATTAAGTGCCCTTTACACTCGTGGTAATTGGCCTATATGGATAGGGATCAATTTAAATGTTTCTTACAGAAGAAATATGAAAATGCATAACCATTGTAGCAATTGAAAGGGAACAGTTCGGAGAGAAAGGAAAAATTATTAAACCAAAAAGGTGAGTGCACAACAGTTCACCTGAGAAGAATGAATCCAAGCATTACTGTTTTTATATGCATTTTACATTTACTGTACTTTGCCACAATTGTTGATAACAAAATCTGAAAATTCTCTGGATACATTCAGCAACATGATAAGACTATTCCTGGAAAATGTGTGGTAGGTGCAACAAGAGAAAAAGGGTTTGAGTGAGAGGACTAACTGGTGTCTCCAAGTGGAGGACTAACTGGTGTCTCCAAGTGGAGGACTAACTGGTGTCTCCAAGTGGCCTCCAAAGTGTGCACAGTTCCTAAGCACTTTGAATGCACTTTTATTTTTTGCTCTCTTAGCTTTGCCATTGATGAACTAGAGCAAGCACTTGTAGTTGTTTCGTTTGGAACACAACCCTGCATCCCTGCCGTCAGACAATTACTGTTGTTGTTTACACAATCAAAAACAGTCCATAATAAATTACAATCTGGGTCAGTTGGGCATGATTTGAAAGCTTGTTCTATTGCCTTACATGACTAACTAAGTTATAAAATAATCTAAAGGTGTTCAGAACAACCAAGGGCATGAATCCATGTCATATCAACCACTGTATATCAACCATCATAAACATTGACACTATTAGACATGAGTTTTATGATATGGAAATGTGAAGTGCACATTTGGACTCACAGGTGTTTGGCTTGCTTGTATGTCATCAAAGCAGAATTGATTATAATATTCAATGTCTCATCTTTCAAAATACATTGAGTCATCTTAGATTTACTGCATTTCCATCACAAAACATTTGCAAAAGTTGCACAATTATCAGGAGGGATGGGGCAACTTCTTGTCATGCGGTGCTCAAGTTCTGAATGTCAGTCAAAACCCATACAGTGCTGTGGAGCACAGAGCCCTGACCTCATGTATAGCATGTTACTGTACAGCCACTACGTTCCAATTTAGGTGCTCATTAGTGCCCAAATCTTCAATTTTAAACCCATATTTGGGTATGCGTGTAAAGGGTTAGAGACAACATGGAAAATCTGATTTTTTATATGAATAAATACTCGCTAAAGTGCAAAAATATATCATTTTGACATGTCCCTCTGTGACTTCTAGGAAGCTTTAACCCATCCAAATTCCTCCATGTTTTCACCATCATCGTAAAGCCCTAGTTATTTTGTTGCTTTGACAAAGTCATTTCAGAAGATTATTATGTATTTCATGAATCATTAGTGATTCATTTTACGGTAAAACAACAACATGCCCCTCATATTACATTAACTGAACTCTCATTGTAATATGGTGCAACTATTCCTTAAAACATTTTTTTTTAGATAGTCAAATTATAGTGCAAAAGCAGGGGAGCTGGTTCTAAAATAATTAGCAATTTTCTGGTGTTTTGTGGTGGAAAACAGAGTGCGTCGAGCATAACATGTTACCCATAGACAGGCTAGAAATGTTTCAACAGTTTACATGTTTTAGTGAAGCTTGCTTTCAATTGCAAGCTTGAGCACCCTGTTGCACAAACTTCCCTTCCCCATGTCACATGGGGATTTAAGATGAAGTAGTCAACCCTGTTACTTTATTTGGCACTTAATAAACACTTAATATAGTAATCTTCTTATTTAACCTCGTGAGATGGGAAAAGGGTTTCTTTATTAAGTTGAACATGTGCTCTTTATGACAGAATGTTCAAATTAAGTGAAATAAAATAATTGGCCCCTAATTGGTGGAATTACCAATATAGTCAGATACATACTCCCTCAAGTGGTAAAGACATTACTTAATATGGCTACTTACGGTTGACATATTATGTTAATGTTAAATACTTTCAATTCCTCGGTAATGTGCACATACCATTTTGCTATCTATTCTGACATACTGTGAGGTAAGATTGTAATGTATGGCACCATAAAATGGCCACTTTACTGCATATGAGCCAATTATTAACAACAGCCTCCCCTAAAATGCCCCATATTCAGTCCTGCTTGACTAACAGTGTTATGGTACCATGCTTGAATTACTTATTCATCTTACAAAAACACACATGGGAGCATATTAATACTGGGAATACATAAAAATTGTTCATACATTTACTCTGCCCAACAACACAACTGATGTTAAGGTTCTATTTCCATCAATGATAAGTGAACTATCTCCAGCATGAGGTGGAGGGTCAGGGTCTGTATTGGAGGGAGACTGACAGTCCAAGCTGCTTAACTAGACCCTCACCCTGGCCCCTTGGCCTAGCCCTCCTCATAAACACATTCCTATATTGAACTCTAAACTGACTAAACTGAAAGCAGGCAAATACAGGCAGAGGCCTGAGGCAAATATACTGTATATGTACAGATACAAATGCTACAACAACAAAGAGAGCAACCATGTAGACCAGACGAGCGTGCACACACACAGCGACCTCTGAAATTTTATTAATGGGTGATTATGTTTAGATAAAAACATTAAAGTGAGATCCAGTTATGACTTTGTTGGTACACACACACACACACACACAGTTGAAGTCGGAAGTTTACATACACTTACGTTGGAGTCATTAAAACTCGATTTCAACCACTCCACAAATGTATTGTTAACAAACTATAGTTTTGGCAAGTCGGTTAGGACATCTACTTTGTGCATGACACAAGTCATTTCCAACAATTGTTCACAGACAGATTATTTCACTGTATCACAATTCCAGTGGGTCAGAAGTTTACATCCACTAAGTTGACTGTGCCTTTAAACAGCTTGGAAAATTCCAGAAAATGATGTCATGGCTTTAGAAGCTTCTGATAGGCTAATTGACATCATTTGAGTCACTTGGAGGTGTACCTGTGGATGTATTTCAAGGCCTACCTTCAAACTCAGTGCCTCTTTGCTTGACATCATGGGAAAATCAAAAGAAATCAGCCAAACAAATTGTAGACCTCCACAAGTCTGGTTCATCCTTGGGAGCAGTTTCCAAATGCCTGAAGGTACCATGTTCATCTGTACAAACAATAGTACGCAAGTATAAAAACCATGGGACCACGCAGCCATCATACCGCTCAGGAAGGAGACGCGTTCTGTCTCCTAGAGATGAACGTACTTTGGTGTGAAAAGTGCAAATCAATCGCAGAACAACAGCAAAGGACCCTGTGAAGATGCTGGCGTAAACAGGTACAAAAGTATTTATATCCACAGTAAAACGAGTCCAATATCGACATAACCTGAAAGGCCGCTCAGCAAGGAAGCCACTGCTCCAAAACCGCCATAAAAAAGCCAGACTACAGTTTGCAACTGTACATGGGGACAAAGATCGTACTTTTTGGAGAAATGTCCTCTGGTCTGATGAAACAAAAATAGAACTGTTAGGCAATAATGACCATCTTTATGTTAGGAGGAAAAAGGGGGAGACTTGCAAGCCAAAGAACACCATCCCAACCGTGAAGCACGGGGGTAGCACCAACATGTTGTGGGGGTGCTTTGCTGCAGGAGGGACTAGTGCACTTCACAAAATAGATGGCTTCATGAGGCAGGAAAATTATGTGGATATATTGATGCAACATCTCAAGACATCAGTCAGGAAGTTAAAGCTTGGTCGCAAATGGGTCTTCCAAATGGACTATGACCCCAAGCATACTTCCTTCAAAGTTGTGGCAAAATGGCTTAAGGACAACAAAGTCAAGGTATTAGAGTGGCCATCACAAAGCCCTGACCTCAAACCTACAGAAAATGTGTGGGCAGAACTGAAAAAGCGTGTGCGCGCAAGGAGGCCTACAAACCTGACTCAGTTACAGCAGCTCTGTCAGGAGGAATGGTCCAAAATTCACCCAACTTATTGTGGGAAGCTTGATGAAGGTTACCTGAAACGTTTTACCCAAGTTAAACAATTTAAAGGCAATGCTAACAAATACTAATTGAGTGTATGTAAACTTCTGACCCACTGGGAATGTGATGAAATAAATAAAAGCTGCAATAAATCATTCTCTGCTATTATTCTGACATTTCACATTCTTAAAATAAAGTGGTGATCCTAACTGACCTAACAGGGAATTTTTACTAGGATTAAATGTCAGGAAATTAGTTTATATATATATATATATACACATTTACATTTAAGTCATTTAGCAGACGCTCTTATCCAGAGCGACTTACAAGTTGGTGCATTCACCTTATGATATCCAGTGGAACAACCACTTTACAATAGTGCATCTAAACTTTTAAAGGGGGGGGGGGGGGGGGGGTTAGAAGGATTACTTTATCCTATCCTAGGTATTCCTTAAAGAGGTGGTGTTTCAGGTGTTTCCGGAAGGTGGTGATTGACTCCGCTGACCTGGCGTCGTGGGGGAGTTTGTTCCACCATTGGGGTGCCAGAGCAGCGAACAGTTTTGACTGGGCTGAGCGGGAGCTGTACTTCCTCAGAGGTAGGGAGGAGAGGTGGCCAGAGGTGGATGAACGCAGTGCCCTTGTTTGGGTGTAGGGCCTGATCAGAGCCTGAAGGTACGGAGGTGCCGTTCCCCTCACAGCTCCGTAGGCAAGCACCATGGTCTTGTAGCGGATGCGAGCTTCAACTGGAAGCCAGTGGAGAGAGCGGAGGAGCGGGGTGACGTGAGAGAACTTGGGAAGGTTGAACACCAGACGGGCTGCGGCGTTCTGGATGAGTTGTAGGGGTTTAATGGCACAGGCAGGGAGCCCAGCCAACAGCGAGTTGCAGTAGTCCAGACGGGAGATGACAAGTGCCTGGATTAGGACCTGCGCCGCTTCCTGTGTGAGGCAGGGTCGTACTCTGCGAATGTTGTAGAGCATGAACCTACAGGAACGGGTCACCGCCTTGATGTTAGTTGAGAACGATATATATACATACATACATACATACATACATACATACATACATACATACATACATACATACATACATACATACATACATACATACATACATATAAACTCAGCACAAAAACAAACGTCCTTTTTCATGACCCTGTCCTTCAAAGATAATTCATAACAATACAAATAACTTCACTGCTTGTTCAATGAACCATAAACAATTAATTAACATGCAGCTGTGGAATGGTCATTAAGACACTGACAGCTTACAGATGGTAGGCAATTAAGGTCAAAGTTATGAAAACTTAGGACACTAAAGAGGCCTTTCTACTGACTCTGAAAAACACCCAAAGAAAGATGCACAGGGTTCCTGCTCATCTGTGGGAATGTGCCTTAGGCATGCTGCAAGGAGGCATGAGGACTGCAGATGTGGCCAGGGCAATAAATTGCAATGTTCGTACTTTGAGACGCCTAAGACAGCGCTACAGGGAGACAGGACGCACAGCTGATCGTCCTCGCAGTGGCAGACCACGTGTAACAACACCTGCAAAGGATCGTTACATCCAAACATCACACCTGCGGGACAGGTACAGGATGGCAACATCAACTGCCCGAGTTACACCAGGAACGCACAATCCCTCCATCAGTGCTCAGACTGTCCGCAATAGGATGAGAGAGGCTGGACTGAGGGCTTGTAGGCCTGTTGTAAGGCAGGTCCTCACCAGACATCAACGTCGCCTATGGGCACAAACCTACCGTCGCTGGACGAGACAGGACTAGCAAAAAGTGCTCTTCACTGACGAGTCGCAGTTTTGTCTCACCAGGGGTGATGGTCGGATTCGCGTTTATCGTCGAAGGAATGAGCGTTACACCGAGGCCTGTACTCTGGAGCGGGATCGATTTGGAGGTGGAGGGTCCGTCATGGTCTGGGGCGGTGTGTCACAGCATCATCGGACTGAGCTTGTTGTCATTGCAGGCAATCTCAACGCTGTGTGTTACAGGGAAGACATCCTCCGCCCTCATGTGGTACCCTTCCTGCAGGCTCATCCTGACATGGCCCTCCAGCATGACAATGCCACTAGCCAAACTGCTCGTTCTGTGCCTGATTTCCTGCAAGACAGGAATGTCAGTGTTCTGCCATGGCCAGCGAAGAGCCCGGATCTCAATCCCATTGAGCACGTCTGGGACCTGTTGGATCAGAGGGTGAGGGCTAGGGCCATTCCCCCCCAGAAATGTCTGGGAACTTGCAGGTGCCTTGGTGGAAAAGTGGGGTAACATCTCACAGCAAGAACTGGCAAATCTGGTGCAGTCCATGAGGAGGATATGCACTGCCGCCCCAAATGCAGCTGGTGGCCACACCAGATACTGACTGTTACTTTTGATTTTGACCCCCCCTTTGTTCAGGGACACATTCCATTTCGTTTAGTGACATGTCTGTGGAACTTGTTCAGTTTTTTTAGTTTTTGTTCAGTTGTTGAATCTTGTTATGTTCATACAAATATTTACACATGTTAAGTGTGCTGAAAATAAACGCAGTTGACAGTGAGAGGACGTTTCTTTTTTTGCTGAGATATATATATATTTATGACCTACAGTAAGCTCCAATGGTATTGGGACAGTGACAATTGTTTTGTTGTTTTGGCTCTGCACTCCAGCAGTTTGTATTTGAAATGATACAATGGTTAAAGTGCAGACTGTCAGTTTTAATTTTAGTTTATTTTCATCCATATCAGGTAAACCGTTTAGAAATTACATCATTTTTTGTACATAGTCCCCCCATTTTAGGGGACCAAAAGTACCGGGACAAATTCACTTATACGTGTATAAAGTTTAGTATTTGGTCCCATATTCCTAGCACATAATGATTAAATCAAGTGTGTGACTCTAAAAACTTATTGGATGCATTTACTGGTTTGTTTTGGTTGTGTGCACAATAGAAATTAATGGTAAATAATGTATTGCGTCATTTTGGAGTCACTTTTATTGAAAATAAGAATATAATATGTTTCTAAACACTTCTACATTAATATGGATGCTACTATGATTATGGATAGTCCTGAATGAATCATGAATAATGAGTGAGAAAGTTAGATGCACAAATATCATACACACCCCTCCCCCCCAAAAAGCTAACCTTCCCTGTTATTGTAATGGTGAGAGGTTATCGTGTCTTGGGTGTATGATATTTGTCCTGCCGAAATGTGAATTTGGTAGAGAGGACACAGGGCGGGGTGCCTTGTAAGGATCCACCGACGGCGAGTGGGAAATCACCCATCGGACAATAAATTAGACGATGTACGATCACGAATATCCTACCAACGGCACATCAAAAACTGTAATATCTTATGTTTCACCGAATTGTGGCTGAATGGCAACATGGAAAACATTCAGCTGGCGGGATATACGCTGCACTGGCTAGATAGAACAGCACACTCCGGTAAGATGGATGGACGGACAGGGGGGGGGGGGGGGGGGGGGGTCTGTGTGTATTTGTAAACAACAGCTGGTGCACGAAATCTAAGGAAGTCTCTAGATTTCGCTCGCCTGAAGTAGAGCATCTCATGATATGCTGCAGACCACACTATTTGCCAAGAGAGTTTATCTATTTTTTTCGTACCACCACAGACGGATGCTTGCACGAAGACCGCACTCAGTCAGCTGTATAAGGAAATGAGCAAACAGGAAATCGCTCACCCAGAGGCGGCGCTCCTAGTGGCTGGGGACTTTAATGCAGGGAAACATAAATCAGTTTACCTCATTTCTATCATCATGTTAAATGCACAACCAGAGCGCAAAAATAATTCTAGATCACCTTTACTCCACACACAGAGACACATACAAAGCTCTCCCTCACCCTCCATTTGGCAAATCTGACCATAATTCTATCCTCCTTATTCCTGCTTACAAGCAAAAATGTAAGCAGGAAGCACCAGTGACTCGGTCTATAAAAAAGTGGTCAGATGAAGCAGATGCTAAAATACAGGACTGTTTTGCTAGCACAGACTGGAACATGTTCCCGGGATTCTTCCCATGGCATTGAGGAGTACACCACATCAGTCACTGGCTTTATCAATAAGTGCATCGAGGACATCGTCCCCCCAGTGTCTGTACATACATAACCCAACCAGCAGCTATGGATTACAGGCAACATTTGGGATGAGCTAAAGGGTAGAGCTGCTGCGTTCAAGGTGCGGGACTCTAACCCGGAAGCTTATAAGAAATCCTGCTATGCCCTCCGACGAACCATCAAACAGGCAAAGCCTCAATACAGGACTAAGATTGACTCGTACTATGCCTGCTCTGACGCTTGTCGGATGTGGCAGGTCCTGCAAACTATTACAGACTACAAAAGGGAAGCACAGCCGCGAGCTGCCAAGTGACATCACTTCTATGCTCGCGTCGAGGCAAGCAACACTGAGGCATGCATGAGAGCATCAGCTGTTCCGGACGACTGTGTGATCACCCTCTCCGTAGCTGACGTGAGTAAGACCTATAAACAGGTGAACATTCACAAGGCCACTGGGCCAGGCGGATTATCAGGACGTGTGCGCCGGGCATGTGCTAACCAACTGGCAGGTGTCTACACTGACATTATCAACATGGCCCTGATTGAGTCTGTAATACCAACATGCTTCAAGATGACCACCATAGTCCCTGTGCCCAAAAACACTAGGGTAACCTGCCTAAATGACTACAGACCTGTAGCACTCACGTCCGTAGCCATGAAGTGCTTTACAATGCTGGTAATGGCTCACATGAACACCATTATCCCAGAAACCCTAGACCCACTCCAATTTGCATACCGCTCAAACAGACGATGCAATCTCTATTGCACTCCACACTGCCCTTTCCCGCCTCGAAAAAAACAAACACCTACGTGAGAATGCTATTCATTGATTACAGCTCAGCTTTCAACACCACAGTGCCCTCAAAGCTCATCACTAAGCTAAGGATCCTGGAACTAAACACCTCCCTCTGCAACTGGATCCTGGACTTCCTGATGGGCCGCTCCCAGGTGGTGAGGGTAGGTAGCAACATATCTGCCACGCTGATCCTCAACACTGGAGCCCCTCAGGGGTGCGTACTCCCTGTTCACCCACAACTGCATGGACAGGCACGACTCCAAACCATCATTAAGTTTGCAGACGACGCAACAGTGGTAGGCCTGATCACCGACAAGACAGCCTATAGGGAGGAGGTCAGAGACCTGGCCGGGTGGTGCCAGAATAACATCCTATTCCTCAACATAATCAAGACAAAGGAGATGATTGTGGACTACAGGAAAAGGAGGACCGAGCACGCCCCCATTCTCATCGACGGGGCTGTAGTGGAGCAGGTTGAGAGCTTCAAGTTCCTTGGTGTCCACATCACCAACAAACTAGAATGGTCCAAACACACCAAGACAGTCGTGAAGAGGGCACGACAAAACCTATTCCCCCTCAGGAGACTGAAAGGATTTGGCATAGGTCCTCAAAAGGTTCTACAGCTGCAACATCGAGAGCATCCTGACTGGTTGCATCACTGCCTGGTATGGCAACTGCTCGGCCTACAACCGCAAGGCACTACAGAGGGTAGTGCGTACGACCCAGTACATCACTGGGGCTAAGCTGCCTGCCATCCAGGACCGCTATACCAGGCGGTGTCAGAGAAAGGCCCTAATAATTGTCAAAGACCCCAGCCACCCCAGTCATAGACTGTTCTCTCTGCTACTGCATGGCAAGCGGTACCAGAGCACCAAGTCTAAGACCAAAAGGCTTCTAAACAGTTTTTAGCCCCAAGCCATAAGACTCCTGAACAGATAATCAAATCGCTACCCGGACTATTTGCATTGTGTCTCCCCCCCCCACCCGCCAACCCCCTCTTTTACACTGCTGCTACTCTGTTTATCATCATCTATGCATAGTCACTTTAACTATAGGTACATATTACCTCAATTAGCCCGACTAACCGGTGCCCCGCATTCTGTACTGGTACCACCTGTAAATAGCCTCTCTACTGATATTTTATAGTTTTTTTTTCTTATCTATTGTTTCCCTAATACCTATTTTTTACTTTGCATTGTTGGTTAAGGGCTTGTAAATAAGCATATCACTTTAAGATCTACACCTGTTGTATTCGGCGCACGTGAGAAATAAACTTTGATTTGAGCTTTTCATTTTTTATTAATTTGTAAAACTTTCTAAAAACATAATTAAACTTTGGCATTATGGGGTATTGTGTGTAGGCCAGTGACAGAAAATCTAAATTTCATCCATTTTAAATTCAGGCTGTAACACAACAAAATGTGGACAAAGTCAAGGAGTGATGAATACTTTCTGAAGGCACCGCAGCATAAAATCACACTTAACCTTCACTCTGATTTCTAAAGTACAAACTCAAACTAAGTGACGGTAATGATCTCATGCTCTGACACTTCTAGGTTTGTGGCTTCTCCTGCTTCTCCACCACATCGCTCTCTGCGTCATTCCCCATAGGCCTTTATCTCTTCCCCTGGGTTCCATGCTGTTCCATATCATCTGCTTTCTCTCAGGGAGATCGCTTAGGCCTACTGTTTGTTATGGTTAGCTGTCCCTCGCCATCGCCACAACAGGCCCTCGGCCCTACTTCCTGTAAGCGAGCCAAGATAACTGAGTGAACTCACCACAGCGTGTGTTATCTCCTGGCCTGGCGACAATGGGCAAATCACACTGCTCCATGCCAGTGTGCCACCACACCACTCCACTTTAAAGGAAGATGTCATTTCCATGAGGTTTGTGGCTGAGCGGAGCCACTAAGCTAAAACATCCTGACCTGTCTGTCTGACTGCGTCGGCCTGCCCATAGGGCCACAGCTGAATTGCTCTCTCAGTTACACAACATGGGGCATGGTGGCACCTGTCACAAACCACTAAGCTCAAAGATATGTTTTTTCTCTTACAAACACTAGGCTAGGCTGCTTTTGACTGGCTATTACGTAAAGCCTATGTTCTTCAAGTGAGTACATAGGAAGACTGATTTGTACGCTCTGTGTCCTATTTATTATTTTTCTTAAGTCAACGTGGTCTATAACTTTAGGCTATAAGCCCATCTTTAAGATCGGCTTGTTAAAATAAGGCAACAACTCAAGCTGTGCCCTGAAATGCCCTTTCCCTCTCCTCCTAAACTCTCCTTTTCATTCTTACTATGACCCATTTTAAAATGTTGGGTTTTAACACTCCCTAATGAAAGCTAAGCCACTTTCCAAATCAGTTCCCCCTTGAATTACAATTAGCCATTTTCAAGTTCAGCTACACCGTGTAAAATTCCTTTCACAATCAATGATCGCCAGGGTGACCGTGTTGTACGTATAAGATAAGTCACAATGTAGCCCAAAGATGTACATTAAAAGAAAGCACTATAATTAGGTGGATAAATCATAAGTATGTAATGCATAGGCTATGACTTAACTGAATAACATCTAGGCATTTGATTTACATGACAAAAATGCAGCACATGTGACAGCCCCTGAGACCACATGGTCAGGGGGAGAGCTGAGCACAAACTCAACATGCTGTGGAGTGGAGAGAAGAAAAGCTAAAAACAAGGTGTGTTTAAAGACTCACTGAGTAACCTCTGCAAATCCCTCTCCCCACCTAAAGCTCAATGGTGGCTGAGAAAACTAAACACACCTCAGCCAAGAGTGCAGGCACTTACAAGACTCTGCAAAAGACATAGCTACCTATTCACTCATTCCCAAACACAAATAGCCAGAGGCCTCGCACCCCCCCCCCCTCCCCTCCCCACTCATTACTCAGAAAACACACACCACAGTAACCTGAAGGTAAACAACTAGCTCAAGTCAAAAGAAAAGAGAAGGAGAGAAATTAAGATTTTTAAAAAGTGACCCAGTAAGAGATACACGCACCTGAAGCCCAGCTCAGCCTAGCGTTGGCCTGTATGTGTGTGTGTGTGTGTGAGACGTAAAGGAGCTCGGCAGTCAGTCAGTCAGAGGAGGAACACGCAGGTGCCAGGCAGCAGCCTCATGGAGTGGGCTGAGAGCAGAAGAAGTAGCTGCAGTCCACAGACAGAGCACTAACTCCTCTGAGGGTTCTGGGAGAAGCAGAACACCGCCGAGAGCTTTCCATTCCACAGGCAGGCTTGCTCTCTCTCCTTTTTCCTGCACTCTTTCACCGAGCTCTTCTGATCTCGCACATTTGCTCACGCGGAGGTACTCTAATCACCTCCCTCACAGACAGAAAAGAAACGTATGGCACTGAGAGAAGGACAGCCCATCACGGAGAGAAAGAGAGGGGGGATGGTTATGAAATCAGTCCCACAGGCACTGTGAATGGAGAAAGGGAGACTGTGGCAGCGAGAGGACAGTTCACAACGAGAGACCCCTCGTGGAGGAGCCTTGGGGAGCTTAGCAGCGAGCACACTTTAGGAACCGACATCCCGCATGCTTTACTGCACACAGGACTACCCCCTCTCTCCCTGGCAGAAATGGTTTGCTCCATGAGAAGCTGCTCAGTCACTGTTGCAGAGTTCCTCCCCCCTGAAATATAGGACACAACAGGAGAATGTATACAGTTCTCCTGAAAGCACTAACAGAGGCCTAACTGGGTCTGTACTGTATGACTCAATGCACCGCTTTATCTTCACTGTACTGTATTCTGAATGCTCTGCAAACCAAATTCAAATTACAGCAGTCATCAAAACAGAGGCAGTTGTAGAATTAAGGCACATCCACATATGTTGTGTGAAATGTTCAAGGGACCTCAAAACGTGGGTCAGTACAGTAAGATAGAGGCAGAGACACAGATTGTGTCATTTAAAAAAAGCAACAGTATACAGACAGAATGCCAACCATTCTGTGTTTGTTTCACGCCTCATTTGGCTACATCTCCATAGAAAGACACACCCCCCCCACCACATTACCAATCTGATCCTCCTCATCATCGTCGCTAGAGCCGCACTTTGGCCTCCTGCATTTGTTTCTGTCTGAAAGGCCGGTCCGGGTTGGGTCAGAGCTGGCCCTTCACCACTCACCAGACCCCCAGGTCTCATGTCTCCCTCTCACAGGCCCTCATTCTTCAGCTAGTCCCCCTCATATCAGCCTGCCTGGCTGTCACACACACACACATATCTGCTCACACTTCCAGACCTGCACTTCTCCTGCCCCCTCTGAGGCATCCACTTCCTAGTTCCTAATGAACATCAGGAAACGTCAATGGGTCATGGGTATAGTGCCATGCTGCTCTGTGCAGCAACACGTATGTGTATGTGTAGCGATAGGCTGTAAATCGCTCCCCGCAGGCTCCAGCTAGGTGAGCCAGGTGGTAGCTATGCCTACGTGATTGCCCCTACCTACAGCTGGGGCGGATATAGGGACAGCCTCAGGGAAACCAGACTGGCCCCCTGCCCCTCTCAGAGTATTGTTCCACACTCTCACTGTTTACACCCCGATTTAGGATGTTTACACAGAGGAGGAAATGGCTCAGTGCAGTCAGACCTCTACAGCACTGCTACAGTGCAGCAGCAGTCCTCTCCTCTCCTCAGGCTCCTAGCAGTGAGGCCCAGCCTAGGATACAACAGTACAGCAGCCTGCCTGCCAGAATGGCTAGGGGCCACAGCCAAAGTTATGGCTACAGTTCTGGTTGGCTGAGGCTTATGGCCAGAGATGATGTAACATATTATGCTTGGCTAAAGCTTATGGATAATGGCACAGATTATGGCTATGGTTATTGTAACAGTTGTGGCTGGGGCATGGGCGTGGGTTTGGGCTAAGGCAATGGCCGTAGCGTGAAGGGACACTTTTATGGCTTATGGCACCACTTAACTGCCGCTATGGCTTTACAGACACTTAAGGCAACAGTTATGACTACTGTTATGGCAACAGCTAGTACAGCTAAAATATGGTTCCAATTACGGCTAAGGAATTGGATACGGTGCGACTATTTCTAAACTTTGACGGCCCGGTGTAAAGTTATGGCTTCAAACCTTTTTACATAACAGGATCCCTGCAGTACAGAACAAGTGCATCAGTGGCACATATCATGCACTCACTCTATGATAACAGGCCAGGTATATAAGCAGCATTGCGCAGTCCCACTGACTTAATGATCCCTCTTAGCTTAATGATGATGAGACAGAGGAGACGATAAGAAGCTCATCAATACAATGCTCAGATCCTTGTCAGACATCTGGTGAGCTGTGAGTGTGACCCGCTAGGTGATTAGAGTAGAGAGTTCTGCCGTGGTGTGAGACTAGGAGCAGTTTTGAAGACAGACATACGCACACACGTGGAGCAGCAGGACGGGGGTGAGAAGTCACGGGCCTGAGGTGCAAACTGAGGCAGATGTACTGTGTGTGTGTGACATCTCACACTGTTTCACTAGCACTATAGCCCTCAGAGAAAAACACTCAAACTCATGAAACTACCATTTGGGCTGAACTAATTGGCTCTTTTAAAATTTGACTGAGGACCCATTAAAACGCTGACAGGGACAGACTCATCTCATGGTGAGGCAGCGAAGAGACATTGTCCACTAACTCAGCCACTTTTCTAAACAACTCAGAAGACTGTATTGCTTCATTTAATTGACTTAAATAAGGCAATTCTGTTGACCTAACCCATGGTCATGAATGTGTAGACAGTACTCTTCACACTCTTTAGTTATTGATGCACTTAGCCTAGATGTAGGTTTAGGCCAAGCTTCAGTTGGTAAATTTGTTTAAAAAAGGGGAAACTCTTTTTGCTAGAATTGTTTTGGAGTGTTGCCTTGGAAACACTGAAAAAATAGATAGCTTACCTCAAAATCCAATAAATTATGGGGTGGGGTTGTTAACCTATAGGGAGTAACAGTATTAACACTAATAACATACCCTGTACTTACCTATACTTAGCTGTAGTTTAACAGTAGAAAATCATTGCTGCACCTCCAGAAACTGTATTTTAACTGTCACAACATTCACTTTGTTTTGTCTTTGTACAGCTGTCAAATTACCACACACACTTGGGTCAAAAGTGCACATGAGCGTGGCAGGAGAGTTTCAATAGCAGGTACGCATTTACCACAAAGCCTACTTCATAATGAACCAGTTTTCTAAAAAGGACTGTTTGCTATGCTAAAAGTAGACCTTCAAGATTTAAGGTTCAAAGGAAAAGACAGCACTTAAACCATACAAAGATTATGTAATCCACTTGTGTTAAATACATAATCACTGTTAATGTAAATGTCATATGACGTAATTTGCCTTGGTGTTCTTCTAACGGAAAAATACTTAAACTTCGCCATAGGAAATATACAATATCCTGAAATGAATATAAATATAAAGTTGTACAAATTATTTAGTTATGCACCCAACATACAGTATTTGATTCAGTAGATTTCATTGCGCAGTACCATACAGTAGATGAGGGAGCGATACTGCGTAGGCTGGGTTAGATTTCACATTTCCATGGCAACAGCTGAGGGGCTGTTAACTACCAAATCACAGCTAATTTGTGTATGTGTGTGGGGGGGGGGTGAAAATGTGCTGTGTTTCAGTAGTTCACAGCCCCTCTGATGTTGCCATGAGGGGGGGGGGGGGGGGGGGGGGGGGGGTTCAACCTGATTGTTTTTCAAACCTCCTCCCCCCTTCTCACACAGCATGGGCACCTCAGGTAATAATAATCAAAAATTCAATCTGTGAAACGCCCAAACTATACACTGGCCTCCGTAGCAACATCAAGACCCTGCTCCCCCTTCTCGACCTGTCACCCAGCCTTTGTACCGGAGGTAATATGTAATATTAACAGATTTTTATATTAGATTGGAGCCATTTATACACTGAAAAAAATACAAATAAATGTTGGTCCCGTGTATCATAACCTGAAATAAAAAATCCCAGACGTTTTACATTTGCACAAAAAGCTTATTTTTCTCAAATGTTGTGCACAAATTTGTTTACATCCCTGTTAGTGAACATTTCTCCTTTGCCAAGATAATCCATCCACCTGACAGGTGTGGCATCTCAAGAAGCTGATTAAACGGAATGATCATTACACAGGGGCACCATGAGTTGGGGACAATAAAAGGCCACTACAAATGTCACAGATTGGTGTGATTGGCATGCTGAATGCAGGAATCGTTTGCCAGAGAATGTAATGTTTCTCTACCTCCAACGTTGTTTTAGAGAATTTGGCAGTACGTTCAACCAGCCTCGCAACAGCAGACCACGTGTAACCACGCCAGCCCAGGACCTCCACATCCGGCTTCGTCACCTGCAGGATGGTCTGAGACGAGCTACCCGGGCACCTGATGAAGCTGTGGGTTTGCACAACTGAAGAATTTCTGCACAAACTGTCAGAAACCGTCTCGGGGACACTCATCTGCGTGATCGTCGTCCTCACCAGGGTCTTGACCTGACTGCAGTTCGGCATTTTAACCGACTTCAGTAGGAAAATGCTCACCTTCAATGGCCACTGGCATGCTGAAGAAGTGTGCCCTTCACAGATGAATCCCGGTTTCAACTGTACCAGGCAGATGACAGATGTCGTGTGGGCGAGCGGTTTGCAGATGTCATCGTTGTGAACAGAGTGCCCCATGGTGGCAGTGGGGTTATGGTATGGGCAGGCATAATCTAAGGACAATGAACACATCTTATCGATGGCAATTTCAACGCACAGAGATACTGTGAGGAATTCCTGAGGCCCATTGTTGCCATTCATCCGCCCCCATCACCTCATGTTTCAGCATGATAATGCACGGCCCCATGTCACAAGGTTCTGTACACAATCCCTGGAAGCTGAAAAAGTCCCAGTTTTTCCATGACCTACATACTCACCAGACATGTCACCCATTGTACAACAGCGTGTTCCAGTTCCCGCCAATATCCAGCAACTTCACATAGCCATTGAATAAGAGTGCGACAATATTCCACAGGCCACAATCAACAACCTGATCAACTCTATGTGAAGGAGATGTTGCGCTGCATGAGGTAAATGGTGATCACACCAGATACTGACTGGGTTTCTGATCCACTCCCCTACTTTTTAAAAAGTTATCTGATCAATAGATGCATATCTGTATTCCGAGTCATGTGAAATACATGGATTAGGGCCTAATGAATTTATAGAATTGACTGATTTACTTATATGAACTGTAACTCAGTAAAATCTTTACAATTATTGCATGTTGCGTTTATATTTTTGTTCCGTGTAATTAAAAAACAACGGCGCAAACATCAGCGACAGCAGAAGTAGAAAAAAAACCTCTACCACTGAGCTGAGCAAGTCAACCGTCAAAACAACGGTAAACAACTCAACAATCGAGAGATGGAATGCTAATTGGGTGGGGGTCAAGACCACTCAAGATAGTGCCACCACAATGTTCAGTAAAGCTTTCCGCGAAACGCCAGTACCTTTGACATGCAAGAGCTTTCACAAGCTTTTGCAGAAAATGTTTTCTAGGTAGGCCAAGTTCGGTTTAGTGATCGCAAATGAAAATGCCCTGGAAATGCCTCAAAATGCCCCTGAAAATGAGTTCACGAGGTCAAAAAAATGCCATTGCAAAAAAGTTTCTTTCCTATCCTGTATGGAGCATGACTCCTATCAGCATATCCTAGTTTGGTTGATTCTGTGCTACAGAATTGTGATTACATGCGACAGGCAGCAGCATATATAGATAGATACAAGCCTCATCGGTATTGTGTTGTTCCTGCACTGAACACTCCCTGTATGGACAAGGGGTTTAGCAGCACAATGACCTGACCTGTCTCTCTTTGTCCCCCTTGCTCATCTGTAAGGACTGGCTACCAGGGTGTAAACAATATAACAGTGACTAAGTCAGTCTAGTCAGGTTTCTGCAATATTGTTCTATCAACTTCCTAATGATCACTGCTAGAAGAAAAAAAAGATCATACCGAGGACATTTTGAAGTATTAATATTCACTCTTTCAACACACTGTAGGGGGGAAGAGTTGAAGAGAGTTAGATGAATAAGCTAATTGATCAATCAATCCAATATGTCTACGAATTCATGATAAACCGGGCCTTTATTCAGAGAAAGCTAGTTAAGGGGACAGGCGAGGAACCCCGCCTATGTAGCAAAAACATAGACCGGAACCAGGGGATGCAATTGAGGTAAGTACAGTATATATAAGGGGAAGAAGGGGGTCACAGTTACTTGATCTAGGGCTCCAGAGGGTGACTCATGGGCGGGGCTGCTGTGGTGGTGGTCCTCTGCTCTGAGGGGGGTGGTGGTGGGGCGGGCAGGATCCAGGAGAGGGGGCTACGGCGCCAAGGCCTCCCTGTCATGCAGCACCATCCCACTGGGGGAGGAGGTAGCGAGCTGGACCTCGAGAGAGAAGGGAAAAGAGAGAGAGACTTTAGTGTTTACTAGAGGAGCATCTGGGACAGGCTGACAAGATGAACGATGCTTACTGGTCCACCATGCATGGCAGCTGCTCAAGCCTTCAGCTAATTGAAACTTCTGGCACCTCTAGCACCGAGCCAGTGGCGCCGTTCACGGGAGCAAGCGCCATGAACCGCGTCGCTTGCAAAATGGCTTGCGTTTTGCCCCCCTTCTCCCATTGAGGTCTATGAGACATTCGCCGCTTACCGTGGCACGTTTGTGACTATATGTGATATCAGCCTATAGCCTACAGCTCATCCCTCCATGGTGAGGAAATATGACATCACTGACAGGCGATACATTGCTCCCCATCTGCCCTGCTGAAGTAAAACCAACCAGACTTTTCAACAAATAGGCTAATAGATGCTCTATTAGAATAAAATTGAGCCTAAAGGAGTGATACCACACCCGCTACAAAACCGTCTCCAGACACAGGAGGCATGATGCAGCAGGCAGTTAACACTGACTGATGTTCCTCTCGCACTTCACCTTTTACAACATCCTGTACTTTGAACTTTTGGAGTGAGATTTTCACTACCGTTTCTCAAATCTGTTTCAAATGACTCCTGAGGGCACGGATCCAGTCAGCAGATGCTACTGTATGTGAGAAGAAAGAAAATGTTCTCTTCACCACAACAAGTTAAAGGGAGGCCCATGGGAGTCAGTCACACTGCCTGCCAAACCACAGCCAAGCATCTCACTCCCGCAGTACAGTTCCACTGTACGAACGGTTGTCTCAGTTCCCTTCCTAGCATGCCCCGATAAAATAATTAATGGGACACTGGGATCTGGTTCTTCAGCTCAAAATCAGTGAATGCGCCACAGCGCTCTCTTCCCTCGATCTCTCCCTCTATTTCCTTCCCTACCCCCACAAATTCACACAGCCTGCTGCACAAGCTTTTTTCCAGGGAGAGGAGAATGTAGGTCAGCTCTCTGACGGCTGTGGAGACACAGCTGAGCACCCGCTCCATTCCTCTCCACCACACACACACAGAAATCTGATCATCCTCACAAGGTTTTGGATCATGCTTGTCCATTAAAAACACCAATGTAAAATCAATCTTACCATTTCATCACTATAATATTACCAAAATAATTTAGCCTATATGAATATGAAGCTTTTCGCCTTTTAACCCATGCACACTAATGCAGGTGCCTTGGGTTAAAAAACGAATTCCTCACTAAGCTTGTGAAAAGGAATGCTTTAAACATAACTACACTGAAAAGGCTGTCGAGAATGGTTGTGCTTAAATGTACATTTTAGGCAGATCTTAAAAGACCTGGTCTGATTTAGCTCCCACCACATTCTCTACCTACATTATGAATATGCTTTAATATTAAAGGGGCAGTCAGAGGTTACTACATCTATTTTAGGACTAATAGATTAATGATATGTATCCATGGATTCTTAAAGAATATAAATTAGAAATGTCTCTTGAGCTTAGTTCATCTGTCGTACCCCACCAGAAACCAAAATAAATGCTTGTTTTACTCCAATGTTTGTAAACAAAGTAAATGTAAACAAACACTATATAGCTGCAAAACATGGTCAAAACTATAATTTTGATATCATGATCAGTCCTTGCATCCATAGCTCTGTATATGAGAGTGGTGATGCTTCTCCAGCCCCATCCCTCAGCTTGTTACCGAAACAGGGGTCAGGGAGTCACTTTGTTATTGTTTCAACTGCTGATTGACACTTTAAGCCTACAAATCAAAATTATGTCACAAATAGTTCAAAATGAATCTATCCTAAACCCTGACCATCTTCCCCTCTTTTATGACACATGACTGACACATTGTTATTGTATTTCCCTGTCTCCCTCTTCTGAGAAATGCTCAAATCAAGGCCATGGCCATATAAATTAATCTGCTACTGTGCTGGAATGTTGCAGGTAACAAGGTTGTCTATTCTTGCGACATATTGTTTATTACCCAAACCCACCCACCGTCCTAATGTGTGATACATTTCTTACTCTCTTTCAGCAAGAGGAAATAAATCCAGACGGGGGAAATAAAGAGTATTAAGATATGATAAAGGAGTGCAAACTAGTAGTCAAATATGACCTATTTGTTCCGGAGCTTGATAGCAGTGCGACAACCAAAAGCAAATGAAACTGCTGGTGAAGAGTACCAACTTTGACCTGCATAGCTGAGGCCTGATTGCATTGACTTCAGTCTTTTGACCAATCACATCATATCTTTTCACATTAGAAATTTGTCAGAGCTGATCTAATTGGTCAAAAAACCAATTAGTGAAAAAAAAGATCAGAATTAGGCTGCATGTCTAAACACCGCCGCCTAGGCAAGTAGCCTATAGCCTACACACACACTTTTTGCTCAGCCTATCCTAATTGCACTGCATTTACAACCAAATATGTGCATAAAGAAACCCAAATTAAAATATGGATTCTTAGATCCTCCCCCACAAAGCTAATAAGAATTCAATACATTTCCTAAGGGATAATGAAGAGGATATGCATTCTATAGAAAATAATGAACGATGAGGAAGGTGTGTTCTACGACACGCTAGCAGAGTTGAACTAAGCTTCCACGGAGTTGCCTTATTTTCCAGAGAACGCATAGAGCCACGAGTTGATTATCCCTTTTATACCATGGCTATAATTTAACACATTTGCAGCTAGAAATGTGTTCAACATCCACTGAAGTAGCTAGCAAGTTCACTAGATAGTGACAGTAGTTGCATTGGTAACCAAACAGACTTGCTAGTTTAGTTAACCAAACCATCAGTCCTAGCTTGCTATTATAAAAATCTGATTCAACAATGCCAATGTTTTCAATTTGACTTTTGTTTTCAAAAGCAGCTCAAACATAAAATGAACCATAGCCATTGAATTCTACCATGCAAATAGAGCCCCACAGTGGAGGTGTCATAATACCCATAAAACCCAGCGGTCAAACAGGGACATGCTTCCAATCATTTTGCCACCATTCATTTTTCATAGGGAACTTTAGAAACACTTAAAATAAGGGCTGTGTTTCGTGTAGGCTAACCCTGGCAAGACGTTTTGCTGACCATGTACATCTCTCTAGGACAGGGTGACTTATTAATTTATTTGGCTCCATTTACTCTCAGAATCGAAAATGCTAATTAGCATCAAAGTAGACATCATGCAAAACTACAAATCCCAGCACGCCACCCCAATTGACACCTTTGCTAACAGGTAGTGTCAATTTAAAACTGCCACACGAGAGTTCACAGGATTGTCAAATTTAAAGAAATGTAGCATATTTATTAGATAGTTAATCCAGAGATTCTTACCTTTGCCTCGATTTGGTAGTGTCGTCCTGATCATGGCATTTGTAGTTCTTTGATAGCCATATTAGCATTTAATTGGGGGGGGGGTAAATACAAGCGAATATATTGATCAGACACCTTGTCCTAGAGAGATTTACACAGTTATCAAAACGTCACGCCAGGGTAGGCCTACAAAAAACACAGCCCTTACTTTAAGTGTTTCTAAAATACCATATGGGGAAAATGAATGGTGGAATAATTATTAGAACCATTTCCTTGTTTGACACTAGGTTTTATGACTCATACTGTGTTACTCTATAAAGGGAACTAATGCATGCTCTAGAATGCCAATCAAAAACAATGATTCAATAATGCCATGGTATAAAATACTATGTGTAACAAAAGACCGTCCACAACTGAGGATAATGTCACTACATGTACTTGAATTTGACTGAAGGCAATGCCTCACTGGTGGTGTGGCCAAAGCAACGTCCGTAATTCCATAATTGAGCCTCACCCTCCAGTCCAATCACGCAGTTGCAGGTGCAAACCTGTCAATGAAGTTACCGTCGTCACAAATTGATTCCTAATTGATTAGCTACCGTGGCCAATAAAAATACGCCCAATTCACCATGTATCAATGGCTAGGTAGGGAGAACTTTGACTTCCCAGCGTGGTCGCGCTTAATCCAAACGGTACTATAATGTTTGATTAACCAAATAGGGCCACTAATGTAGCTAATGAAAACAATTAATAGAATCGAAGATTGCATTTTAAGTACAGATAGTTCGCCATCTGGCAAACAAGAGACACGTGCTCTACTACATAACGAGACATTTCCAATCACATCTACTGGGTCAAGGATTCAACGTTGGCGATAGCTGTCTTCCTTACATGCAACAAACTTCTCAAACAAATCAACTTGTTTGCAATCTCACAAATTAACGTCTTAATATATCGGTATCAAATACATGGTTTCAATTGAATGATTTATTGGAAGGTCAACGTTAGCTGGCTAACTGGCCCACTTCACGTTTGATCCTTCGCTACTAGCTAACGTTAGCTGGCTTGTTCGCAGTCCGCGGCTAAATCTGGTTTAGTCCAAACTATTTTGCGGCAGTTCTGCAGGGTGTTGTGCTGACTTACCTGCCTAAATCTCCGTATACGTTGGTATTTATCTTCTATATTTATTCAATTCCAATGCAATCTGTCGTTGATTAAAGTTAGACGCTCAATATCCATGCATAAATTGGCTAATTCGGATGTAAATATTTTACAGTAAAGCCCGTAAATTGGGCGGCCAGTGCCAGCTAGTTCGGGTGCCTTGGTTTTCTGTTCTGCCGCTCCATGAATCAATGTCTTCCACACGCTATGGATAATGTGGTCTGGCGCTGTAGTTTGACACAAGCCAGGGAGAACATGGTTGTTGGCTAATGTTGACAAACAAGCCTGCGAGTAAAAATCACACTATTGAAGCTAGCGAAATTAGCAATGTTAGCTAATTCAAAGCCAGTTTCAAAATAATGTCGCTGTTTTCAGCTATACATTACTCCGTATCTCCTTAAAAAATTAAGTTATTACGAAATCCAATTTGCGCCTTTTGAAATTGTCATTCACGGTTTACTAATATTTGACTCTTTATGTCGCGTAGCTCTCTCCCCTCCGCCATTTTCAACATGTCGCTACACAAACAAACAATGGTAGCTCGTGCACGCACAATGACAGCAAATAGGCTCGTTCCTGAGGAGAGGGCAAAGAAGCAAGCTGTACTTGAAATGTCACCATAGAGATGTAAAACAGTTGCACGAAAATCCTTTTATAGAGCCTGTGGTTTTTTGTTATGAATGTTGTTTTTTTACAAGCATTTGTGTTGTACCTCGGAGATGAAGTTCACATAGTGGGATAGCTCTAATTTGGCAATGAAGTCAGTTTGAACAGTTCAGATTATTTATCCATTTATTTCGTACACATACTTTACATACACATTGTCATGTCAGAAATATATTCAAGACAATACCTATTGTTTTTAGAGAGAGACTGAACACTTGTTATTGTTTTTCGCTTCGCACGCCACTAGGTGGCAGATTAGACATAGCAAGGATGGGGAGTCTTCGACGTAGTTTTTCTGCGACAGCACATATTTTTACGCGGATTCGTGATGGCAGAACAGGATTCTGAGTACGTATTTGTTTACATGTCGATCTAAGTGCATCCTTTGCTAAATTAATAATATTCATAAATTCTCTAGTTTAAATGTAACAGTCCAATATAATTCCGTCAAGCCGTGTATTTGTATGATTTGTCTGAAAGATAAGCAATACAGGGCGCTAGATAAATGGATCAGTTACACATGATAATCCCATCAACCGGAACTATGCAAACATAATGACATTTTACGGTTTCGACACAGGTAATACGACACAATCTGCAAACAAATAATTGTGCAATGTGACCAGAATGGCATGTAACTAGTTACTTTTATTTTCGTTTGCCTTCAAAGACTGGCTAGCTAACCTCATTTCACTCAATCAGATCCGAATGCCATGCATTTTTTGTCACAGCTGGATAGGGGAATAATCTTGTCAATAGACCCCTTTCTATGTTTGCAAACATTGCCGCACGAGGGCGATGCGCCCAAATTGGTGGCAGTACAAGGGGGAGTTTCTTATGAGTGCATTTAACACTACTTTTGGATTTTAATGTTCGCATGAATGTCACGCTTAATGTGTTTGTCATCGCAAATCAACTGCATTATACTTAAAACACTTCAACCAGTAAAATGGCTCTTTGGCTAGCTTTAGCTACAGCCTATATCAGTGAGCGTTAGCATTCTAGCCAACTGCTGCAAATACCACTCTTTGCGACTGTTCAATCAATAATCAAAACATAATTGTAAGCGTATGAGAACCCCCAAAACGTTGTTTTGTTTAGGCGTAATAACGTAAATATAGGCTGTTGAATTGGCGCAGATGGCGACGTCTTTCTTACTGCCACTAAGAGTCGCTCGCATCTGTGCCTGACGTCAGTGTCATGTACTGGGAAGTAGTCTATAGTTAAGTGTGCTTTGTCATTTTTGTCTTACCATTGTATAATCTGTATATAAGTGTTGAGATGTCTTTTTATGTTGTCTTGTGCATTTATTTTGTTCGTATTATCTTATCATTTCTTATTGTTGCATTGTCGAGAAGGAACTAGAAAGTGTGCATTTCGTTGGACGTGTATACCATGTGTATCCTGTACATACGACTAATCAAACCTGAAACGTGTTTAGAGCGAAGAGGGTGATAAAGTTGGTTCCTGAGAACCTTCTGAAGAAGAGGAAGGCCTATCAAAGCCACTGAGGCAAAGCGTGTACTTCCTAGAGAAGAGAAAGGTAATTAGCTGTGGTCAGTTTTACCATAGTGGTCTTCTAATCATTTACCATGAATGTTTTGATGAAGTTGTTGGACATCAACAAGTGTAGATTGTGCTCATCCAGGTATCCAAAGGCAAACCCTTGAAGTTCAAGCGCATGGAGGACTTCCTGAAGGATCGCCATAGAAAGCATCGCGATGAAACCCGTATCAGGAGATCAGTTCACAGACCAGCTCCAGCCATGCCCTCTGCAAAGAACAGACTGGCCTTCACTGTCCGCATCAGAGAGTGAGTGACTGAAATCTGTAGCTACATGATCTGATTGCAATGGTGGTGCAAATAAAGCTGTTGGCAGCCCTTTTTGAGCTAATCTTTTATTCAGATCCCCATTAGCTGTTGAAGCAGCAGCTATTCTTCCTGGGATCCACACAATATAGAACATGAGAAAACTATTGTACAAGAACACCACAACCAAAGAACACGACTACTTCAAAAAAATAACCAGACTAAGAACAACAAAAAAATAAACACTATTCTCAAACCATTTATGTGCTTTGATATGTAGACACTTTAGGCTGTTGCAGCTGAAGAATAGAGCTGAAAATGTTGTGTTCACACACCTATTGTGTATACTCACAATGGAGTAGTGACTATGCACAATCATCTGGAATACACTTTCATCAGTTCCTCTTTAGTGTTCTGGCTGAATATCGAGGTAATATTTTCATATTTTCTCTTTGTGCAGGATTAAAGGAGTCAGTCCCAGAGTTCAGAAGGTGGTCCAGATGTTACGACTAAGAAAGATCTTCAGCGGTGCCTTTGTCAAAATGAACAAGACCTCTATGGCTATGTTGAAAATGGTTGAGCCTTATGTGGCATGGGGGTAAGTAAGAGGGGAGGGTCTGACTTGGTGAGAATGAAAAGCTTAGCAACTTGATGTAATGAGGTGACTCCACATTGACGTTGCCGCTATCATTTCTTATAACCGACAATAACTTTTGAACACCAGATCGGCAGTTACTTATCTCAATTCCGCCTTCAACTTCGACTCATCTGTTTAGTCACTTGATAATATGATGGATGACCTCCAATCGCGGATTTGCCATTAAAGGGACTTGTAACTGCAATATTCTCTGCTGTTCTGAAACATGACTTTCGGACAAGACACCCCCCCATGCAATGTTCCCTCTAATATTTTTCGGCACTGAGAATTTCAGGTCTGCTGAGCGCAAACTTGTGAACCTTGTGAAATTTCTGGGGTGCGCTTACTGTGAACAGTGAGGCTGTACCCGATTTAATTTACAGTTTTAAGTGGCCAAGTAGTGTGGGCCTATCAGAGTGGCCTACCATTAAAAAGAAATAAACAATGGAGAAAATGCATCCCATAACATCTTAACATGGAATAGCTGTTCTATCATTCAGCCTACAGTAGTAGCCAATGTGTGGTGTTCAATGTAGGCCTACGTTCCGTGAGACTTAAAAAATGTCAATTAAAAAAAACATGCAAGGCTTGACATTAACCTGTTTATCCACTTGTCCTTTAGATAAGGTGACTAAACAGTTTGTTGTGGTGTTTGATGCAAGAAACCACTTAACAAAATTCCTTATTCCCATACCATTATTCCAGACAATCAGACATATTATGCTACACTCTGCCTATTGGTGACTTCGCTTATTCAAGCCTGTCTCAAATAACAACATTGCCCCATTTTAAGACATAAAAAGCTCTACCTGACTCTTTTCAAAGATGGCTAGAAATATACATGTTTAGTGCCAATGTTGGAAGCAATCAATCCCACATTGCTGACTATAAATTAGCTATAACTGGCCTAATAACTCACTAACTAGCAAAGAATATGAACAAAAGTGCACACGTGGCTACATGCAGCTCTTTCTTTGATTGCAAAACAAGCACATAATAATCAGTGCTGCTTATGTTGTAAAACAGTTCAAAGTGAATGGCATAAATCCATGTGTGACTCACCACCTGGATTAGGTCTTGTAGCAACATTTGAATTTCAGTTTTTTTTTTTTTTACATTGGATAAAAGTAGAGACTCGGAGCTACAAAATGGTATATCATACACTGCATTTGAGGAAATAATGGGAAAGTAATTATGCTTTGAATGTCTTTCAATGTTTTGGTACTACTATTGGAGAGCCCTTTGTCTACACCCATTCAACATTGTTCTCACCCTCTTAAGCCTTAGCCCCACCCATCTCTTTAAGAGTTGATCTGAGCATTCTGTACTAACTTGCCAGCTACTTCCAGACATTTTAAGAGAGAGAGAGAGAGAAGAGCTCACTGAACATTACTCACCCTAGCAGAGCTGGTTAGGCTGTTATGTAAATCCAGAGCGTTGGTGACAGATTGTCCGTTGTAAATGCAGAGCGTTTCGCCTTCAGAGCGCACACTGGATGCTCTGGCCAATAAGTAAGGTTGATCCAAAAGCTCTGACCTCACAACGACAGTCAAGCACCCAAGCTAACTGGCTAACATTGGCTAGCTACTTCCAGACACATAAGAGAACACCCCACTCTGACCATTTTATCCAGAGCGTTGGTGACTTATTGTGCTGCTGGCAACAATTTAATTTGTTGCTGACGTTTACTGACACGGACATATTCAACAGGTATTGAGCGTTCTAAAATTAATCAGTTATTCTGTGCTCTGGCACACTAAGATGAGTATTTTGTTAAAAAAATGTAGCTAGATAACATTTTCTATGTTCTAACGGCTCTCCTGTGAAGTCGTGACTTGCGACATACGCCTAGTTTCCTGAATCGGGTCACATATAGCAATGGTCTATTTGCATATAGGCTTACTGCAGCTTTGATTGGTTATGGTGCACTGGTCTGTGTAGGGTACGGGCCTGGGTTGCAATAGAATCCTACTCTGATGTGCTCTGCCACAAAAACCTCTTGCATAGCTCGTTTTTGTTTTGGTATGTTGCATTGAAAGTGGCTATTGCGTTAATTTGATCACAATTCCCACGGTAAAGGGAAAAGTTAATTGTGTTAACTAACATGAGAAAACTCAAGAAAGTTGAGTGGAGTTCAATCTCGTGCTTCTCTGAACGGGCTGATTTTTCTTCTGCCCAGCAGTCCCCGGGGAGCTGTGCTCCTGCGCGCAGCTTGGAGGGAACATTGCCCCAATGGCTATCCAGCTTGATGGCTTCTCCATTCACTAAGCGGACTGTCAAGGAAATTGAGAGGGGGAGGAGTTTGCCTCATCAACAACAAATGGTTTTCTGACTCGAGCACGGTGGAAGTCTCAAACCATTGTTCACCAGTTTTGGAATACCTGATGATCAAATGCCTACCCTTCTACCTCCCGAGGGAGTTTTCAGCTGTTATCATGACTATTGTATACAGTCAACCTCAGAACAAGAAAAATAACAAATGATAAACAAGCAGGAAAACTTGCACCCGGAGGCTGCTTTTCTTGTTGCCGGCGATATTAATTCTGCGTCATTAAGACACGTGATGCCCAACTTCCAACATGTCTCCTTCGCCACTAGGGGCGATAAAGTCCTAGACCACTGTTACTCTACCCACAAGCAGGCATACAACACCCTCCCTCATCCCCATTCTGCAAATCGGATCATGTTTAGCAGAAGCTCAAACAGGAAGTATCTGTGACTTGCTCCGTTGAGAAATGATAATCGGAATCAGAGATTATGCTACAGGACTGCTTTGCTAGCGCTGATTGGAATATGTTATGAGACTCAACGAGCTCACCACCTCAGTCACCAGCTTCATTAGGAAATGCATCGGCGATGTCCCCACAGTGACGGTTCGCTGCTTCCCCAATCAAAAGCCCTGGGTTAACACTGAGGTTGGTGCTAAGCTAAAGGACAGGGCTACCGCGCACAGGGCAACCAGCCTTGAGGCTATGGCTGAGGACGGGATCAAGTACAAGAAGTCCCACTAAGACCTCCGCAGAGTCATCAAACGAGCAAAAGGACAATATAGGAATAAGGTGGAATCATATTCCAGACTCCCGCATGTGGCAGGGGCTACAGTCCATTACAGATTACAAAGGAAGACCCTGCCGTAATTTTCCCAACGATGCCGCTCTACCAGAAGAACTCAACATCAATAACAGCATACTGTGCTGTACGTGAGGGCCTGCACCGACTCAGAGGACTGGGCGATTTCGCTCTCCTAGGCTGAAGTGAGTAAGGTCTTAATCAGGTCAACACTCGCGGGGCTGGACAGTATTCCAAGATGCGTTCTCAGAGCATGCGCAGAACAGCTGGCAGGCATATTAACATTTTTGACCTCTTTGTCCCAGTCTGTAATCCCCACGTCTTAAACTGACCACCATCCATCATTCCTGTTCCTATTTAACTCTAAGGCGTCATGCTACAATGACTACCACCCTGACGCACTCACATCTGCAATCATGAAGCGCTTTGAAAGGCTGGTTATGGCACACCCACTCCATCATCCCAGACACCCTGTACCCACTCCAATTTGCATTCCGCCCCAACAGATCCATAGATGACGCAATCTCAATTGCGCTCCACTGCCCTCACCTAGATAAGAGAAATATCTATGTGAAAATGCTGTTCATTGACTACAGTTCAACGTTCAGCACCATTGTCCCCTCCAAGTTCGTCACCAAGCTTAGGACCCTGTGACTGAACACATCCCTCTGCAACTGGATCCTGGACTTCCTGACGGGCCGACCCTAGGTGGTGAGGGTAGGCAACATGCCCTCCTCCATGCTGACCCTAAACACGGGTGCCCCACATGGGGGGGTGTTTACGCCCCTCCTGTACAGGCCCTGTTCACCTATGACTGCGTGGCCATGCATGATTCCCAACATCAAGTTTGCTGACGACACGACGCTGGTAGGCTTGATCACCGCGACAATGATATATCCTACAGGGAGGAGGTCAGTGACCTGGTAGTGTGGTGCCTGGACAACAACCTCTTCCTCAACATCAGTAAGATCAAGGCGCAGATCGTGGACTGCAGTGGAGCGGGTCAATAGCTTCAAGTTCCTCTGTGTCCAAATCACTAAGGTCTTAAAATGGTCCACGCACAGTCAAAGGCGCAACAGCGGTGTGAAAGGAAAATCGTTAGACTCCAGTCACCAAAGCCATAGACTGTTCTCTCTGCTTCCGCGCGGTACCAGTGCGTCAAGTCTGATGCCAATCGGCTCCTGAACAGCTTCTATCCCAAGGCCATAAGACTGCTAAATATCAAACAAAGTGGCTACACGGACTGAGTTGACCCTTGTACACTATGTGACCAAAGGTATGTGGACACCTGCTCAAACATCTCATTCCAAAATCATGGTAATTAATATGTTGCTTTGTTGCTATAACAGTCTCCACTCTTCTGGGAAGTCTTTCCACTAGATGTTGGAACATTGCTGCGGGGACTTGCTTCCATTCAGCTATGAGCATTATTGAGGTCGGGCACTGATGTTGGGCGATTAGGCCTGGCTCGCAGTCGGTGTTCCAATTCATCCCAAAGGTGTTCTATGGGGTTGAGGTCAGGGCTCTGTGCAGGCCAGTCAAGTTCTTCCACACCAATCTCTAGAAATCATTTAGGTGTGGACTTCGCTTTGTACGTGGGCATTGTCATGCTGAAACAAGAAAGGGCCTTCCCCAAACTGTTGCCACAAAGTTGAAAGTACAGATTTGTCTAGAATGTCATTGTATGCTGTAGTGTTATGATTTCCCTTGACTGGAACTACGGGCCTAGCCCGACCATGAATAACAGCCCCAGACCATTATTTCTCCTCCACCAAACTTTACAGTTGGCACTATGCATTCGTGCAGGTTGCGTTCGCATGGCATCCATCAAACCCAGATTCATCCATCGGACTGCCAGATGTCAGAGCGTGATTCATCACTCCAGAGAGCGCATTTCTACTGCTCCAGGGTCCAGTGGCGGCAAGCTTTACACCACTCCAGCCGAAGCTTGGCATTGCGCATGGTGAACTTAGGCTTGTGTGCGGCTGCTCGGCCATGGAAACCCATTTCATGAAGCTCCCAACAAACAGTTATTGTGCTGACGTTGCTTCCAGGGGCCGTTTGGAACTTGGTAGTGAGGTTTGCAACCGAGGACCGACCATTTTTGACACGCTACGAGCTTCAGCACTCGGCGGTCCCTTTCTGTGAGCTTGTTTCCTACTACTTTGCAGCTGAGCTGTTGTTGCTCCTAGACATTTCCACTTCACAATAACATTAATTACATTTGAACCAGGGCAGACTTGTTGGAAAGATGGCACTCTATGACGTTGCCACGTTGAAAGTCTGCCAATGTTTGTCTATGGAGATTGCATGGCTGTATGCTTGATCTTATACACCTGTTGGCAATGGGTGTGGCAGAAATAGCAGAATCCACTAATTTGAAGGCGTATCCACATACTTTTGTATATAGTGCATTTTATTTTTGCACTGTCTATGCACACTCATGCAGAGTCATTTACTGACACACATAACATAAATACATATTGGTACTGACCCTACACACGTGCGCACACATTCACATACAAATATGTACGCTGCTGCTACTCTATCATATATCCAGAGGCCTAGTCACCTTACCCCTATACCTATCTACCCCTATCACTCCAGTATCCCTGCACATTATAAATATGGTATTAGAACTGACCCTGTATATTGCTTACTTTCTCATGTCCTGTTTGTATTTCTTGTGTTTTGTTCTACCTTATTTTTACATAGAACAAAAATATAAACCATGTAAAGTATTGGTCCCATGTTTCATTATCTGAAATAAAACATCCCAGAAATGTTCCATTTGCACAAAAAGCTTATTTCCCTCAAATGTGCACATTTGTTTTCATCCCTGTTAAGGAGCATTTTACCTGACGACAGGTGTGGCATATCAAGAAGCTGATTTAAATGGCATGATCATTACACAGGTGCACCTTGTGCTGGGGGCAAAAGGCCACTGTAAAATGTGCAGTTTTGTTACACAACAAAATGCCACAGATGTCTCAAGTTATGAGGGAGCGTGCAATTGGCATACTGACTGCAGGAATGTCCACCAGAGCTGTTGCCAAAATGTCATGTTCACTTCTCTACCATAAGCTGCCTTCGTCATTTTAGAGAATTTGGCAGCACATCCAACCGGCATCACAACTGCAGACCCCGTGTAACCACGCCAGCCCAGGATCTCCACATCTGTATTCTTAATCTGCAGGATTGTCTGAGACCAGCCACCTGGACAGCTGATGAAACTGTGGGTTTGCACGAGCGAAGAATTTCTGCAGAAACTGTCTCTGGGAAGTTGATCTGCGTGCTCGTCGTCCTCATCAGGGTTTTGACCTGACTGCAGTTTGGCGTCGTAACCGACTTCAGTGGGCAAATGCTCACCTTCGATGGCCACTGGCAGACTGAAGAAATGTGCTCTTTATGGATGAATCCCGGTTTCAACTGTACCGGGCACATGGCAGATAACGTGTATGGCGTTGTGGGCGAGCGGTTTGCTGATGTCAATGTATTGAACAGAGTGCCCCATAATGTGGTTATGGGCAGGCATAAGCTACGGAGAACTAACAAAATTGCATTTTATCAATGGCAATTTGAATGCACAGCGATACCGTGACGAAATCCGGTGGCCCTTTGTCTTGCAGTTCATCTACCACCATCACCTCATGTTTCAGCATAATGTACGGCCCCATTTCGCAAGGATCTTTACACAATTCCTGGAAGCTGAATGTCCCAGTTCTTCCATGACCTGCATACTCACCAGACATGTCACCCATTGAGCATGTCCAGGATGCTCTGGATTGACGTACGACAGCGTGTTCCAGTTCCCGGCAATATTCAGAGACTTCGCACAGCCATCGAAGAGAAGTGGGTCAACATTCCACAGGCCACAATCAAGTCTGATCAACTCTGAGAAGATGTCTCGCTGCATAAGGAAAATGGTCACACCACGCCCCTTTTTTATTTATTTTGATGGATCTGTGACCAACTATCTAATCCCAGTAATATGACATCCATAGATTAGGGCCTAATTGACTGATTTCCGTATGAACTGTAACTCAGTAAAATCTTTTAAATTGTTGCATGTTGCGTTTTTTAAATAATTTTGTTCAGTGATGCTGCATTGTTGGGTTTAGAGCTTGCAATGAAGACATTTCACTGTACTTGTGCATGTGAAATTCACTTAACCTGTAGAACCAGCTGGTTTGACAGTGTATTGTACTAACGATGGTGAATTATTCACACTAAACAGGTTTCCCAACTTGAAGTCTGTTCGTGAGCTGATCTTGAAAAGAGGACAGGCAAAGATTGACAAGCGAAGGGTCGCTCTCACAGACAACACACTCATTGAGCAGCATATGGGTAAGGATCAATTTATAGTATGTATTTTTCATCAGTCTGAAGTAACAAGTCTTGATACATTTAGTATGTGCTTGTCAAATTTAGCAAAACAAATGTTTCATCACGCTCAGATCATGCAGAAAATATGAAAAGGTGGTTTTCCGACAGTGATTTTCATTGAGATACATGTACAATGTTTACATCTCCTCTCAGGCAAATACGGCATCATCTGTCTAGAGGACCTGATCCATGAGATCTACTCTGTGGGGATGAACTTCCGTGTGGTCAGCAACTTCATATGACCGTTGAAGCTGTCTGTGGCTCGTCACGCTGCCAGGGACAAGGCAGGTCTTTTGAAGGACATCGGCAACTCAGGGCCCAGAGGGACGGACGTTAACTCAATCATCAGGCAGCTCAACTGAGGCTGCACGACAGACACTTTCACGTCAGACTTTTTCCTAGAGCCAGTGAGTACCTTTTTTTTTTTTTTATATAGGCTACTCATTGCTGGTTCTGTAAGTAATTTCCTTCATGTCTGCAAGATTATGAATTGCCCAGTGTGGCATGAGAATACTTTTTATTTTTTGATCCCTTACAGATTCATAAGGATTCAATTAATCTTTGTCTTACCACCACTGGGACCCAGCTGGCAGAGTTCATACTGGGCCTGATCAGATTTTTACACATGGAAAGACTGCCCCTCTCTGGACTACGTTGTGATTAGACAGCAGTTTGTCCCTCTGTTTTGTTGAACAGTTGGTAATCTCATGTTACCACCTCTGCAGAGGTTCCGTATTAAGGAGATTCTAATAGCTTTATCACTACTTACTTTTACCCCTCGGGTTGTTGAAGGGATGTAATTATGCTTACTATGTATGTGAGATGAATGTTTTTTAATAAACAAACAATTTTTGTACTTGGGTGCAGACAATGTTGCCTTTTTTTAATGTCTCAATTCCTGCAATTTCTTCCTCAAAAGGTTCTCCTGCCACTGGCTGCTCAATGTGTCACAATCAATTTAGGGAGATGTGACTCATCCAGCCCAGTGGAGGAGGGGGGGGGGGAAGAGATCTGGGGAAACTGCATCCCAGGGTGCTGCAATGCAGGGACATGTGCTATTTGTGCCAGCAACATTTGATTTGTCTATGTATGCATGTTTTAATTTCGGTATATGAATGGTTGGAAATGTAAGACATGTTATGCATATTAAAATCTACAGTAGAGCATGACAGTAAGTATACATCGAGGGACTTAAAAGGGGGTACAAATCTGTCTCGCTGCTCTGCATCATATCAGGGTGGTCTGGTCCAACATTTTCATTAAAGAAGGGGTGAGTAGAAGAAACAAAATCACATTGCCTTTTGAGAAATGACGATTTGAATGACACCACACTGAAGATGTAGTTGATAAAGCCCTGACCATCCACAATGTGTCTGTATTGATGTACGGTCCTGATGCTGGAGTAAGAAAAAAAGATACCTGGATTCGGCAGTATTGAATGTTTTGAAATGTTGAGATAAATAGGCTATGTAGATCAAACATGCCTTTCTGACATGTATACTTAAAAATATAAATGCAGCATGCAACAATTTCAAAGAGTTAGTTCAAATAAGAAAATAAGTCAATAGAAATAAATGAGGCATCTGCTTCGCATGGAGTTGATCAGGTTGTTGACTGTGGCCTGTAGAACGTTCTCAATTCTCTTCAATGGCTATGCGAAGTCGCTGGATATTGGCGGGAACTGGAACACGCTGTCGTTCGTTGATCCAGAGCATCCTAAACATGTTCAATAGGTGACATCTGATGGCCATGGAAGAACATTTTCAGCTTCCAGGAATTGTGTCATGCTGAAACAAGGATGGCGGTGGATGAATGGCACAACAATGAACCTCAGGATCTTGTCACGATATCTCTGCGTTCGAATTGCCATCGATAAAATGTAATTGTGTTGGGTTTCCGTAACCCCACCACCACATCAGCAAACCGCTCGCCCACACGATGCCATGCGTGGTCTGCTGGTGAGGCCGGTTCGACGTACCACCAAATTCTCTAAAACAACGTTGGAAACGACATATGGTTGAGAAATTAACATTCAATTCTCTGGCAACATCTGCAGTAGGCATGCCAATTGCACACTCCCTCAAAACTTGAGACATCTGTGGCATTGTGTTGTGTGACAAAACTGCCCATTTTAGAGTGGCCTTTCACTGTCCCCAGCACAAGGTACCTGTGTAATGATCATGCTGTTTAATCCACTTCTTGATATGCTACACCTGCCAGGTGGATGGATTATTTTGGTAAAGGAGAAATGCTCACGAATAGGGATGTGAACACATTTGTGCACAACATTTTAGAGAAATAAGCTTATTGTGCATTTGTTACATTTCTGGAATCTTTTATTTCAGCTTATGAAACATGAGACCAACACTTTACGTGTTGCAGTCATATTTTTGTTCAGTGTAGAGTAAGGAGTCACATTGGCTCTATTCATGACCAGCTACAGGCATAAGCAGTTGCTTAGGGCCCCCGGCCGCTAGTGGAGTACACTAAGTAAAGTTTTGAAATTTGGTTGTGCATCAGCAGTGTCTCTCATGTTTTGTCAGTCACTCAATTAGTTGTCAGCTAACAATTTTTAGATTGGTAAATTAATCTAGCCAATTATTTGAACTTGTAGTAATCATGGCTGAATACCAACTGGCCATGTTCCCAGGTGTCCTGACCTCCAGGGGGCCCCCATTGATTTTGTGCGTCACTTACACTCAGTTATCATTAACATGACAGAAGTCATGGCAAAATGTGTAAATGTGATGGAAAATAACTTTAAAACTACCAACATCTCCACCGCATGGCAAAATGGGTATAATTGCAGGAAATTAGCTTGAAAACTGCAAAAATTTATCTCTGCCACTTTTATAACAAATGTCATGCAATTATACTCATTTTGCATTTATCTCCACCCCACGGAAAAATGTGTAGAATTGTAGGAAATTAACTTAACATTTTCTCCACTGTCAATGTTGCCTGCCGAAATCCACCCCCCTTCTAATTTCCTTAATTTTGTGGCAAGAGTCAAATACTTTCTATAGAACAAACTCCACGTCAGGATAGGCAACCGAAATAAATTTGTAATGTATGTGTGTTATATTAAAACAGAGGAGGGAGTAAAATGTAGGCAAGCAATAAACATTTCAGAACAACTAGTCGAATAAGACATGGGACAGATGACGAATTTTGGCAAAGAGATTTATTTATAGACTAATACACTTGAAACAAATAGCCAAACCGAAAACTGCAGACATTACTAATGCCTACATAAAAAATCTAATGAAATGCAGCCTAACGTGATCAGAAATCTCAACAAGCAAGCAAGTCGCAGCAACGAAGAATTGAGTGCGTGGGGGGCGATTCTGGAAGCTGGAGCTTTTCCGCACAACACCGGCACCGGTGTTGTCTTATGTTAGTTGTACCTGACAACCCTACTCTGCAGAATGGAATCGGGTTGATGGCACGATGTTTGACAGGTCAATCAAATCCGCACAACACCGGATTTACAAATTAAGCACTGTATATACACATGTCCTGTATGATCCATGCATTTTAAGGTCACGATTTAAATTGGTGGTAAACATTCTGTTCGTGATAAACAGGAGGACCTCCAAGTAAGGGTTTTCTGCTATTACTCGAGATGATGGACATTATTTGCACGGAAGACTATTAAAGTAATTTAGTAGCATATGTTAGTCATGTGTGAAGCAAGGCAGCAGTGTCGAAGCTATCAAGGAGAATGGGCGGTTCGTATCGCTTGTTCCTCCTCCATAACTAACCGAATGAATGGCGACTCACGCATCTGAACACGGTGAGATGTGCGTGTACTCCTTACAACTAAATCAACAAAGTCGCCCGATATGTGTACTTGACATTTAACAAGCCATCGTGATGACAGTCTTGAATGCTTACATCAGCACATTGGTTCAAACCTCATGCCGGTAGCTATGCTGATAAACCGAAGCACGAGTTGAAAGTTCGCTTCAGTGGAAGGAGGTCCACACGGACGTAAGCTCATTAATTTATAGTTTAACATTTGAGTTATATAGCCAACTATGGGCTTAGCTTGGGAAATACGTTATTTTGATGTCCATGGAGTTATTTTCTTGTTTGAAATAGAGCTAGCTTGTTACTGTAGCAAGCTAATGTTACACGTGCTATGTAGCAATCGCTGATGACCGTGTATAATTTATCGAAACATTGTTAAACCCAGCGTGTCGGTTGCTAGCGTTTAACTTGAAAAATAGTATTTTGATTTGTTATTTTCAACTTTTGCTGTTGTCAAGCTCTTATGGCCAGGTTGTAACATATTTCAAGACAAAGTTCCATGTTTCGAGATTGACCTGTCAAACATCGTGCCATCAACCCGATTCCATTCTGCAGAGTAGGGTTGTCGGGTACAACTAACATAAGACAAATTACCACTCAGAACCCTACCACAAGCACAGAAAACTAGCCCAATTGTTTTGTTTCGCAGCAACAAAGGCGTTGCCACATTTAGCCAAACCACTTTTTACCTATAACGTTAAATCAAATTAAGGAATATCAATTTAACTTGCAATGTGAAGAGCAAATTCGGTTTTCCATCAAAACAATTATTGCTAGCTAACGTGACTAACCTAATAAAATAATTAAAATCTCGTAAATGATTCACTAAGAGCATAAATGCAACATGTAGAGTGTAGGTCCCATGTTTCATTAGCTGAAATAAAAAGATCCCAGAAATGTTCCATACACACAAAAAGTTTACTTTTCAAATTTTGTGCACAAATTTCTTTATATCCCTGTTGGTGAGCATTTCTACTTTGCCAATATAATCCATCCACCTGACAGGTGTGGCATATTAAGTAGCATGATCATTATACAGATGCACCTTGTGCTGGGGACAAAAGGCCACTTTAAAATGTTCCGTTTTGTCACTCAACACAATGTCACAGATGTCTCACGTTTAATGGGAGTGTGCAATTGGCACGCTGACTGCAGGAATGTCCACCAGAGCTGTTGCCAGAGAATTGAATGTTCATTCACCGCCACGTTTTAGAATATTTCGCAGTATGTCCAACAGCCCTCACAACCGCAGACCACGTGTAACCACGCCAGCCCAGGACCTCAACATCCGGGTTCTTCACCTGCGGGATTGTCTGAGGGGAGGGGGGCCGGGGTGCTGAGGAGTATTTCTGTCTATAATAAAGCCCTTTTGTGGGGAAAAATTTATTCTGATTGGCTGGGCCTAGCTGCCAAGTGGGTGGGCCTATGCCCTCCCAGGCCCACCCATGTCTGCACCCCTGCCCAGTCATGTGAAATCCATAGATTAGGGCCTAATTCATTTATTTTAATTGACTGATTTCCTTATGTGAACTGTAACTCAGTAAAATCGTTGAAAATGTTGCATGTTGCGTTTTATATTTTTGTTCTGTATAACTTGAGGGATGAAAGTTGGACAGAGGATCTCGATCTCTGATCAAGAGACACTTGGACAAACTTAAAACATTATCTTTCAGTTGTGACTTGTGTGCCAGGTGTTAGGCCATTTATAACAGTTTGTAGTCTTATTTGGGAGATTAACATGTCATTTCAATAGGCTAGCCTACTGACTAAAATCTGGGTTTATGATTGTAATTTAACTTTGTCATGGTTTGGTTAGCAAGATGCAGGTAGCCTACAGCCCCTGATAGGACGGCATCTAGTTTCAGCCTACAGTAACCTAGGCAAGATGTAAAATTAACAATTTAGCAGCTTCATGTGAGAGCGAGCTCTGTTCCATCGCACTTCTGAAGACAAAGGAATTCTCCGGTTGTAACATTATTGAAGAATTATGTTAAAAACATCTTAAAGATTGATTAAATACTTCGTTTGCCATGTTTTTACGGACTGTAATAACTTTTTTAACTTTTCGTCCGTAATTTCCGCTGGACTTGCACGCGTGTCGTGAGATTGGAAAGTGTACTGAACGCTAGAACAACAAGGAGGAATTTTGCCATAAATGATGGAAATTAGCGAACAAATCAAACATTTATTGTGGAACTGGGATTCCTGGGAGTGCATTCTGATGAAGATCATCAAAGGTAAGTGAATGTTTATAATGTTATTTCTGACTTCTGTTGACTGCAGAATATGGCGGATATACACTGCTCAAAAAAATAAAGGGAACACTAAAATAACACATCCTAGATCTGAATGAATGAAATATTCTTATTAAATACTTTTTTCTTTACATAGTTGAATGTGCTGACAACAAAATCACACAAAAATTATCAATGGAAATCAAATTTATCAACCCATGGAGGTCTGGATTTGGAGTCACACTCAAAATTAAAGTGGAAAACCACACTACAGGCTGATCCAACTTTGATGTAATGTCCTTAAAACAAGTCAAAATGAGGCTCAGTAGTGTGTGTGGCCTCCACGTGCCTGTATGACCTCCCTACAACGCCTGGGCATGCTCCTGATGAGGTGGCGGATGGTCTCCTGAGGGATCTCCTCCCAGACCTGGACTAAAGCATCCGCCAACTCCTGGACAGTCTGTGGTGCAACGTGGCGTTGGTGGATGGAGCGAGACATGATGTCCCAGATGTGCTCAATTGGATTCAGGTCTGGGGAACAGGCGGGCCAGTCCATAGCATCAATGCCTTCCTCTTGCAGGAACTGCTGACACACTCCAGCCACATGAGGTCTAGCATTGTCTTGCAGTAGGAGGAACCCAGGGCCAACCGCACCAGCATATGGTCTCACAAGGGGTCTGAGGATCTCATCTCGGTACCTAATGGCAGTCAGGCTACCTCTGGCGAGCACATGGAGGGCTGTGCGGCCCCCCAAAGAAATGCCACCCCACACCATGACTGACCCACCGCCAAACCGGTCATGCTGGAGGATGTTGCAGGCAGCAGAACATTCTCCACGGCGTCTCCAGACTCTGTCACGTCTGTCACATGTGCTCAGTGTGAACCTGCTTTCATCTGTGAAGAGCACAGGGCGCCAGTGGCGAATTTGCCAATCTTGGTGTTCTCTGTGTAACAGTATAACTTTAGACCGTCCCCTCGCCCCAACACGGGCGCGAACCAGGGACCCTCTGCACACATCAACAATAGTCACCCACGAAGTGTCGTTACCCATCGCTCCACAAAAGCCGCGGCCCTTGCAGAGCAAGGGGAAACACTACTTCTAGGTTTCAGAGCAAGTGACGTAACTGATTGAAACGCTATTAGCGCGTACCCGCTAACTAGCTAGCCATTTCACATCCGTTACATCTGACAAATGCCAAACGTCCTGCACGGTGTTGGGCTGTAAGCACAACCCCTACCTGTGGACATCGGGCCCTCATACCACCCTCATGGAGTCTGTTTCTGACCGTTTGAGCAGACACATGCACATTTGTGGCCTGCTGGAGGTCATTTTGCAGGGCTCTGGCAGTGCTCCTCCTGCTCCTCCTTGCACAAAGGCAGAGGTAGCGGTCCTGCTGCTGGGTTGTTGCCCTCCTACAGCCTCCTCCACGTCTCCTGATGTACTGGCCTGTCTCCTGGTAGCGCCTCCATGCTCTGGACACTACGCTGACAGACACAGTAAACCTTCTTGCCACAGCTCGCATTGATGTGCCATCCTGGATGAGCTGCACTACCTGAGCCACTTGTGTGGGTTGTAGACTCCGTCTCATGCTACCACTAGAGTGAAAGCACCGCCAGCATTCAAAAGTGACCAAAACATCAGCCAGGAAGCATAGGAACTGAGAAGTGGTCTGTGGACACCACCTGCAGAACCACTCCTTTATTGGGGGTGTCTTGCTAATTGCCTATAATTTCCACCTGTTGTCTATTCCATTTGCACAACAGCATGTGAAATTTATTGTCAATCAGTGTTGCTTCCTAAGTGGACAGTTTGATTTCACAGAAGTGTGATTGACTTGGAGTTACATTGTGTTGTTTAAGTGTTCCCTTTATTTTTTTGAGCAGTGTATTTGTGTCTTGATTGGGCTCTGAGCGCCGACTCAGATTATTGCATGGTTTGCTTTTTTCGTAAAGCTTTTTTGAAATCTGACACTGTGGCTGGATTTACAACAAGTGTATCTTTAAAATGGTGTAAAATACATGTATGTTTGAGGAATTGAAATTATGGGATTTCTGTTGGTTTGAATTTGGCGCCCTGCAGTTTCACTGGCTGTTGAAGAGGTGGGACGCTACAGTCTCACGTACCCTAGAGAGGTTTTAACATCACAGAATGTGGAGTCAGACAGCGCTATGCTCTTTGTGATGGTGGCATGCCCTCCACAATCTTGTCTGTATTTTGGTAAATGTATTTTGCTTAAGAAACAGACCGTCCCAAATTGTCTTTGTCTGTTGCTTAATGTCATTTACAGAAAACAATCTGGCATTGAATGAACTCTCATCTGTCATGTTGTTATAGCTGCCCTTTTGTAGCTTACTCAGATTCTTGCCTTCTTGGGTAGCTGTGATACACTGGGCCTGGAACAGTCTGAGGCACATGATGGGTTGAACAGGTTCACTGATTGCCACATCTAGGTGAGGAGCATGCTCATGATAAGCCTTGAGATGCTACCTTGCGAAGATGCAGCGCCTGTAGAGGTGTAAGATCATATCTGTTTCTTACAATTTGAGACTGATTTGTCCACACCTGAACAGTACTCTTTGGAGATTAAGTGACCTGACCAAACAAATTATTTGTCCGTATTATTTGTTCTCCCGAAAAGGAAGGAAATGTCTATCTTCTAATCTTTCCTATGGTGTCTACAAGCACTAAACAGGTCTGTCAGCTGCATCCCTTCCCACGGTCATTATTCTGTTCTCCTCCCCCCTGCTCACATTGAATGTAAATGGATGTCTATTTTCCACAATTTACACTGAAGGGGGTTAACCTACTTCAAGGCAGGGGGCAGGCTGCACTTTACAAGATAACATAGTGTCCCCCCCCCCCCCCCCCCCAGTTGCCAGGTGCAGGAAAAGGTTGCTGCGTTTGGTTGCTCTTTTTTCTGTAAAGGGCAGGCTATTTAAGCTAACTGTAAGTGTCTCAGATAGCAATAGATCCTTCAGGGATTCCTCCCACTAGTGAAGTGATATAGTTCCCTCTTCTGTGGCGTGGCTACACTGCATGGCTGCTGTCAGGTGTCCATGCCATTTTGATTTGAGCGATCCCACAGAGTTGAGTGTTCCTAGATCACCCTATAACTGGCCGTTGACCTTTGGGTATGATGATCTACCACTTGGACAAAGTTCATCATGATCCCCCACCTCAGTCACGAGAGGGAGGATGGCTGTTAGACAGCTGATGGAAGTTCCTCGTAGATAAGAATAGTTTCAAATTTCAAAGTTTATTCGCCATGTGCACAGGATACAACGGGTCTAAAATAATAACAATTTAATAATAGACTAATGAATAAAAAAACACAACTATGATGAGTTAAAGAAACATAAGAATGATGTATATACAGGTCAGTGCCAGTACCTTTTATTCAATGTGCAGGTGGGTTTATACATAAAAAGTGACTGGAGTAGGATGCACATGTAAACAGGGCTGAAAGTGACTGGTAGTAGGAATATATAAATACTTATTGTATGTGAACGGGAGTAATAGTGACCAATAGCAGGATAAATACTAATGGTTATGGCAATCAATAATCAATGAACAGCAGCGTAGTGGAGTAATGCATCTAATCAATATTACATTTAGAGACCTGGGTAGATACCTGTGGATGGGTATAGAATCAGTGTGGATGGTCTGTGGGCGAGGGAGAGCAGTAGTTGTTGGCCATTTAACAGTCTTATGGCCAGGAGATAGAAGCTGTTTTGGAGTCTGTTTGTCTGAGCCATGATGCACCGGTTCCGCCTGCTGGATGGGAGCATAGAGAACAGTCTGTCTCGGGTGGCTGGAGTCTTTGGCAATTTTTCATGCCTTTCTCAGACACCGCCTGGCATGTACGTCCTGGATGGCTGGGAGCACTGATTACTTTATGAACCTCAATGACCTACATATATTGGGAGAAGGCAACAATGTTGTTGGCAACACGTTTTCAATTGCCCCTAATCATGCATCAAGACTGGCATTTTAAGTAGCTTTCCCTCTTTCTGTAAATACCTCTGGCTCTGCAGTAGTTCTTTTTCTACCCTGTTGGAGACAGACACACAATGCTGACCCATGCTGTGGTTGACTTTATGGCCTGAGACCAGACCAGCAGGGTCTCATTAAGGAGCTATGAAAAACAACCTCTGATTAAACTGTAGCGAGAATGAGCAGTGGGCACAGTGTTTCTGTCTCTGTTACACAGCTGGCACAGGGCAAGTGAAGCCCCATAAGACACCACTGCTGTTTCAGCAGCTGTACAACCTGTAATTATATCAAACCTCACTACAAGTGAGTACATTTACATTTACATTTAAGTCATTTAGCAGACGCTCTTATCCAGAGCGACTTACAAATTGGTGCATTCACCTTATGATATCCAGTGGAACAGCCACTTTACAATAGTGCATCTAAACTTTTAAGGGGGGGGGGGGGGGGGGGGGGGGTTAGAAGGATTACTTTATCCTATCCTAGGTATTCCTTAAAGAGGTGGGGTTTCAGGTGTCTCCGGAAGGTGGTGATTGACTCCGCTGTCCTGGCGTCGTGAGGGAGTTTGTTCCACCATTGGGGTGCCAGAGCAGCGAACAGTTTTGACTGGGCTGAGCGGGAACTGTACTTCCTCAGAGGTAGGGAGGCGAGCAGGCCAGAGGTGGATGAACGCAGTGCCCTTGTTTGGGTGTAGGGCCTGATCAGAGCCTGAAGGTACGGAGGTGCCGTTCCCCTCACAGCTCCGTAGGCAAGCACCATGGTCTTGTAGCGGATGCGAGCTTCAACTGGAAGCCAGTGGAGAGAGCAGGTTGATTAGAATAGGCCCTAGACCTGTTCGCATTTGCCAATTACTGTATCTAGCCTAATTGAGTCTGGAGTCACTCATTACCTTATTTACCACCATTTTCCTAACTGCTGGTATATTTAAAGCCCAATGCATGGGTTTGGTTTTCCTGTAGAGATTATGCTGTGGCGTGGGCTGCTCTCTTGTAGTCTGTTGTACCTCAGAGGTGATGACTCATAACGAGTGGTGTTTAATTGGTCAGACACCCTGGGTTTGATCACACAGGCTCAGGAGAATCACACAGACAGCCTGTCAAGGCAGGCTTTCACCGTTTGATCATCACAGACCTTGTGACTGGCAGAGATTATTCAACAGGACCACTGAGCCTCTGATGAGCTCTGGACTTGCAGTGTTTCAACAAACCACTGTTTTCAGAGAGATGACAGTCTTAGTAGACCTGGCTTCTCACTGGGAAATCATACTCTTCTTTATGGAGAATGACTGCTTTTCTCCTGTTGCCTACTAGTAGAAATGGACTGGTATGGTATATGTTTGCAAGTAAAGTATTTCATTGCATTGCAGTGGGCTCTTTAGCCCTAAGCATTTAGCTGGTCAGAAATTGTTGCGATAGATGGTAGGCATTTTGCACTCTTTAACATTGCGACATTTTTTTATATTTATGTATTTTCTCATGGACAGATCTACGTAAATATAACTGGTACCGTAGAACCTGTTGGGACTGAACGGGATGCGAGAAACCATAGTTCTGGTGTTTGGGTGTTTTGGGTTTTTCGTCACTGGTTATATGTACAAATCTCAATTCCGCAGGTGTTAGCATCTTTGGAATTTCGGAAGGGGAGATAACATTTGGCCCGTAACTTGCGAAGAGAGAGGGTGGAGCTCCTCGTTCCAGTTCCGCTCCTCATTCTAGCGTCTCTTGGTCTCTTCTCTTAAGATGTATCGACCCTTAACTTAATTGAGCAGCTGACCAATTACGCGAGACTTTAGTTCTGGGTTAACAGAGATTGTTTACCAGGCCTTCAGAAAGTATTCATACCCCTTGATTTATTCCACATTTTGTTGTGTTACAGCTAGAGTTCAAAATGCATTAAATCTTAATTTTTTCCTCACCCATCTACACACAATATTCCATAATGACAAAGCGAAAACATGTTTTTAGATTTGTTTGCACTTTTATTAAAAATGAAATACAGTTATCTAAATTACAAAAGTATTCACACCACTGACTCAATGTTAGAATCACCTTTTAGCAGCGATTACAGCTGTGAGTCTTTCTGGGTAAGTCTGTAAGAGCTTTGCATACCTGGATTGTACAATATTTGCACATTCTTTAAAAATTCTTCAAGCTCTGTCAAGTTGGTTGTTGATCATTGCCAGACAGCCATTTTCAAGTCTTGCCATAGATTTTCAAGCCGATTTAAGTCAAAACTGTAACTAGGCCACTCAGGAACAATCGATGTCATCTTGGTAAGCAACTCCAGTGTGCCTAAATAATTATCACCCTTTTTCTATTATCACCCTCTTTCTTGCCTAGCTAAAATATGAGACTTGATTCATTCTCAGCTAAGGTCTTATCTTTGAAATATTTTCTAAATGTACATCAGTTTGGTTTTAGACCAGGTCATAGCACTATCTCTGCTGCATCCCTAGTTATAAATTATGAGGTTAACTGTATGGTCTCAGTATGACTCCCTGATAAAAATAAATATTTGGCCTTGTATTTTAGGTTATTGTTCTGCTAAAAGGGGATTTTGTCTCCCAGTGTCTGTTTTGAAAGCAGAAGGAGCCAGGTTTTCCTCCAGAATTTTGCTCTATTCAGTTTCTTTTTATCCTAAAAATAACACTATAGTCCTTGCTGATGACAAGCACACCCATAACATGATGCAGCCACCACCATGCTTGAAAATATGAAGTGGTACTCAGTGATGTGTTGGATTTGCCCCACACATAATGCTTTGTATTCAGGACATAAAGTGAATGTAAATGCCAATTTTTGCAGTTTTACTTTAGTGCCTTATTGCAAACAGGATGCATATTTTTGATCATTTTGTTTCTGTACAGGCTTTCTTCTTTTCACTCTTTCAAACAGGTTAGTATTGTGGAGTAACTACAATGTTGTTGATCCATCCTGAGTTTTCTCCTATCACAGCCATTAAACTCTAACTGTTTTAAAGTCACCATTGGCCTTCCTCTCCGGCAACTGAGTTCGGAAGAACACCTATATCTTTGTAGTGACTGGATATATTGATTTTAATTTTTACCCATCTATACCAATAGGTGCCATTCTTTGAGAGGCATTGGAAAACCTCCTTGGTCTTTGTGGTTGAATCTGTGTTTGAAAGTCACTGCTCGACTGAGGGACCTTACAGACAATTGTATAGAGATGAGGTCGTAATTATAAAATTATGTTGAACACTATTTTTGCACACAGTGAGTCAATGAAACTTGTGTGACTTGTTAAGCACATTTTTACTCCTGAACGTATTTAGTCTTGCCATAACAAATGGGTTGAATATGTATTGACTCAAGACATTTCAGATTTTCATTTTTAATTAATTTGAAGACATTTCTAAAAACATTATTCCACAATTATGGGGTATAGGCCAGTGACAGAACATTGCAATATAATCCATTTTAAATGCAGGGTGTACCACAACAAAATGTGGAGAAGTCAAGGGGGGAGAATACTTTCTGAAGGCTCTGTTAAGTGCAGACCTGAAGGACTCCTTATCAGGACACACAAGGCTGTTTAAATGGGGAGACAAAACATTCATAACCTTGTGTTTACCCTTTTAGCACAAATATTTTAGAAAAACTCCCCCTCTCCTTTGGAAATGATACTAACCTTTCCCTTTCAGAATGATACTTCATCTCTGTATAGCCAGCCTAGTTTTCTTAATGTCACAGGAACCAAGGCGTTCTTCTGAAGCGCTTTATGCACTCTCTTTACACAGGTCATCCCCTGAGAGGGTACTCATTTTCGTTACCTGTAATAGGAGCCCATCGTTAACAGAAGCTCAGTAAATCAAATCAAAAAATCATTGTCACATGCGCCAAATGCAACAGGTGTAGTAGACCTTACAGTGAAATGCATACTTAAAAGCCCTTAACCAACAATGCAGTTTTAAGAAAATACCCCCCAAAAAGTAGGAGAGAAGAATAACAAATAATTAAAGAGTAGCAGTAAATAACAATAGCGGGGCTATATACAGGGGATACCGGTACAATGTGTCAACGTATAGGCTAGTAGGTATTGTCACGCATGAGGAAATCAAATTAGCCATAATTACCCAGAAAGGTTGGCACATTTTCTTTGCCATAAATCGATGCAGTGAAAGCATAGCTACAGACTCAAGTAGATTATCATAATCAGCATTGGTCCAGCCTACTGGCCTATACGTTGAAGCCAGTCACGAGGACTGCTGTAAAAGGCAGTCACCAGGTTTACGTAAAATGTAATCGGCTTGGGTTTTTTCTCGGTGACCTTTACAGGACAATGCTGTGTTGTTGGGTGGTGTGTGTGTGTGTGTGTGTAATGCTCTATCACTATCACTTTCTCCCTCTATCAGAGACTGGATGCCCTCTGTGCTGGTCACAGCTGTTGTGCTCCAGCTGGTAGCCTATATCACAATACATGAATCAATCACATGCGGACCGTGGTGGAATCGGACGTGAACTGAAATGTTCACTTGCTTCCTGTATAAGGTTACAGTATATAAAGTATACACTACCGTTCAAAAGTTTGGGGTCACTTAGAAATGTCCTTGTTTTTGAAAGGAAAGCACTTTTTTTTGGTCCATTTTTAAAATAACATCAAATTGATCAGAAATACAGTGTAGACATTGTTAATGTTGTAAATGACTATTGTAGCTGGAAACGGCAGACTTTTTTTTTTTTTTTTATGGAATATCTACATAGGCGTACAGAGGCCCATTATCAGCAACCATCACTCCTGTGTTCCAATGGCATGTTGTGTCAGCTAATCCAAGTTTATCATTTTAAAAGGCTAATTGATCATTAGAAAACCCTTTTGCAATTATGTTAGCACAGCTGAAAACTGATGTTCTGATTTAAAGAAGCAATAAAACTGGCCTTCTTTAGACTAGTTGAGTATCTGGAGCATCAGCATTTGTGGGTTCGATTACAGGCTCAAAATGGCCAGATGCAAATAACTTTCTTCTGAAACTCGTCAGTCTATTCTTGTTCTGAGAAATGAAGGCTATTCCATGCGAGAAATTGCCAAGAAACTGAAGATCCCGTACAACGCTGTGTACTACTCCCTTCACAGAACAGCGCAAACTGGCTTTAACCAGAATAGAAAGAGGAGTGGGAGGCCCCGGTGCACAACTGAGCAAGAGGACAAGTACATTAGTGTCTAGTTTAAGAAACAGACACCTCACAAGTCCTCAACTGGCAGCTTCAATAAATAGTACCAGCAAAACACCAGTCTCAACGTCAACAGTGAAGAGGTGACTCCGGGATGCTGGCCTTCTAGACATGTTTTCTCATTCCGAGGACATCTTTATTTTATTTACATTTGGCAGAGATTATTGGCAACGTTGGCTACATCACAATCTAATTGGCTCGCTAGCTGGAGATGGCTGGCCACATTGACTGTTTACTAACTAGCTGGCTAGCTAATGTGACATTTTATTTTTACATAGCAACAAGTTGATTTGTTTTACTTCGGGAGCTAAGCACTTCATAATTTCTAGCGGCTAGCTAGCTGAGCGAGAGCTTGACATATGGTAAACTACCTAGCTAGCTGAGCGAGAGCTTGACATATGGTAAACTACCTAGCTAGCTGAGGGAGAGCTTGACATATGGTAAACTACCTAGCTAGCTGAGGGAGAGCTTGACATATGGTAAACTACCTAGCTAGCTGAGCGAGAGCTTGACATATGGTAAACTACCTAGCTAGCTGAGCGAGAGCTTGACATATGGTAAACTACCTAGCTAGCTGAGCGAGAGCTTGACATATGGTAAACTACCTAGCTAGCTACATCTGAAATCAACTGCCTGAAGACCTGTATCCATGTAAGTAACATTGGCTGGCACTAGTAGCACATGTTAAATAGCTGTTTTTTTAAAATGTTTTCATTAAAAAAATTACAACTAAGTTAGCATTAGCTATTTAATATTGCAAAAACTTCAGCATTTTACTCTGGTTAATTTCTTGTTTTCATATGCTTTCATACGTTTGTAATGGCGTTGATTGTTTGATTTAGTGGGTGTTTCGATATATTTTGCTTTCGCCTTGTGGTTGACTGATGTTGGCATACTTTGGTCTCGTGTTTGCGGGGTGCTGTAGTTTTTTTGAGGTTGCATTACGCCTGAGTATCGGGTATCACTTCGTGTAGTTTTGAGCGCAGATAAGCGGTGCGGCAGTGCGGACACAAACCATATTTGAATTTCAAAAACTAAAAGCATTGTATTTGGGACAAATCATTCACTAAGCCCTAAACCTCAGCTAAATATTATAATGAATGTGGATGTTGAGCAAGTTGAGAAGACTAAACTGCTTGGAGTAAGCCTGGATTGTAAAACTGTCATGGTCAAAACATATTGATACAACAGTAGCTAGGATAGGGAGAAGTCTGTCTATAATAAAGAGCTGCTCTGCCTTCTTAACAGCACTATCAACAAGGCAGGTCCTACAGGCCCTAGTATCTACCTTCTTAACAACACTATCAACAAGGCAGGTCCTACAGGCCCTAGTATCTACCTTCTTAACAGCACTATCAGTTAGGCAGGTCCTACAGGCCCTAGTATCTACCTTCTTAACAACACTATCAACAAGGCAGGTCCTACAGGCCCTAGTTTTGTTGCACCTGGACTACTGTTCAGTCGTGTGGTTAGGTGCCATAAAGAGCGACTTAGGAAAATTGCAATTGGCTCAGAACAGGGCAGCACAGCTGGCCTTTGGTTGTACACAGAGAGCTAACTTTAATTATATACATTTCAATCTTTCCTGTCTGAAAGTGGAGGAGAGATTGACTTCATCACTACTTGAGAGGTATTGACATGTTGAATGCACTGAGAACTGTCTGATTGAACTACTGACACACAGCTCAGACACCCATGCATACCCCACAAGACATGCCACCAGAGGTCTCTTCACAATCCCCAAGTCCAGAAGGGAGGTGCACAGTACTACGTAGAGCCATGACTACATGGAACTCCATTCCACATCAAATAACTCATGCCAGCATTAAAGTCAGATATAAATACACCTTATGGAACAGCGGGGACTGTGAAGCAACACAAACATAGACACATGCATACAAACACACAATTTCATGTACACATGGACTTTCTGTTATAGGTAAGTGGTAGTAGAGTAGAAGCCTGAGGGCACACTTAATAGCTTGTGAAATCTGTTATTAATGTTTTTAAAATTGTATAACTGCCTTAATTTTGCTGAATCCGAGGAAGAGTAGCTGCTGCCTTGGCATCAGATAATGGGGATCCATAATAAATAAAAATACAAATGGGCCGAAGTTTTGACTCGGGTTGTGGCGAAATTGTCAGCCGGTGATTGTCAAGCAAATAACTGTCTGTCTCACGGTTATTGACCGTTAATTAACAAACACATTTAGCATCTCCTGGCTTCCACACATAGCCTACAAGCCACTGATGCAGACCTTTGGAACATCTACATTTTAAAACGTCTAATAAATCCATGTAGTATAGCCTAAACCACAATAAATCCATTATTTATTTTCGACAGATATGAAGAAAATGTAGTCCATTTCAAATTAACAGAATAGCATACTCTGAGTTGTCCTGATCTACCTATGCCGTATGTCTGTGGGCTACACTAGTTAATTTAGCAGACAAGATTTGCTTAGAATTCCATTGCATTATTTTATAGTATGAAGAATATAATTGAACAAAGCTAAACAAAATAGAAAGGATATTTTCTCCAAAGGATTTGAGGGAGTACCACATGCATCTATTCTGTGTTGAGGTGTTAACAAAGAAATAGGAATTTCTATATGCTTAATTTAGAGTTATTAATGTAACATTAGTTGTTCTGCAAATGTTGGGCTATATCTGTTGATTTTTTAAATACATTGTAAGGCTGCATGATGCAACTCCAATGATGATTTGAAAAAGTGACAAAGTGTACAGCCGGTGCAAAAAGTCAGTCTTTCATTCACAATTTGAGAAGCGCTTGATAGTGTCTCGAATTTCCCGGTGGCATCCCCTTTGTGTGGCCATAATGCACCCTAAAAAAATCCATGCCTTTTGCAGCCCTTCTCCATAAATGCTGCCCGCTCTGAAGCACTTCTCACTCACACGGCTCTCCATCACGTGATCGGGTCTTTCTCACAGGCTACAAGTGAAGACAGACACATTGGGAACGCAACTACGCGCGTCCTTATCCAATTCCGAGGTGCATATTGAAGATATTGGAACTGTCCACATTTACTTTTCGTCAGCCAACAAGATGAGTAGGCCTAACAAACAGCGAAAGTACTAGCCTATGTCAATCTACTATCCCCAATAGTACAAAAGTTGACCAATTCTGTGCGAGAAATAAATATTCCAAACATTATCTGGGACAGTTGTGGGATGCGATAGATCCGAATTGGTACAACCACCAGCATCAAAATCTTTTATGTAATGAGGCTGATGCAACAGGTCAGAACGCAACGGCTTAAAATGTTGATAAACTATTAGGCTGTTTCTTCACATTATAAGTGCAGCAATGCGCACGTGGTAGTAGGCTATAAGCGTGAATGTTCCATTAGCGGAAAACACCATTATCAAACGGGACCACAAATGTGATTTTCCATGTAATGCTTTTATTATAAAGGTGCATTTTTATGGTAAATGATCTTCCCCAAACTTGAAACTCACGTGCTGTGTATGTATGCCAGTTAGGCTCTACACCCATTGTGAAGCGGATTAATGTGCTTAATTTTAAGAAGTTATTTGGCCACTTTAGTTGTGTAACAAACCTTGGTGTTCTGTCGTTCACACCTGTGTTTCGCTTGTAAGTGTTTTTGCTCCCAATTGGGATGATGTTGATTTTATTAACAAACATTTATTTGCTGCCTCAACTCAAACTATTTAATTTTTGGAGGTGACTTGAATTGTGGGATAGACCCAGCCTTGGATCATTCAAACCCCAGATCATTATCTCCCTCAAATGTCCAAAGCTTTGTCTGCATTTATGAGCCAGGCAGGATGTGTCGATACATGGAGTTCCTTTTCCCCAGTAACAAATATTTTTCTTTCTTTTCACATGCACCACTCCTATTCTAGAATAGACTACTTTTTCGTAGATAAAGCCCTTCTTGAATATGCTGCCATTGTTAGTGACCATGCTCCTCTTTTGCTTGACCTCTCATTCTTATTGAACTATACAGATCGCCCTCCATTGAGACTTAACTCATATTTACGTTCAAACTATTCATTCTACACCGTTTTATTGAATACAATTGATGTCTTTAAAACAGATTTGACCTCCATCTATACTTTAGGTTGTTTTATAGGCAATCAATTCCTATTCCTCTCAGTAAACGGAAAATGAAACGCATAACAGCTGATTGATGCCATTCTGGAATTAGATCAACAATACTCCACCAGAACTTTACAAAGAAAGGTTGAGTCTTCACTCGGGACAATTTACTATCCACAGATAAGGCTGAGCAGCAGCTACTACGCGCATGCGATTTTGTTTACAAGCATGGAGAAAAGGCTGGTGGATTTCTAGCTCATCAACTCAAGTGCAAATCTGCCTCACCACTGATCCCTCAAATGTACAATTCTCTCTCCTAGAGAGGTAATTTTACGTACTTTGGTGCGAAAAGTGCAAATCAATCCCAGAACAACAGCAAAGGATCTTGTGAAGATGCTGGAGGAAACAGGTACAAAAGTATCTATATCCACAGTAAAACGAGTCCTATATTGACATAATCTGAAAGGCCGCTCAGCAAGGAAGAAGCCACTGCTTCAAAACCGCCATAAAAAAGCCAGACTACGGTTTGCAACTGCACATGGGGACAAAGATCGTACTTTTTGGAGAAATGTCCTCTGGTCTGATGAAACAAAAATAGAACTGTTTGGACATAATGACCATCGTTATGTTTGGAGGTAAAAGGGGGAGACTTGCAAGCCGAAGAACACCATCCCAACCGTGAAGCACGAAGGTGGCAGCATCATGTTGTGGGGGTGCTTTGCTGCAGGAGGGACAGGTGCACTTCACAAAGTAGTTGGCATCATGAGGCAGGAAAATTATGTGGATATATTGAAGCAACATCTCAAGACATCAGTCAGGAAGTTAAAGCTTGGTTGCAAATGGGTCACCCAAATGGACAATGACACCAAGCATACTTCCAAAGTTGTGGCAAAATGGCTTAAGGACAACAAAGTCAAGGTATTGGAGTGGCCATCACAAAGCCCTGACCTCAATCCTATAGAACATTTGTGGGCAGAACTGAAAAAGCGTGTGAGAGCAAGGAGGCCTACAAACCTGACTCTGTTACAGCAGCTCTGTCAAGAATGGGCTAAAATTCACCCAACTTATTGTGGGAAGCTTGTGGAAGGCTACCCGAAACGTTTAACAAATTTAAAGGCAATGCTACCAAACACTCAATTAGTAAATGTAAACTTCTGACCCACTGGGAATGTGATGAAAGAAATAAACGCTGAAATGAATCATTCTCTACTATTATTCTGACATTTCACATTCTTAAAATAAAGTGGTGATCCTAACTGACCTAAAACAGGGAATTTTTACTAGGATTAAATGTCAGGAATTGTGAAAAACTGAGTTTAAATGTTTTTGGCTAAGGTGTATGTAAACTTCCGACTTCAACTACTGTATACATACATTTTACATACATGGGACTTTTATATACAGCAATCACATAACAATAATACATTACCGAACATAATATCTTTAATCCCACCCCTCAGCCACTCTCAACCAATCCTACCTATCACCATAGACTACCCTTGTTTTGGTTTCCATGTGCCATATATTTTTCAATTGTGCTGTGATGTTTTACATACATTTTGAACCTTTCTAATCACGTAGTATCCACAGATTATGAGCTAAAGAGACTTTTCTAGGATTATTATTATTATTATATTATTGATTGACTGACTGGCTTTCCAAATAGCTCCAACACTGCTATTTGTAAGGTTAATTTTAAGTGAATGTTGTGACAATTATTATTTTTTTAACCATTCCTGAACCTGTGACCAGAAACAAGCTTTATAGGGGCAATATCAGAATAAGTTGTCTAGTGATTCTGTCTCTTCACAGCAAAATCTACAGAGCTGAGATTGTTGTATGCCCCATATATATATATAGCATTATGTTGGTGGCAACAGAATTATTAATCTGATCTCTTTTGACCTAAACTGCTTTAGTTTTAATGATGAGTATTGTATTGAGTGGCCTCTAAAAGTGCATTTAAGTGTCCCATACAATAAGGGTGCTGTACCTAGAGTGCATTCGGAAACCCTTGACTTTTCCCACATTTTTTTACGTTGCAGCCTAATTCTAAAATGGATTAAATAAAAACCAATCCACAGCAATCTACACACAATACCCCATAATGACAAAGCGAGGACAGGTTTTTAGAAATGTTTGCAGATGTATTAAAAATAAAAAACGGATACCTTATTTACATAAGTATTCAGACCGTTTGCTATGAGACTCAAAATTGAGTTCAGATGCATCCTGTTTCCATTGATCATCCTTGAGATGTTTCTACAACTTGATTGGAGTCTACCTGTGGTAAATTAAATTGATTGGACATGATTTGAGAAGGTACACACCTGTCTATATATAAGGTCCCACAGTTGACTGTGCATGTCAGAGCGAAAGCCATGAGGTCGAAGGAATTGTCCATGGAGCTCCGAGGCAGGATTGTGTCTAGGCACAGATCTGGGGAAGGGTACCACGACTTAATGACAATCGCCCCGTAGCACTGACTTCTGTCACCATGAAGTGATTTGAGAGACTAGTTAAAACCTCTTGAGGATCTGCCCCTTTTTAAAATTTTCACCGAAAATGCTATACCCAACATTAGAGGGCCAGCGACGAGAAATGTGACAGGAATGTAGGAGAATATAACACACTAGATCTGGTAAAAGATCATCCAAATTAAAAAACAACCGTTCTTTTGTATTTTTTTGTACCATCTTTGAAATGCAAGAGAAAGGCCATCATGTATTATTCCAGCCCAGGTGCAATTTAGATTTTGGCCACTAGATGGCAGCAGCGTATGTGCTAAGTTTTAGACTGATCCAATGCACCATTGCATTTCTGTTAATAAAAAATAAAAAAAATCAAGACTGCCCAAATGTGCCCGTTTTTTTATTAATAACTTTTCATGTTCAAAACTGTGCACTCTCCTCAAACAATAGCATGATATTCTTTCACTGTAATAGCTACTGTAAATTGGACGGTGCAGTTAGATTAAAAAGAACTGAAGCTTTCTACCAATATCAGATTTGTCTATGTCCTGGGTATTGTTCTTGTTACTTACAACCTCATGCTAATCGCATTAGCCTACGTTAGCTCAACCGTCCTGTGGATGGGACACCGATCTCGAAGACGTTTTTTAAGGATCGTAGCACCTCCACCTTACCTGACACCCTAGACCCACTTCAATTTGCATACCGCTCCAATAGATCCATAGACGAAGCAATCGCCATCGTATTGCAGACTGCTCTATCCCATCTGGACAAGAGGAATATCTATGTAAGAATGCTGTTCATTGACTATAGCTCAGCATTCAACACCAAAGTACCCTCCAAGCTCATCATTAAGCTCGAGGCCCTGGGTCTGAACCCCGCCCTGTGCAACTGGGTCCTGGACTTTCTGACGGGCCGCCCCCAGGTGGTGAAGGTGACTGGGTGAACAAGGAGCACAGGAGGGGGCTGAGCATGCACCCATCCCCCCAGTGTTGAGGATCAGCAGAGTGGAGGTGATCTTTCCTACCTTCACCACCTGGGGGGCGGCCCGTCAGGAAGTCCAGAACCCAGTTGCACAGGGCGGAGAGGATTAAAAAAAATTAAGGATCTCTACAGGGAGATCCTTAATAAAACCTGCTCAGGACCTCAGACTGGGGCAAAGGTTCACCTTCCAACAGGACAACGACCCTAAGCACATAGCCAAGACAACGCAGGAGTGGCTTAGGGACAAGTCTCTGAGTGGCCCAGCCAGAGCCCAGACTTGAACCCAATTTGAAATTCTCTGGAGAGACCTGAAAATAGTTGGCATAGTGTAACGGCTGTCCTCGCTGACAGAAGGAGAGGACCAAAACGCAGAGTGGTTAGTGTTCATTATTTTAATGAAAGTAAACTGAACACTTCAAGATACAAAAACAACAAACGAGAATCAAACCGAAAGCAGTCCCGTGTGGCACGAACACTGACACGAAATACAAACACCCACAAACACACACGTGAACCCCGGCTGCCTAAGTATGATTCTCAATCAGGGACAACGATTGACAGCTGCCTCTGAGAATCATACCAGGCCGAACGCACAAAACCTCAACATAGAAAACAACACATAGACAACCCACCCAACTCACGCCCTGACCATACTAAATAAATACAAAACAAGAGAAAACAGGTCAGGAACGTGACACATAGCTTGAGAGGATCTGCAGAGAAGAATGGGAGAAACTCCCCAAATACAGGTGTGCCAAGCTTGTAGCGTCACACCCAAGAAGACTTGAGGCTGTAATCGCTGCCAATGGTGCTTCAACAAAGTACTGAGTAAAGGGTCTGAATACTTATGTAAATGTTTTTAAAATATTTTTTAAATTAGCTAACATTTCTAAAAACCTGGTTTTGCTTTGTCATTATGGGGTATTGTGTGTAGATTGATGAGAATTAAAAAAATATATATATATATTTTAGAATAAGGCTGTAACTTAACAAAATGTGGAATAAGTCAAGGGGTCTGAATACTTTTCGAAGGCACTGTATGTTCTGCAGAAGAAAGTCAACGACTGCCAGTAAAAATGTGTCTTATGCATACCGTTAACTTGAATAAGTTTAACCCAGTGTTAACCAGCCCGCCACACACTAATAGAGACTACAACCCTGTTGACATTACCCAATCCATTTACCGGTGCGTATCGGAACAGTAATATGTCCTTTACATTTTTAATATTGAGATTTATTTTTAAATGTAAAAATATAATGACATCAATTATGTAAGGATTGTATAGGCCTACTCTAGTGTAGGGTTTCATTCAAGTCCTTTATCCTTACCCTACATTAGATCTATTCATATTTGTTTTCTGATATGTACCTCAATGACTTTGCCTTTATTTCTAAAATGTGTTTGAAGGCATACTGGAGGGGTGGCTGATGGGTTGAGGGGAGACAAAAATGGGAAACGTACAATATCTTATTAACTCTGAATAAAAATATGATATAAAAAAAAAAGGCAACGTGAGAGGATAATTTATTGTCAGACATACTGTGTCGTCCTACTTTGAAGTGTAACCTGGAGTGAATGAGTCAGGTAGTTTATTGTTAACACACAGCCAGAGCTTTAAACTTCTGCATCCCTTGGAATCTAGCATTTATTATGATGATGATGATGATTGCACAATGTAAGGACTGAAGTCATGGCACAGTGACCCCTCACTTACTTACACTAGCTCACCCTCTCATACCTTCACACACACTCTCTCGCATTAACACATGCCCGCTTGCTCTGAGGACTAATCGAATGAGAGCGCAGCGTCTCACCAGATCTCCTTAACTCTCCTCCCTCTGCAGGAAGCTGCCAGTTACTCAGACAGGACAGTTCAGATCAGCTGGTATTGGGTGTATCGTCAAAAGGCACGTTGTGTGAAAGAAAGTATTGCATGTTTTGACTGGTAGAGCAGTGAAAGTGATGAAGAGTGCGGTGGGTCCTGATGTTTTGACAGTTGATAATACAAATATTGTCAGTAAGTAGTGCAAATGGTGTGTAGGATAAAGTTTGGTATTATAATGTGCACTTATACTTTTAAAACAATAACCTAGTTATATTAGATGTTTTGAATTATTATTTCTGTGGTAACTGTGTTATGAAAACCACTTTTTGTTGTTGCAGGTCTTCCCTTTGCCTTCTACAGGGGTTTATGATTGGTGCCTATGAGGAAGACACTCCCACAGCTTGGCTATTATTAAGTTCCAGGTTCTGTGTGAGACGGCCAACCTCAGACCACCGTTCGCCAGCCCAACCACTGACACGGTAAGACCTGCTTCAAACGTATCAATTAGCTCTCTCTCTCTCCCTCACTCTGCCTCTCTCTCTCTCCACTCTCTCCATTCCCTGTCTTGTCTATATTCCCCTCCCTCGCTCTCTTTTCCCTCATTCTCTCTTCAATGCCTATTAGTTATTTAACTATCAGTATTCTCCCTGTCCTGTAAATGCATGAGTCGTGGTCACAATAGGATGTTATCCTTGCATCAGTGAGGTGCTGTAAAAGGCATACTGTAAATAGTGTAGGCATGCCCCACTATAATGCCTGTCTGCTCGCTGAGCGAGTGAGAGACTGTGAAGACCTCAGACACTGTGATCTGTCAGTTGCACTGTGAGGGGAATTTATCATTGTGTGTTAGGCCGCTGATGAACTAACTGTTGTAATGTTAAAGAGTTAGACCAGGTCAGTCTGCCCTGGCTCACACTCACTGTGGTATGTGTCAATAGACCACCAACCGTCAGTGTTGGAACCTTGACAACTAATGCTCATTTGATTAGCACTTTTATCAGCACCGACTGTGTTGCCATGGCAGACGGACCTGCTGTAGAGGATTTACCATGTGGTTTCAATGTTGAACTTTCAGCCCTTACTGAGACGCTCTGAAATGGAAGAGTAACCAAGTGGAAAATGAATAGATGTGAATTATATTAGGTTATAGGGCGGTGTGAAATGTTCCCATCAGAGCACCTACTGTATGCATTGCGTGTATCTAGCTCTTCATGCTTGTAGAGAAAAACTAAGAGAGCCCGCGATGAGAATAACTACCCTCCGTCTCCCCTCTCTCCCTCACTATAGCATTTATCCTTCCACTTCGGTGTCTGGGAGGAAACATATAGGTGAGTGTCCACTAACACCGTCCTCATCCACCCGGGCTGCGCCACCCACGGCCAACCCCACCTCATTCCCAGCCCCTCACCCCGCGGCATCATGGGGGACGTAGTCCAGATGCACTTCTCCACGCCGGACTATGTGATCTTCGCCCTGCTGCTGGTGGCGTCCACGTGCATCGGCCTGTTCTACGCCCTGTCCGGCGGGCGCCAGCGCACCACGCAGGAGTTCCTATTGGCCGACCGTTCTATGAGCTGCCTGCCCGTGTCGCTCTCGCTGCTCGCCACCTTCCAGTCGGCCGTGGCCATCCTGGGAGTGCCCTCGGAGATCTACACCTACGGAACGCAGTACTGGTTCCTGGGAGTCTCCTACTTCCTGGGTCTGCTTGTCCCCGCCCACGTCTTCATACCTGTCTTCTACAGGCTCCGCCTCACCAGCGCTTATGAGGTGAGCTCTAAACCTTAACCTTACCTAGAGAGGGAACAGTGTCTGTGAATGATGAGTTTGTGTGCAGCTGTGTATCTCTCTGTGCCTCTGTCTCGCTAGAACCCTGGCAAGGGAGGCTAGTTGAACGCAAAACAACATTCTCAGCATGTTGTCTGCTTTTTCATTTTGCCAATGGCTAACCAGAGTAGCTGAACCAGAGTACGTCTCTCCATTGAGCATCGATGTACAGCAGACGAGACAGTGCTGCTGACAACAAAGGACTGTTCCCCGGCCCTTAGAATCTCCACTTCTATTGCGCTCGGAATAGTCACAGATGACTAATGCTTTATGATCAGTGGTAGGCTTTAACGTCTCTCCTTCCCTCTTTCTCTCCCCCCACCTTCTGTCTTTTCTTCATTGTGTAGTATTTGGAGCTGCGCTTCAATAAGACGGTTCGCATCATGGGCACCGTGACCTTTATCTTTCAGATGGTGAGTGTATTTGTGTGTCCTCCAGACTGTTGTAGTTATGTCTGTGAGTGCTCCTGATGTGTTCCCACGTTACTAATATCCTGGACATGCTGTGCTCTGCAGAATAGGTACTTTCTGTACTAGTAGGTCTCGCCCTTTTCCTGTGAAGTTTCACCACTTGATGTGTATTTGATATGTATTTTAATCAACCACCTATGGCTCCTCCTCAGTTTGCTTCCCTGTGAATTTGGACCGTTGTTTGACTGTCTCTGCAGGTGATCTATATGGGAGTGGTCCTCTATGCACCAGCACTCGCACTCAATGCAGGTAAAGGGATCTGTCACGTGTATTTCCTATATAAAGTGGTAGAATAATGCTAGTTTCACTGAGTATGTTCGGTGAGAGCTTTAGTACCTGTTCTGGCTTTATAGACGATGAATGACTGGTGTGGTGTAAATGTGATCTATGTTGATGTGTGCTGTTGATACTGTCCACCTGCAGTGACTGGATTTGACCTCTGGGGGGCAGTGCTGGCCATGGGTCTGGTGTGCACCCTGTACACAACATTAGTGAGTGTCTCTTTTCCTCAGTGAATTTTCAATGTAGCCACCCATCTCCCTACAACTCTGAATGCAATTATTATATGCAGCTGGATAGACAGTATGTATATCTTGTCTTGCGTGTCAGGGAGGGCTGAAGGCAGTCATCTGGACAGACGTGTTCCAGACCATTGTGATGTTTGCTGGCCAACTCGCGGTCATCATAGTGGGGGCCCACCAGGCAGGAGGCATGGGAGAGGTGTGGAGGAAAGCCATCAACGGCAGCCGCATCGCTAGTCTGGAGTGAGTCTTTTCCTTAGTTGACCTAATGAGACTTCAAACTGTCCCTGGACCAGTTACAGAGGATACTAATAGTGGGCTCTGTGTGTGGTGTTGTAACCCTCCTCTCCTTTGACCTGTGTCCCGTGCAGCCTGAACCCTGACCCGACGGAGAGGCACACGTTCTGGACGCTGGGGGTGGGCGGGGTGTTCCTCATGCTGGCGCTGTACGGGGTCAACCAGGCCCAGGTCCAGAGGTACCTCAGCTCCCGCACTGAGAGGGAGGCGGTCATGTAAGCATCAACACTAACGCCCGGTTGAACTGGATTCACATTAATTACATCATGTTCAAAAAAATGAACAACTGCTTAGACACAATGGTAATATTATACGTTGTGGTGTGTCGCCAGGTCGTGCTACGTGGTGTTTCCCTGCCAGCAGGTGGTGTTGTGTCTGGGCTGTCTGATGGGCCTGGTGATGTTTGCTCGTTACGGTGAGGATAGCCCACTGGATAAGGGTTACGTCAAAACCAACGACCAGGCAAGTAGGACTAGCTACCTCCATAACAACACACTTAGTGGTCCCTCGCTGTACTGACATCCTGATGGGACTGTGGTTATGTTAGGGCAGCACGATATGGGCATTATTATAATTGTTTTACCAAAATGTGCTATTTTTCGTGAGATATTGATCGACACTCTTGGGTGAACTGTGGAGATCATAGAAGTAGAATGACTTCTATTAAGAAACAAAGTGTTCCAAACAAGAACGATGCTGCTTTCCAATCTGTTGACTGCATTTGACCTACACTAACAGAACCGCATGCAAACTAAAAGTGAATCTAACAGCGGGATTGAGGAACTGCGCTGCTTGAGTGACAGGGTGCAGGACTTGGTGTGTACGGGAAACAGCCGCAAGAGGAGAAGACAACGGATGTTACACGTTTCAAAATATCGCATGCGATATGGATCTCTTGCGATATGAATATTGCACGTATCAGTATTGCGATGTGAATCTGATTCATTTTGAAGCCATAGTTAATGTATCTATCTCTCTTCAGATCATAGCTAAAGAAAGGCTTTTGTAAAGATGTTTGAGTCAAGGCCATTGTTTGGTTAAATGTCATTTTGGCTCTGTTGATCCAGTCTAAATGCCAGTTTCTTCCTGTCTGCAGATGGTGCTGTACTTTGTGATGGATGTGTTCAGGGACCTGCCTGGCCTACCAGGGCTGTTTGTCGCCTGCCTGTTCAGCGGAGCTCTCAGGTACTTCACTTAACTGCCACTGGCTCTCATGTGCTCGGTCTGTAGTACTAGTCAGACCCCAAGGAACTGTTTCTCTGCTACATTAATGTCATGGTGTTGTGGTACACCAGTAAAGGTTGTATTATGATACTGTTATGAACACACTTCACCACCCTATTTAGTCCCATGACATTACTCATTCAGCTTCCCTCCCTCTTGTGTTGCAGTACCATCTCATCAGCGTTTAACTCCCTAGCGACGGTAACCATGGAGGACCTAATCAAGCCTTACTGCCCGGACATGACTGAGGCCAAAGCCACACTGCTCTCAAAAGGCCTGGGTGAGGTGCTGTTCTCTGAGTGGCCACACGCTGGCAGTGTTTATGAACAGTGGCAGGCAGTGTTCATATTTTATCAAGCTTTTTGTTAAGTTATTGCTGGAGTATAGAGTCCACAAACCAATTTTGACTTCTCTGTCCAAATACTGTGGAGGTATAAACATCTAATATTATTTTTTCTGGTAGAGTACACTGTATCAGGATTGTACTACTATGGTCCTGACCTGTTTTTCCCTTCCTCTTTTCTTCTCCCAGCGTTTGCCTACGGGCTGGTGTGTCTGGCCATGGCCTACACCGCGTCTCACATGGGCTCAGTGCTGCAGGTGACTGACCCATGTCCCCTGCTCTCTTTGCTTTAGTTAATGGTTACTCCTCTACCCAGCTGAATTACATTTAGCAACGTTGCCCCCCCTAGGGGATCACCTACTACTATCTTAGACAGAGGCTTCATATTACATAAGAGTAAAAGATGATAAACCTCTCTTTTTCGCTCTCTCTCTCCTCCAGGCAGCATTAAGTATCTTTGGGATGGTGGGTGGTCCTCTCCTTGGCGTCTTCTGTCTGGGAATGTTCTTCCCCTGCGCTAACTCCACTGTAAGTCAAAACACTGCCTTGGTAACACGGGTCAAGTTGGCTGGCATTGAGGGGTACTAAAGCAGAGGACATACGGGTTTCTTCACTGAACAGTAAAATATACCGTAAGATTGTGATGGCTTTTTTTCACATCTGTGGTGAATTAGCGAGATCTTTCAGATTTTTATGTAACTGTTCCTTCCTCTCTGTCCACAGGGTGCGATAGTAGGGTTGGTGGCAGGCCTGGTTATGTCGTTCTGGATTGGCATTGGTCATTTCGTGTCCCGTATGGCGCTGCCCACTACTCTGCCCCACATCATCAACGGCACCGCTATGCCCCTCCCCGGCAACATGACCACTGCTGTCATGACCACCCTCATTACCTCGATCACCGCCAAACCAAAGTACAGTGACTTCTTGTCCTCGTTAAATTGATAGCATTGGAACCAGAACAGCAGTATCAAACATAAAGCACTTGAATTGTATCCTTCCAAAAATATTAGAACTAGTTTTAAGGATGACTGCATAAGCATGGTGATATAAATCTGACCACGTACCTGTGTTTCTCTCTCCAGGCCTACGGGTGTGCAGGCCCTGTACAATCTATCCTATTTGTGGTACAGTGCCCACAACTCTACCACTGTGGTGATAGTGGGACTGATAGCCAGCCTGTTGACTGGTCCTATGAAGGAGAAGGACCTGCTCCCAGGGACGGTGTACCCTGTCCTGGGCAACCTGCTCTTCTTCCTGCCTGAACGCTACAGGGAGATACTCTGCTGTGTCACCCCACTGCCGCAGAAGGTAGGCTGCAGGCCTCCGAGATGGAGGATACCGCCTATGAACCAGTGAAAACAACATAGCAGCCGTAACATTGTTACGGAGTAGTAATTGTGAATGCACTTTACAGTAATTGTGATAGCCGCTTGCTGCTTCATTTCTTCATCTTTCTAAATGTAATTCAGCCCAAAGCTATCAACACGCATCCTTACCAGATGGCTCGGAAGGAGAGCAATGGAGTGTCCCATCCCAAAGAGAAGGAGAAGACTGAGGAGACGGAGAGAGAGAAGGATGAGGACGAGGAGACAGCAACCCCTCAGCCTTCCTGCCGACTGGCTCACACGTTGCAGGAGACGGCCTTGTAGACCCCCCCCCCCCCCCCCCAACACACACACACAGCCCCCAGCCAAGCCCCAGCACTTTCACAAGCCCCCCCTACTGCGCAGCTTTCTTTGCCCCAGGGGAGAAGATCCACATAGGACCGGAGGGCAATGGAGACCCAGGGTTCCTGGACATGACTTCCATCAAGCACCACAGGGTCAATGTGGAGGAACAGGGAGTTTCACCTCTGACCCTTACTTCCTGGAAAAACTGATACACCACAAATCTCTGGTGGTTAAGAGAGTCAGAACCAGAGTCCTTTGCTAGATTGAAGAATAGTGTAATAAAATGTGGTTAGTGGATGGGGGTCCAGGGGTATCTTGAATTCATTAGTACCTCATTAACGAAGGCACTGGTCAGTTGTCCTGAACTGAAGTAACTGGAAATCACTAGTTATGAAGCTGGAGTTTTGAGAAGAGCCAAAATGTCTGAATCGAGGTGGATTCCTGGATGGAGAAAAACTAAAGTAACACAAGTGGCAATCATGTTCAGAGCTGAGGAGAAGTCTCGTTGGACTGAACCAAAGCCTGGACTGTGATTGTGTCCAATTATGATTGAAAGATTGTGACCGCACATGCTCACAATGAGTTGTTCCAATGACTGTGAAAATGGACCCAAGTCTTTCTGTTTATGGAAGAGAATCAGATAGAGACCAGGCAGTGAAGAGCGAGGTACTTCAGATGTAATGTCACTGCATGTTATTTTTATAGAGAAGATTAAGCATGTACGTCAGATGGACTAAGAATATTACAAAATATTTGATGTCCCAGTAGACAACTTAAGGCATAGTGACCGTGTTCTAGCGCCTTTTCACATATGAAATTCGGTATCCTAGATCGGTTTCCTGAATTGTGACAATCTACAAAATACATTTTGCTTTCTCAAGATCTGAAAATAACCGTTTCAGAATGTGATTAGCGAGACACATTCTACATGACGTTAGGAAGCTAGCTTGTTAACAACGGGCAAAAAGTTTCACACGACTCGCGCTGCTGCGTCACAATACCTTGTACTCTGGTCCTGGAACTTGGACCCGCCACTCACCCAGGTCCAGGATCAGTTTGAGCCAGGGCTCATTTGCGTTTCACATGTTCTATAGCTCGGATCAGGTACCAAATGCTCTAGGATACGGATCATACAGAAATATGTGAAAGCGCCCTTCATCGATAGCTTTGGTTTCTTAAGCTCCGTACGTCTGTTTGCCTTACATGGCCTTGGTTTAACGTTTGCCTTTTCAAGCTGCAATAGTAAATGAATACGTACTTAGATAAGAGCGAGATAAGTGCTGCATACAGATCTATAGAGCACAAGCGATCACCCTCATTTGCCATTAACTGGGATCACGTTTTTCGAGAGAGAAAGGTCATCGAGTCTACTCTACTTACTTCATTGAGACAACCAGACAAACTGTTGGTTAGCTAGTGACATTATTGAATGTAGAATACCATCTCCTCTCAATGCATCCACACTGGTTGCATTGAAAAACTCCCCCTCACCTTTGGAAATGATACTAACCTTTCCCTTTCAGAATGATACTTCATCTCTGTATAGCCAGCCTAGTTTTCTTAATGTCACAGGAACCAAGGCGTTCTTCTGAAGCGCTTTATGCACTCTCTTTACACAGGTCATCCCCTGAGAGGGTACTCATTTTCGTTACCTGTAATAGGAGCCCATCGTTAACAGAAGCTCAGTAAATCAAATCAAAAAATCATTGTCACTTGCGCCAAATGCAACAGGTGTAGTAGACCTTACAGTGAAATGCATACTTAAAAGCCCTTAACCAACAATGCAGTTAAGAAAATACCCCCCAAAAAGTAGGAGAGAAGAATAACAAATAATTAAAGAGTAGCAGTAAATAACAATAGCGGGGCTATATACAGGGGATACCGGTACAATGTGTCAACGTATAGGCTAGTAGGTATTGTCACGCATGAGGAAATCAAATTAGCCATAATTACCCAGAAAGGTTGGCACATTTTCTTTGCCATAAATCGATGCAGTGAAAGCATAGCTACAGACTCAAGTAGATTATCATAATCAGCATTGGTCCAGCCTACTGGCCTATACGTTGAAGCCAGTCACGAGGACTGCTGTAAAAGGCAGTCACCAGGTTTACGTAAAATGTAATCGGCTTGGGTTTTTTCTCGGTGACCTTTACAGGACAATGCTGTGTTGTTGGGTGGTGTGTGTGTGTGTGTGTAATGCTCTATCACTATCACTTTCTCCCTCTATCAGAGACTGGATGCCCTCTGTGCTGGTCACAGCTGTTGTGCTCCAGCTGGTAGCCTATATCACAATACATGAATCAATCACATGCGGACCGTGGTGGAATCGGACAAGAACTGAAATGTTCACTTGCTTCCTGTATAAGGTTACAGTATATAAAGTATACACTACCGTTCAAAAGTTTGGGGTCACTTAGAAATGTCCTTGTTTTTGAAAGGAAAGCACTTTTTTTTGTCCATTTTTTGTCCAGAGGAGTGGGAGGCCCAGTGCACAACTGAGCAAGAGGACAAGTACATTAGTGTCTAGTTTAAGAAACAGACACCTCACAAGTCCTCAACTGGCAGCTTCAATAAATAGTACCAGCAAAACACCAGTCTCAACGTCAACAGTGAAGAGGTGACTCCGGGATGCTGGCCTTCTAGACATGTTTTCTCATTCCGAGGACATCTTTATTTTATTTACATTTGGCAGAGATTATTGGCAACGTTGGCTACATCACAATCTAATTGGCTCGCTAGCTGGAGATGGCTGGCCACATTGACTGTTTACTAACTAGCTGGCTAGCTAATGTGACATTTTATTTTTACATAGCAACAAGTTGATTTGTTTTACTTCGGGAGCTAAGCACTTCATAATTTCTAGCGGCTAGCTAGCTGAGCGAGAGCTTGACATATGGTAAACTACCTAGCTAGCTGAGCGAGAGCTTGACATATGGTAAACTACCTAGCTAGCTGAGGGAGAGCTTGACATATGGTAAACTACCTAGCTAGCTGAGGGAGAGCTTGACATATGGTAAACTACCTAGCTAGCTGAGCGAGAGCTTGACATATGGTAAACTACCTAGCTAGCTGAGCGAGAGCTTGACATATGGTAAACTACCTAGCTAGCTGAGCGAGAGCTTGACATATGGTAAACTACCTAGCTAGCTACATCTGAAATCAACTGCCTGAAGACCTGTATCCATGTAAGTAACATTGGCTGGCACTAGTAGCACATGTTAAATAGCTGTTTTTTTAAAATGTTTTCATTAAAAAAATTACAACTAAGTTAGCATTAGCTATTTAATATTGCAAAAACTTCAGCATTTTACTCTGGTTAATTTCTTGTTTTCATATGCTTTCATACGTTTGTAATGGCGTTGATTGTTTGATTTAGTGGGTGTTTCGATATATTTTGCTTTCGCCTTGTGGTTGACTGATGTTGGCATACTTTGGTCTCGTGTTTGCGGGGTGCTGTAGTTTTTTTGAGGTTGCATTACGCCTGAGTATCGGGTATCACTTCGTGTAGTTTTGAGCGCAGATAAGCGGTGCGGCAGTGCGGACACAAACCATATTTGAATTTCAAAAACTAAAAGCATTGTATTTGGGACAAATCATTCACTAAGCCCTAAACCTCAGCTAAATATTATAATGAATGTGGATGTTGAGCAAGTTGAGAAGACTAAACTGCTTGGAGTAAGCCTGGATTGTAAAACTGTCATGGTCAAAACATATTGATACAACAGTAGCTAGGATAGGGAGAAGTCTGTCTATAATAAAGAGCTGCTCTGCCTTCTTAACAGCACTATCAACAAGGCAGGTCCTACAGGCCCTAGTATCTACCTTCTTAACAACACTATCAACAAGGCAGGTCCTACAGGCCCTAGTATCTACCTTCTTAACAGCACTATCAGTTAGGCAGGTCCTACAGGCCCTAGTATCTACCTTCTTAACAACACTATCAACAAGGCAGGACCTACAGGCCCTAGTGTCTACCTTCTTAACAACACTATCAACAAGGCAGGTCCTACAGGCCCTAGTTTTGTTGCACCTGGACTACTGTTCAGTCGTGTGGTTAGGTGCCATAAAGAGCGACTTAGGAAAATTGCAATTGGCTCAGAACAGGGCAGCACAGCTGGCCTTTGGTTGTACACAGAGAGCTAACTTTAATTATATACATTTCAATCTTTCCTGTCTGAAAGTGGAGGAGAGATTGACTTCATCACTACTTGAGAGGTATTGACATGTTGAATGCACTGAGAACTGTCTGATTGAACTACTGACACACAGCTCAGACACCCATGCATACCCCACAAGACATGCCACCAGAGGTCTCTTCACAATCCCCAAGTCCAGAAGGGAGGTGCACAGTACTACGTAGAGCCATGACTACATGGAACTCCATTCCACATCAAATAACTCATGCCAGCATTAAAGTCAGATATAAATACACCTTATGGAACAGCGGGGACTGTGAAGCAACACAAACATAGACACATGCATACAAACACACAATTTCATGTACACATGGACTTTCTGTTATAGGTAAGTGGTAGTAGAGTAGAAGCCTGAGGGCACACTTAATAGCTTGTGAAATCTGTTATTAATGTTTTTAAAATTGTATAACTGCCTTAATTTTGCTGAATCCGAGGAAGAGTAGCTGCTGCCTTGGCATCAGATAATGGGGATCCATAATAAATAAAAATACAAATGGGCCGAAGTTTTGACTCGGGTTGTGGCGAAATTTTGTCAGCCGGTGATTGTCAAGCAAATAACTGTCTGTCTCACGGTTATTGACCGTTAATTAACAAACACATTTAGCATCTCCTGGCTTCCACACATAGCCTACAAGCCACTGATGCAGACCTTTGGAACATCTACATTTTAAAACGTCTAATAAATCCATGTAGTATAGCCTAAACCACAATAAATCCATTATTTATTTTCGACAGATATGAAGAAAATGTAGTCCATTTCAAATTAACAGAATAGCATACTCTGAGTTGTCCTGATCTACCTATGCCGTATGTCTGTGGGCTACACTAGTTAATTTAGCAGACAAGATTTGCTTAGAATTCCATTGCATTATTTTATAGTATGAAGAATATAATTGAACAAAGCTAAACAAAATAGAAAGGATATTTTCTCCAAAGGATTTGAGGGAGTACCACATGCATCTATTCTGTGTTGAGGTGTTAACAAAGAAATAGGAATTTCTATATGCTTAATTTAGAGTTATTAATGTAACATTAGTTGTTCTGCAAATGTTGGGCTATATCTGTTGATTTTTTAAATACATTGTAAGGCTGCATGATGCAACTCCAATGATGATTTGAAAAAGTGACAAAGTGTACAGCCGGTGCAAAAAGTCAGTCTTTCATTCACAATTTGAGAAGCGCTTGATAGTGTCTCGAATTTCCCGGTGGCATCCCCTTTGTGTGGCCATAATGCACCCTAAAAAAATCCATGCCTTTTGCAGCCCTTCTCCATAAATGCTGCCCGCTCTGAAGCACTTCTCACTCACACGGCTCTCCATCACGTGATCGGGTCTTTCTCACAGGCTACAAGTGAAGACAGACACATTGGGAACGCAACTACGCGCGTCCTTATCCAATTCCGAGGTGCATATTGAAGATATTGGAACTGTCCACATTTACTTTTCGTCAGCCAACAAGATGAGTAGGCCTAACAAACAGCGAAAGTACTAGCCTATGTCAATCTACTATCCCCAATAGTACAAAAGTTGACCAATTCTGTGCGAGAAATAAATATTCCAAACATTATCTGGGACAGTTGTGGGATGCGATAGATCCGAATTGGTACAACCACCAGCATCAAAATCTTTTATGTAATGAGGCTGATGCAACAGGTCAGAACGCAACGGCTTAAAATGTTGATAAACTATTAGGCTATTTCTTCACATTATAAGTGCAGCAATGCGCACGTGGTAGTAGGCTATAAGCGTGAATGTTCCATTAGCGGAAAACACCATTATCAAACGGGACCACAAATGTGATTTTCCATGTAATGCTTTTATTATAAAGGTGCATTTTTATGGTAAATGATCTTCCCCAAACTTGAAACTCACGTGCTGTGTATGTATGCCAGTTAGGCTCTACACCCATTGTGAAGCGGATTAATGTGCTTAATTTTAAGAAGTTATTTGGCCACTTTAGTTGTGTAACAAACCTTGGTGTTCTGTCGTTCACACCTGTGTTTCGCTTGTAAGTGTTTTTGCTCCCAATTGGGATGATGTTGATTTTATTAACAAACATTTATTTGCTGCCTCAACTCAAACTATTTAATTTTTGGAGGTGACTTGAATTGTGGGATAGACCCAGCCTTGGATCATTCAAACCCCAGATCATTATCTCCCTCAAATGTCCAAAGCTTTGTCTGCATTTATGAGCCAGGCAGGATGTGTCGATACATGGAGTTCCTTTTCCCCAGTAACAAATATTTTTCTTTCTTTTCACATGCACCACTCCTATTCTAGAATAGACTACTTTTTCGTAGATAAAGCCCTTCTTGAATATGCTGCCATTGTTAGTGACCATGCTCCTCTTTTGCTTGACCTCTCATTCTTATTGAACTATACAGATCGCCCTCCATTGAGACTTAACTCATATTTACGTTCAAACTATTCATTCTACACCGTTTTATTGAATACAATTGATGTCTTTAAAACAGATTTGACCTCCATCTATACTTTAGGTTGTTTTATAGGCAATCAATTCCTATTCCTCTCAGTAAACGGAAAATGAAACGCATAACAGCTGATTGATGCCATTCTGGAATTAGATCAACAATACTCCACCAGAACTTTACAAAGAAAGGTTGAGTCTTCACTCGGGACAATTTACTATCCACAGATAAGGCTGAGCAGCAGCTACTACGCGCATGCGATTTTGTTTACAAGCATGGAGAAAAGGCTGGTGGATTTCTAGCTCATCAACTCAAGTGCAAATCTGCCTCACCACTGATCCCTCAAATGTACAATTCTCTCTCCTAGAGAGGTAATTTTACGTACTTTGGTGCGAAAAGTGCAAATCAATCCCAGAACAACAGCAAAGGATCTTGTGAAGATGCTGGAGGAAACAGGTACAAAAGTATCTATATCCACAGTAAAACGAGTCCTATATTGACATAATCTGAAAGGCCGCTCAGCAAGGAAGAAGCCACTGCTTCAAAACCGCCATAAAAAAGCCAGACTACGGTTTGCAACTGCACATGGGGACAAAGATCGTACTTTTTGGAGAAATGTCCTCTGGTCTGATGAAACAAAAATAGAACTGTTTGGACATAATGACCATCGTTATGTTTGGAGGTAAAAGGGGGAGACTTGCAAGCCGAAGAACACCATCCCAACCGTGAAGCACGAAGGTGGCAGCATCATGTTGTGGGGGTGCTTTGCTGCAGGAGGGACAGGTGCACTTCACAAAGTAGTTGGCATCATGAGGCAGGAAAATTATGTGGATATATTGAAGCAACATCTCAAGACATCAGTCAGGAAGTTAAAGCTTGGTTGCAAATGGGTCACCCAAATGGACAATGACACCAAGCATACTTCCAAAGTTGTGGCAAAATGGCTTAAGGACAACAAAGTCAAGGTATTGGAGTGGCCATCACAAAGCCCTGACCTCAATCCTATAGAACATTTGTGGGCAGAACTGAAAAAGCGTGTGAGAGCAAGGAGGCCTACAAACCTGACTCTGTTACAGCAGCTCTGTCAAGAATGGGCTAAAATTCACCCAACTTATTGTGGGAAGCTTGTGGAAGGCTACCCGAAACGTTTAACAAATTTAAAGGCAATGCTACCAAACACTCAATTAGTAAATGTAAACTTCTGACCCACTGGGAATGTGATGAAAGAAATAAACGCTGAAATGAATCATTCTCTACTATTATTCTGACATTTCACATTCTTAAAATAAAGTGGTGATCCTAACTGACCTAAAACAGGGAATTTTTACTAGGATTAAATGTCAGGAATTGTGAAAAACTGAGTTTAAATGTTTTTGGCTAAGGTGTATGTAAACTTCCGACTTCAACTACTGTATACATACATTTTACATACATGGGACTTTTATATACAGCAATCACATAACAATAATACATTACCGAACATAATATCTTTAATCCCACCCCTCAGCCACTCTCAACCAATCCTACCTATCACCATAGACTACCCTTGTTTTGGTTTCCATGTGCCATATATTTTTCAATTGTGCTGTGATGTTTTACATACATTTTGAACCTTTCTAATCACGTAGTATCCACAGATTATGAGCTAAAGAGACTTTTCTAGGATTATTATTATTATTATATTATTGATTGACTGACTGGCTTTCCAAATAGCTCCAACACTGCTATTTGTAAGGTTAATTTTAAGTGAATGTTGTGACAATTATTATTTTTTTAACCATTCCTGAACCTGTGACCAGAAACAAGCTTTATAGGGGCAATATCAGAATAAGTTGTCTAGTGATTCTGTCTCTTCACAGCAAAATCTACAGAGCTGAGATTGTTGTATGCCCCATATATATATATAGCATTATGTTGGTGGCAACAGAATTATTAATCTGATCTCTTTTGACCTAAACTGCTTTAGTTTTAATGATGAGTATTGTATTGAGTGGCCTCTAAAAGTGCATTTAAGTGTCCCATACAATAAGGGTGCTGTACCTAGAGTGCATTCGGAAACCCTTGACTTTTCCCACATTTTTTTACGTTGCAGCCTAATTCTAAAATGGATTAAATAAAAACCAATCCACAGCAATCTACACACAATACCCCATAATGACAAAGCGAGGACAGGTTTTTAGAAATGTTTGCAGATGTATTAAAAATAAAAAACGGATACCTTATTTACATAAGTATTCAGACCGTTTGCTATGAGACTCAAAATTGAGTTCAGATGCATCCTGTTTCCATTGATCATCCTTGAGATGTTTCTACAACTTGATTGGAGTCTACCTGTGGTAAATTAAATTGATTGGACATGATTTGAGAAGGTACACACCTGTCTATATATAAGGTCCCACAGTTGACTGTGCATGTCAGAGCGAAAGCCATGAGGTCGAAGGAATTGTCCATGGAGCTCCGAGGCAGGATTGTGTCTAGGCACAGATCTGGGGAAGGGTACCACGACTTAATGACAATCGCCCCGTAGCACTGACTTCTGTCACCATGAAGTGATTTGAGAGACTAGTTAAAACCTCTTGAGGATCTGCCCCTTTTTAAAATTTTCACCGAAAATGCTATACCCAACATTAGAGGGCCAGCGACGAGAAATGTGACAGGAATGTAGGAGAATATAACACACTAGATCTGGTAAAAGATCATCCAAATTAAAAAACAACCGTTCTTTTGTATTTTTTTGTACCATCTTTGAAATGCAAGAGAAAGGCCATCATGTATTATTCCAGCCCAGGTGCAATTTAGATTTTGGCCACTAGATGGCAGCAGCGTATGTGCTAAGTTTTAGACTGATCCAATGCACCATTGCATTTCTGTTAATAAAAAATAAAAAAAATCAAGACTGCCCAAATGTGCCCGTTTTTTTATTAATAACTTTTCATGTTCAAAACTGTGCACTCTCCTCAAACAATAGCATGATATTCTTTCACTGTAATAGCTACTGTAAATTGGACGGTGCAGTTAGATTAAAAAGAACTGAAGCTTTCTACCAATATCAGATTTGTCTATGTCCTGGGTATTGTTCTTGTTACTTACAACCTCATGCTAATCGCATTAGCCTACGTTAGCTCAACCGTCCTGTGGATGGGACACCGATCTCGAAGACGTTTTTTAAGGATCGTAGCACCTCCACCTTACCTGACACCCTAGACCCACTTCAATTTGCATACCGCTCCAATAGATCCATAGACGAAGCAATCGCCATCGTATTGCAGACTGCTCTATCCCATCTGGACAAGAGGAATATCTATGTAAGAATGCTGTTCATTGACTATAGCTCAGCATTCAACACCAAAGTACCCTCCAAGCTCATCATTAAGCTCGAGGCCCTGGGTCTGAACCCCGCCCTGTGCAACTGGGTCCTGGACTTTCTGACGGGCCGCCCCCAGGTGGTGAAGGTGACTGGGTGAACAAGGAGCACAGGAGGGGGCTGAGCATGCACCCATCCCCCCAGTGTTGAGGATCAGCAGAGTGGAGGTGATTTTTCCTACCTTCACCACCTGGGGGGCGGCCCGTCAGGAAGTCCAGAACCCAGTTGCACAGGGCGGAGAGGATTAAAAAAAATTAAGGATCTCTACAGGGAGATCCTTAATAAAACCTGCTCAGGACCTCAGACTGGGGCAAAGGTTCACCTTCCAACAGGACAACGACCCTAAGCACATAGCCAAGACAACGCAGGAGTGGCTTAGGGACAAGTCTCTGAGTGGCCCAGCCAGAGCCCAGACTTGAACCCAATTTGAAATTCTCTGGAGAGACCTGAAAATAGTTGGCATAGTGTAACGGCTGTCCTCGCTGACAGAAGGAGAGGACCAAAACGCAGAGTGGGTAGTGTTCATTATTTTAATGAAAGTAAACTGAACACTTCAAGATACAAAAACAACAAACGAGAATCAAACCGAAAGCAGTCCCGTGTGGCACGAACACTGACACGAAATACAAACACCCACAAACACACACATGAACCCCGGCTGCCTAAGTATGATTCTCAATCAGGGACAACGATTGACAGCTGCCTCTGATTGAGAATCATACCAGGCCGAACGCACAAAACCCCAACATAGAAAACAACACATAGACAACCCACCCAACTCACGCCCTAACCATACTAAATAAATACAAAACAAGAGAAAACAGGTCAGGAACGTGACACATAGCTTGAGAGGATCTGCAGAGAAGAATGGGAGAAACTCCCCAAATACAGGTGTGCCAAGCTTGTAGCGTCACACCCAAGAAGACTTGAGGCTGTAATCGCTGCCAATGGTGCTTCAACAAAGTACTGAGTAAAGGGTCTGAATACTTATGTAAATGTTTTTAAAATATTTTTTAAATTAGCTAACATTTCTAAAAACCTGGTTTTGCTTTGTCATTATGGGGTATTGTGTGTAGATTGATGAGAATTAAAAAAATATATATATATATTTTAGAATAAGGCTGTAACTTAACAAAATGTGGAATAAGTCAAGGGGTCTGAATACTTTTCGAAGGCACTGTATGTTCTGCAGAAGAAAGTCAACGACTGCCAGTAAAAATGTGTCTTATGCATACCGTTAATTTGAATAAGTTTAACCCAGTGTTAACCAGCCCGCCACACACTAATAGAGACTACAACCCTGTTGACATTACCCAATCCATTTACCGGTGCGTATCGGAACAGTATGTGAAAGAAAGTTGTGTGAAAGAAAGTATTGCATGTTTTGACTGGTAGAGCAGTGAAAGTGATGAAGAGTGCGGTGGGTCCTGATGTTTTGACAGTTGATAATACAAATATTGTCAGTAAGTAGTGCAAATGATGTGTAGGATAAAGTTTGGTATTATAATGTGCACTTATACTTTTAAAACAATAACCTAGTTATATTAGATGTTTTGAATTATTATTTCTGTGGTAACTGTGTTATGAAAACCACTTTTTGTTGTTGCAGGTCTTCCCTTTGCCTTCTACAGGGGTTTATGATTGGTGCCTATGAGGAAGACACTCCCACAGCTTGGCTATTATTAAGTTCCAGGTTCTGTGTGAGACGGCCAACCTCAGACCACCGTTCGCCAGCCCAACCACTGACACGGTAAGACCTGCTTCAAACGTATCAATTAGCTCTCTCTCTCTCCACTCTCTCCATTCCCTGTCTTTTCTATATTCCCCTCCCTCGCTCTCTTTTCCCTCATTCTCTCTTCAATGCCTATTAGTTATTTAACTATCAGTATTCTCCCTGTCCTGTAAATGCATGAGTCGTGGTCACAATAGGATGTTATCCTTGCATCAGTGAGGTGCTGTAAAAGGCATACTGTAAATAGTGTAGGCATGCCCCACTATAATGCCTGTCTGCTCGCTGAGCGAGTGAGAGACTGTGAAGACCTCAGACACTGTGATCTGTCAGTTGCACTGTGAGGGGAATTTATCATTGTGTGTTAGGCCGCTGATGAACTAACTGTTGTAATGTTAAGGAGTTAGACCAGGTCAGTCTGCCCTGGCTCACACTCACGGTGGTATGTGTCAATAGACCACCAACCGTCAGTGTGTTGGAACCTTGACAACTAATGCTCATTTGATTAGCACTTTTATCAGCACCGACTGTGTTGCCATGGCAGACGGACCTGCTGTAGAGGATTTACCATGTGGTTTCAATGTTGAACTTTCAGCCCTTACTGAGACGCTCTGAAATGGAAGAGTAACCAAGTGGAAAATGAATAGATGTGAATTATATTAGGTTATAGGGCGGTGTGAAATGTTCCCATCAGAGCACCTACTGTATGCATTGCGTGTATCTAGCTCTTCATGCTTGTAGAGAAAAACTAAGAGAGCCAGCGATGAGAATAACTACCCTCCGTCTCCCCTCTCTCCCTCACTATAGCATTTATCCTTCCACTTCGGTGTCTGGGAGGAGACATATAGGTGAGTGTCCACTAACACCGTCCTCATCCAACCGGGCTGCGCCACCCACGGCCAACCCCACCTCATTCCCAGCCCCTCACCCCGCGGCATCATGGGGGACGTAGTCCAGATGCACTTCTCCACGCCGGACTATGTGATCTTCGCCCTGCTGCTGGTGGCGTCCACGTGCATCGGCCTGTTCTACGCCCTGTCCGGCGGGCGCCAGCGCACCACGCAGGAGTTCCTATTGGCCGACCGTTCTATGAGCTGCCTGCCCGTGTCGCTCTCGCTGCTCGCCACCTTCCAGTCGGCCGTGGCCATCCTGGGAGTGCCCTCGGAGATCTACACCTACGGAACGCAGTTCTGGTTCATGGGAGTCTCCTACTTCCTGGGTCTGCTTGTCCCCGCCCACGTCTTCATACCTGTCTTCTACAGGCTCCGCCTCACCAGCGCTTATGAGGTGAGCTCTAAACCTTAACCTTACCTAGAGAAGGAACAGTGTCTGTGAATGATGAGTTTGTGTGCAGCTGTGTATCTCTCTGTGCCTCTGTCTCGCTAGAACCCTGGCAAGGGAGGCTAGTTGAACGCAAAACAACATTCTCAGCATGTTGTCTGCTTTTTCATTTTGCCAATGGCTAACCAGAGTAGCTGAACCAGAGTACGTCTCTCCATTGAGCATCGATGTACAGCAGACGAGACAGTGCTGCTGACAACAAAGGACTGTTCCCCGGCCCTTAGAATCTCCACTTCTATTGCGCTCGGAATAGTCACAGATGACTAATGCTTTATGATCAGTGGTAGGCTTTAACGTCTCTCCTTCCCTCTTTCTCTCCCCCCACCTTCTGTCTTTTCTTCATTGTGTAGTATTTGGAGCTGCGCTTCAATAAGACGGTTCGCATCATGGGCACCGTGACCTTTATCTTTCAGATGGTGAGTGTATTTGTGTGTCCTCCAGACTGTTGTAGTTATGTCTGTGAGTGCTCCTGGTGTGTTCCCACGTTACTAATATCCTGGACATGCTGTGCTCTGCAGAACAGGGACTTTCTGTACTAGTAGGTCTCGCCCTTTTCCTGTGAAGTTTCACCACTTGATGTGTATTTGAAGTTTCACCACTTGATGTGTATTTGATATGTATTTTAATCAACCACCTATGGCTCCTACTCAGTTTGCTTCCCTGTGAATTTGGACCGTTGTTTGACTGTCTCTGCAGGTGATCTATATGGGAGTGGTCCTCTATGCACCAGCACTCGCACTCAATGCAGGTAAAGGGATCTGTCACGTGTATTTCCTATATAAAGTGGTAGAATAATGCTAGTTTCACTGAGTATGTTCGGTGAGAGCTTTAGTACCTGTTCTGGCTTTATAGACGATGAATGACTGGTGTGGTGTAAATGTGATCTATGTTGATGTGTGCTGTTGATACTGTCCACCTGCAGTGACTGGATTTGACCTCTGGGGGGCAGTGCTGGCCATGGGTCTGGTGTGCACCCTGTACACAACATTAGTGAGTGTCTCTTTTCCTCAGTGAATTTTCAATGTAGCCACCCATCTCCCTACAACTCTGAATGCAATTATTATATGCAGCTGGATAGACAGTATGTATATCTTGTCTTGCGTGTCAGGGAGGGCTGAAGGCAGTCATCTGGACAGACGTGTTCCAGACCATTGTGATGTTTGCTGGCCAACTCGCGGTCATCATAGTGGGGGCCCACCAGGCAGGAGGCATGGGAGAGGTGTGGAGGAAAGCCATCAACGGCAGCCGCATCGCTAGTCTGGAGTGAGTCTTTTCCTTAGTTGACCTAATGAGACTTCAAACTGTCCCTGGACCAGTTACAGAGGATACTAATAGTGGGCTCTGTGTGTGGTGTTGTAACCCTCCTCTCCTTTGACCTGTGTCCCGTGCAGCCTGAACCCTGACCCGACGGAGAGGCACACGTTCTGGACGCTGGGGGTGGGCGGGGTGTTCCTCATGCTGGCGCTGTACGGGGTCAACCAGGCCCAGGTCCAGAGGTACCTCAGCTCCCGCACTGAGAGGGAGGCGGTCATGTAAGCATCAACACTAACGCCCGGTTGAACTGGATTCACATTAATTACATCATGTTCAAAAAAATGAACAACTGCTTAGACACAATGGTAATATTATACGTTGTGGTGTGTCGCCAGGTCGTGCTACGTGGTGTTTCCCTGCCAGCAGGTGGTGTTGTGTCTGGGCTGTCTGATGGGCCTGGTGATGTTTGCTCGTTACGGTGAGGATAGCCCACTGGATAAGGGTTACGTCAAAACCAACGACCAGGCAAGTAGGACTAGCTACCTCCATAACAACACACTTAGTGGTCCCTCGCTGTACTGACATCCTGATGGGACTGTGGTTATGTTAGGGCAGCACGATATGGGCATTATTATAATTGTTTTACCAAAATGTGCTATTTTTCGTGAGATATTGATCGACACTCTTGGGTGAACTGTGGAGATCATAGAAGTAGAATGACTTCTATTAAGAAACAAAGTGTTCCAAACAAGAACGATGCTGCTTTCCAATCTGTTGACTGCATTTGACCTACACTAACAGAACCGCATGCAAACTAAAAGTGAATCTAACAGCGGGATTGAGGAACTGCGCTGCTTGAGTGACAGGGTGCAGGACTTGGTGTGTACGGGAAACAGCCGCAAGAGGAGAAGACAACGGATGTTACACGTTTCAAAATATCGCATGCGATATGGATCTCTTGCGATATGAATATTGCACGTATCAGTATTGCGATGTGAATCTGATTCATTTTGAAGCCATAGTTAATGTATCTATCTCTCTTCAGATCATAGCCAAAGAAAGGCTTTTGTAAAGATGTTTGAGTCAAGGCCATTGTTTGGTTAAATGTCATTTTGGCTCTGTTGATCCAGTCTAAATGCCAGTTTCTTCCTGTCTGCAGATGGTGCTGTACTTTGTGATGGATGTGTTCAGGGACCTGCCTGGCCTACCAGGGCTGTTTGTCGCCTGCCTGTTCAGCGGAGCTCTCAGGTACTTCACTTAACTGCCACTGGCTCTCATGTGCTCGGTCTGTAGTACTAGTCAGACCCCAAGGAACTGTTTCTCTGCTACATTAATGTCATGGTGTTGTGGTACACCAGTAAAGGTTGTATTATGATACTGTTATGAACACACTTCACCACCCTATTTAGTCCCATGACATTACTCATTCAGCTTCCCTCCCTCTTGTGTTGCAGTACCATCTCATCAGCGTTTAACTCCCTAGCGACGGTAACCATGGAGGACCTAATCAAGCCTTACTGCCCGGACATGACTGAGGCCAAAGCCACACTGCTCTCAAAAGGCCTGGGTGAGGTGCTGTTCTCTGAGTGGCCACACGCTGGCAGTGTTTATGAACAGTGGCAGGCAGTGTTCATATTTTATCAAGCTTTTTGTTAAGTTATTGCTGGAGTATAGAGTCCACAAACCAATTTTGACTTCTCTGTCCAAATACTGTGGAGGTATAAACATCTAATATTATTTTTTTCTGGTAGAGTACACTGTATCAGGATTGTACTACTATGGTCCTGACCTGTTTTTCCCTTCCTCTTTTCTTCTCCCAGCGTTTGCCTACGGGCTGGTGTGTCTGGCCATGGCCTACACCGCGTCTCACATGGGCTCAGTGCTGCAGGTGACTGACCCATGTCCCCTGCTCTCTTTGCTTTAGTTAATGGTTACTCCTCTACCCAGCTGAATTACATTTAGCAACGTTGCCCCCCCTAGGGGATCACCTACTACTATCTTAGACAGAGGCTTCATATTACATAAGAGTAAAAGATGATAAACCTCTCTTTTTCGCTCTCTCTCTCCTCCAGGCAGCATTAAGTATCTTTGGGATGGTGGGTGGTCCTCTCCTTGGCGTCTTCTGTCTGGGAATGTTCTTCCCCTGCGCTAACTCCACTGTAAGTCAAAACACTGCCTTGGTAACACGGGTCAAGTTGGCTGGCATTGAGGGGTACTAAAGCAGAGGACATACGGGTTTCTTCACTGAACAGTAAAATATACCGTAAGATTGTGATGGCTTTTTTTCACATCTGTGGTGAATTAGCGAGATCTTTCAGATTTTTATGTAACTGTTCCTTCCTCTCTGTCCACAGGGTGCGATAGTAGGGTTGGTGGCAGGCCTGGTTATGTCGTTCTGGATTGGCATTGGTCATTTCGTGTCCCGTATGGCGCTGCCCACTACTCTGCCCCCCATCATCAACGGCACCGCTATGCCCCTCCCCGGCAACATGACCACTGCTGTCATGACCACCCTCATTACCTCGATCACCGCCAAACCAAAGTACAGTGACTTCTTGTCCTCGTTAAATTGATAGCATTGGAACCAGAACAGCAGTATCAAACATAAAGCACTTGAATTGTATCCTTCCAAAAATATTAGAACTAGTTTTAAGGATGACTGCATAAGCATGGTGATATAAATCTGACCACGTACCTGTGTTTCTCTCTCCAGGCCTACGGGTGTGCAGGCCCTGTACAATCTATCCTATTTGTGGTACAGTGCCCACAACTCTACCACTGTGGTGATAGTGGGACTGATAGCCAGCCTGTTGACTGGTCCTATGAAGGAGAAGGACCTGCTCCCAGGGACGGTGTACCCTGTCCTGGGCAACCTGCTCTTCTTCCTGCCTGAACGCTACAGGGAGATACTCTGCTGTGTCACCCCACTGCCGCAGAAGGTAGGCTGCAGGCCTCCGAGATGGAGGATACCGCCTATGAACCAGTGAAAACAACATAGCAGCCGTAACATTGTTACGGAGTAGTAATTGTGAATGCACTTTACAGTAATTGTGATAGCCGCTTGCTGCTTCTTTTCTTCATCTTTCTAAATGTAATTCAGCCCAAAGCTATCAACACGCATCCTTACCAGATGGCTCGGAAGGAGAGCAATGGAGTGTCCCATCCCAAAGAGAAGGAGAAGACTGAGGAGACGGAGAGAGAGAAGGATGAGGACGAGGAGACAGCAACCCCTCAGCCTTCCTGCCGACTGGCTCACACGTTGCAGGAGACGGCCTTGTAGACCCCCCCCCCCCAACACACACACACAGCCCCCAGCCAAGCCCCAGCACTTTCACAAGCCCCCCCTACTGCGCAGCTTTCTTTGCCCCAGGGGAGAAGATCCACATAGGACCGGAGGGCAATGGAGACCCAGGGTTCCTGGACATGACTTCCATCAAGCACCACAGGGTCAATGTGGAGGAACAGGGAGTTTCACCTCTGACCCTTACTTCCTGGAAAAACTGATACACCACAAATCTCTGGTGGTTAAGAGAGTCAGAACCAGAGTCCTTTGCTAGATTGAAGAATAGTGTAATAAAATGTGGTTAGTGGATGGGGGTCCAGGGGTATCTTGAATTCATTAGTACCTCATTAACGATGGCACTGGTCAGTTGTCCTGAACTGAAGTAACTGGAAATCACTAGTTATGAAGCTGGAGTTTTGAGAAGAGCCAAAATGTCTGAATCGAGGTGGATTCCTGGATGGAGAAAAACTAAAGTAACACAAGTGGCAATCATGTTCAGAGCTGAGGAGAAGTCTCGTTGGACTGAACCAAAGCCTGGACTGTGATTGTGTCCAATTATGATTGAAAGATTGTGACCGCACATGCTCACAATGAGTTGTTCCAATGACTGTGAAAATGGACCCAAGTCTTTCTGTTTATGGAAGAGAATCAGATAGAGACCAGGCAGTGAAGAGCGAGGTACTTCAGATGTAATGTCACTGCATGTTATTTTTATAGAGAAGATTAAGCATGTACGTCAGATGGACTAAGAATATTACAAAATATTTGATGTCCCAGTAGACAACTTAAGGCATAGTGACCGTGTTCTAGCGCCTTTTCACATATGAAATTCGGTATCCTAGATCGGTTTCCTGAATTGTGACAATCTACAAAATACATTTTGCTTTCTCAAGATCTGAAAATAACCGTTTCAGAATGTGATTAGCGAGACACATTCTACATGACGTTAGGAAGCTAGCTTGTTAACAACGGGCAAAAAGTTTCACACGACTCGCGCTGCTGCGTCACAATACCTTGTACTCTGGTCCTGGAACTTGGACCCGCCACTCACCCAGGTCCAGGATCAGTTTGAGCCAGGGCTCATTTGCGTTTCACATGTTCTATAGCTCGGATCAGGTACCAAATGCTCTAGGATACGGATCATACAGAAATATGTGAAAGCGCCCTTCATCGATAGCTTTGGTTTCTTAAGCTCCGTACGTCTGTTTGCCTTACATGGCCTTGGTTTAACGTTTGCCTTTTCAAGCTGCAATAGTAAATGAATACGTACTTAGATAAGAGCGAGATAAGTGCTGCATACAGATCTATAGAGCACAAGCGATCACCCTCATTTGCCATTAACTGGGATCACGTTTTTCGAGAGAGAAAGGTCATTGAGTCTACTCTACTTACTTCATTGAGACAACCAGACAAACTGTTGGTTAGCTAGTGACATTATTGAATGTAGAATACCATCTCCTCTCAATGCATCCACACTGGTTGCATTGAAAAACTCCCCCTCACCTTTGGAAATGATACTAACCTTTCCCTTTCAGAATGATACTTCATCTCTGTATAGCCAGCCTAGTTTTCTTAATGTCACAGGAACCAAGGCGTTCTTCTGAAGCGCTTTATGCACTCTCTTTACACAGGTCATCCCCTGAGAGGGTACTCATTTTCATTACCTGTAATAGGAGCCCATCGTTAACAGAAGCTCAGTAAATCAAATCAAAAAATCATTGTCACATGCGCCAAATGCAACAGGTGTAGTAGACCTTACAGTGAAATGCATACTTAAAAGCCCTTAACCAACAATGCAGTTTTAAGAAAATACCCCCCAAAAAGTAGGAGAGAAGAATAACAAATAATTAAAGAGTAGCAGTAAATAACAATAGCGGGGCTATATACAGGGGATACCGGTACAATGTGTCAACGTATAGGCTAGTAGGTATTGTCACGCATGAGGAAATCAAATTAGCCATAATTACCCAGAAAGGTTGGCACATTTTCTTTGCCATAAATCGATGCAGTGAAAGCATAGCTACAGACTCAAGTAGATTATCATAATCAGCATTGGTCCAGCCTACTGGCCTATACGTTGAAGCCAGTCACGAGGACTGCTGTAAAAGGCAGTCACCAGGTTTACGTAAAATGTAATCGGCTTGGGTTTTTTCTCGGTGACCTTTACAGGACAATGCTGTGTTGTTGGGTGGTGTGTGTGTGTAATGCTCTATCACTATCACTTTCTCCCTCTATCAGAGACTGGATGCCCTCTGTGCTGGTCACAGCTGTTGTGCTCCAGCTGGTAGCCTATATCACAATACATGAATCAATCACATGCGGACCGTGGTGGAATCGGACGTGAACTGAAATGTTCACTTGCTTCCTGTATAAGGTTACAGTATATAAAGTATACACTACCGTTCAAAAGTTTGGGGTCACTTAGAAATGTCCTTGTTTTTGAAAGGAAAGCACTTTTTTTTGGTCCATTTTTAAAATAACATCAAATTGATCAGAAATACAGTGTAGACATTGTTAATGTTGTAAATGACTATTGTAGCTGGAAACGGCAGACTTTTTTTTTTTTTTTTATGGAATATCTACATAGGCGTACAGAGGCCCATTATCAGCAACCATCACTCCTGTGTTCCAATGGCATGTTGTGTCAGCTAATCCAAGTTTATCATTTTAAAAGGCTAATTGATCATTAGAAAACCCTTTTGCAATTATGTTAGCACAGCTGAAAACTGATGTTCTGATTTAAAGAAGCAATAAAACTGGCCTTCTTTAGACTAGTTGAGTATCTGGAGCATCAGCATTTGTGGGTTCGATTACAGGCTCAAAATGGCCAGATGCAAATAACTTTCTTCTGAAACTCGTCAGTCTATTCTTGTTCTGAGAAATGAAGGCTATTCCATGCGAGAAATTGCCAAGAAACTGAAGATCCCGTACAACGCTGTGTACTACTCCCTTCACAGAACAGCGCAAACTGGCTTTAACCAGAATAGAAAGAGGAGTGGGAGGCCCCGGTGCACAACTGAGCAAGAGGACAAGTACATTAGTGTCTAGTTTAAGAAACAGACACCTCACAAGTCCTCAACTGGCAGCTTCAATAAATAGTACCAGCAAAACACCGGTCTCAACGTCAACAGTGAAGAGGTGACTCCGGGATGCTGGCCTTCTAGACATGTTTTCTCATTCCGAGGACATCTTTATTTTATTTACATTTGGCAGAGATTATTGGCAACGTTGGCTACATCACCATCTAATTGGCTGGCTAGCTGGAGATGGCTGGGACTGTGAAGCAACACAAACATAGACACATGCATACAAACACACAATTTCATGTACACATGGACTTTCTGTTATAGGTAAGTGGTAGTAGAGTAGAAGCCTGAGGGCACACTTAATAGCTTGTGAAATCTGTTATTAATGTTTTTAAAATTGTATAACTGCCTTAATTTTGCTGAATCCGAGGAAGAGTAGCTGCTGCCTTGGCATCAGATAATGGGGATCCATAATAAATAAAAATACAAATGGGCCGAAGTTTTGACTCGGGTTGTGGCGAAATTTTGTCAGCCGGTGATTGTCAAGCAAATAACTGTCTGTCTCACGGTTATTGACCGTTAATTAACAAACACATTTAGCATCTCCTGGCTTCCACACATAGCCTACAAGCCACTGATGCAGACCTTTGGAACATCTACATTTTAAAACGTCTAATAAATCCATGTAGTATAGCCTAAACCACAATAAATCCATTATTTATTTTCGACAGATATGAAGAAAATGTAGTCCATTTCAAATTAACAGAATAGCATACTCTGAGTTGTCCTGATCTACCTATGCCGTATGTCTGTGGGCTACACTAGTTAATTTAGCAGACAAGATTTGCTTAGAATTCCATTGCATTATTTTATAGTATGAAGAATATAATTGAACAAAGCTAAACAAAATAGAAAGGATATTTTCTCCAAAGGATTTGAGGGAGTACCACATGCATCTATTCTGTGTTGAGGTGTTAACAAAGAAATAGGAATTTCTATATGCTTAATTTAGAGTTATTAATGTAACATTAGTTGTTCTGCAAATGTTGGGCTATATCTGTTGATTTTTTAAATACATTGTAAGGCTGCATGATGCAACTCCAATGATGATTTGAAAAAGTGACAAAGTGTACAGCCGGTGCAAAAAGTCAGTCTTTCATTCACAATTTGAGAAGCGCTTGATAGTGTCTCGAATTTCCCGGTGGCATCCCCTTTGTGTGGCCATAATGCACCCTAAAAAAATCCATGCCTTTTGCAGCCCTTCTCCATAAATGCTGCCCGCTCTGAAGCACTTCTCACTCACACGGCTCTCCATCACGTGATCGGGTCTTTCTCACAGGCTACAAGTGAAGACAGACACATTGGGAACGCAACTACGCGCGTCCTTATCCAATTCCGAGGTGCATATTGAAGATATTGGAACTGTCCACATTTACTTTTCGTCAGCCAACAAGATGAGTAGGCCTAACAAACAGCGAAAGTACTAGCCTATGTCAATCTACTATCCCCAATAGTACAAAAGTTGACCAATTCTGTGCAAGAAATAAATATTCCAAACATTATCTGGGACAGTTGTGGGATGCGATAGATCCGAATTGGTAGAACCACCAGCATCAAAATCTTTTAAGTAATGAGGCTGATGCAACAGGTCAGAACGCAACGGCTTAAAATGTTGATAAACTATTAGGCTATTTCTTCACATTATAAGTGCAGCAATGCGCACGTGGTAGTAGGCTATAAGCGTGAATGTTCCATTAGCGGAAAACACCATTATCAAACGGGACCACAAATGTGATTTTCCATGTAATGCTTTTATTATAAAGGTGCATTTTTATGGTAAATGATCTTCCCCAAACTTGAAACTCACGTGCTGTGTATGTATGCCAGTTAGGCTCTACACCCATTGTGAAGCGGATTAATGTGCTTAATTTTAAGAAGTTATTTGGCCACTTTAGTTGTGTAACAAACCTTGGGGGGTGTTCTGTCGTTCACACCTGTGTTTTGCTTGTAAGTGTTTTTGCTCCCAATTGGGATGATGTTGATTTTATTAACAAACATTTATTTGCTGCCTCAACTCAAACTATTTAATTTTTGGAGGTGACTTGAATTGTGGGATAGACCCAGCCTTGGATCATTCAAACCCCAGATCATTATCTCCCTCAAATGTCCAAAGCTTTGTCTGCATTTATGAGCCAGGCAGGATGTGTCGATACATGGAGTTCCTTTTCCCCAGTAACAAATATTTTTCTTTCTTTTCACATGCACCACTCCTATTCTAGAATAGACTACTTTTTCGTAGATAAAGCCCTTCTTGAATATGCTGCCATTGTTAGTGACCATGCTCCTCTTTTGCTTGACCTCTCATTCTTATTGAACTATACAGATCGCCCTCCATTGAGACTTAACTCATATTTACGTTCAAACTATTCATTCTACACCGTTTTATTGAATACAATTGATGTCTTTAAAACAGATTTGACCTCCATCTATACTTTAGGTTGTTTTATAGGCAATCAATTCCTATTCCTCTCAGTAAACGGAAAATGAAACGCATAACAGCTGATTGATGCCATTCTGGAATTAGATCAACAATACTCCACCAGAACTTTACAAAGAAAGGTTGAGTCTTCACTCAGGACAATTTACTATCCACAGATAAGGCTGAGCAGCAGCTACTACGCGCATGCGATTTTGTTTACAAGCATGGAGAAAAGGCTGGTGGATTTCTAGCTCATCAACTCAAGTGCAAATCTGCCTCACCACTGATCCCTCAAATGTACAATTCTCTCTCCTAGAGAGGTAATTTTACGTACTTTGGTGCGAAAAGTGCAAATCAATCCCAGAACAACAGCAAAGGATCTTGTGAAGATGCTGGAGGAAACAGGTACAAAAGTATCTATATCCACAGTAAAACGAGTCCTATATTGACATAATCTGAAAGGCCGCTCAGCAAGGAAGAAGCCACTGCTTCAAAACCGCCATAAAAAAGCCAGACTACGGTTTGCAACTGCACATGGGGACAAAGATCGTACTTTTTGGAGAAATGTCCTCTGGTCTGATGAAACAAAAATAGAACTGTTTGGACATAATGACCATCGTTATGTTTGGAGGTAAAAGGGGGGGACTTGCAAGCCGAAGAACACCATCCCAACCGTGAAGCACGAAGGTGGCAGCATCATGTTGTGGGGGTGCTTTGCTGCAGGAGGGACAGGTGCACTTCACAAAGTAGTTGGCATCATGAGGCAGGAAAATTATGTGGATATATTGAAGCAACATCTCAAGACATCAGTCAGGAAGTTAAAGCTTGGTTGCAAATGGGTCACCCAAATGGACAATGACCCCAAGCATACTTCCAAAGTTGTGGCAAAATGGCTTAAGGACAACAAAGTCAAGGTATTGGAGTGGCCATCACAAAGCCCTGACCTCAGTCCTATAGAACATTTGTGGGCAGAACTGAAAAAGCGTGTGAGAGCAAGGAGGCCTACAAACCTGACTCTGTTACAGCAGCTCTGTCAAGAATGGGCTAAAATTCACCCAACTTATTGTGGGAAGCTTGTGGAAGGCTACCCGAAACGTTTAACAAATTTAAAGGCAATGCTACCAAACACTCAATTAGTAAATGTAAACTTCTGACCCACTGGGAATGTGATGAAAGAAATAAACGCTGAAATGAATCATTCTCTACTATTATTCTGACATTTCACATTCTTAAAATAAAGTGGTGATCCTAACTGACCTAACACAGGGAATTTTTACTAGGATTAAATGTCAGGAATTGTGAAAAACTGAGTTTAAATGTTTTTGGCTAAGGTGTATGTAAACTTCCGACTTCAACTACTGTATACATACATTTTACATACGTGGGACTTTTATATACAGCAATCACATAACAATAATACATTACCGAACATAATATCTTTAATCCCACCCCTCAGCCACTCTCAACCAATCCTACCTATCACCATAGACTACCCTTGTTTTGGTTTCCATGTGCCATATATTTTTCAATTGTGCTGTGATGTTTTACATACATTTTGAACCTTTCTAATCACGTAGTATCCACAGATTATGAGCTAAAGAGACTTTTCTAGGATTATTATTATTATTATATTATTGATTGACTGACTGGCTTTCCAAATAGCTCCAACACTGCTATTTGTAAGGTTAATTTTAAGTGAATGTTGTGACAATTATTTATTTTTTTAACCATTCCTGAACCTGTGACCAGAAACAAGCTTTATAGGGGCAATATCAGAATAAGTTGTCTAGTGATTCTGTCTCTTCACAGCAAAATCTACAGAGCTGAGATTGTTGTATGCCCCATATATATATATAGCATTATGTTGGTGGCAACAGAATTATTAATCTGATCTCTTTTGACCTAAACTGCTTTAGTTTTAATGATGAGTATTGTATTGAGTGGCCTCTAAAAGTGCATTTAAGTGTCCCATACAATAAGGGTGCTGTACCTAGAGTGCATTCGGAAACCCTTGACTTTTTCCACATTTTTTTACGTTGCAGCCTAATTCTAAAATGGATTAAATAAAAACAAATCCACAGCAATCTACACACAATACCCCATAATGACAAAGCGAGGACAGGTTTTTAGAAATGTTTGCAGATGTATTAAAAATAAAAAACGGATACCTTATTTACATAAGTATTCAGACCGTTTGCTATGAGACTCGAAATTGAGTTCAGATGCATCCTGTTTCCATTGATCATCCTTGAGATGTTTCTACAACTTGGAGTCTACCTGTGGTAAATTAAATTGATTGGACATGATTTGAGAAGGTACACACCTGTCTATATATAAGGTCCCACAGTTGACTGTGCATGTCAGAGCGAAAGCCATGAGGTCGAAGGAATTGTCCATGGAGCTCCGAGGCAGGATTGTGTCTAGGCACAGATCTGGGGAAGGGTACCACGACTTAATGACAATCGCCCCGTAGCACTGACTTCTGTCACCATGAAGTGATTTGAGAGACTAGTTAAAACCTCTTGAGGATCTGCCCCTTTTTTAAATTTTCACCGAAAATGCCATACCCAACATTAGAGGGCCAGCGACGAGAAATGTGACAGGAATGTAGGAGAATATAACACACTAGATCTGGTAAAAGATCATCCAAATTAAAAAACAACCGTTCTTTTGTATTTTTTTGTACCATCTTTGAAATGCAAGAGAAAGGCCATCATGTATTATTCCATCCCAGGTGCAATTTAGATTTTGGCCACTAGATGGCAGCAGCGTATGTGCTAAGTTTTAGACTGATCCAATGAACCATTGCATTTCTGTGAATTAAAAAAAAAAAAAAATCAAGACTGCCCAAATGTGCCCGTTTTTTTTTATTAATAACTTTTCATGTTCAAAACTGTGCACTCTCCTCAAACAATAGCATGATATTCTTTCACTGTAATAGCTACTGTAAATTGGACGGTGCAGTTAGATTAAAAAGAACTGAAGCTTTCTACCAATATCAGATTTGTCTATGTCCTGGGTATTGTTCTTGTTACTTACAACCTCATGCTAATCGCATTAGCCTACGTTAGCTCAACCGTCCTGTGGATGGGACACCGATCTCGAAGACGTTTTTAAGGATCGTAGCACCTCCACCTTACCTGACACCCTAGACCCACTTCAATTTGCATACCGCTCCAATAGATCCATAGACGAAGCAATCGCCATCGTATTGCAGACTGCTCTATCCCATCTGGACAAGAGGAATATCTATGTAAGAATGCTGTTCATTGACTATAGCTCAGCATTCAACACAAGTACCCTCCAAGCTCATCATTAAGCTCGAGGCCCTGGGTCTGAACCCCGCCCTGTGCAACTGGGTCCTGGACTTTCTGACGGGCCGCCCCCAGGTGGTGAAGGTGACTGGGTGAACAAGAAGCACAGGAGGGGGCTGAGCATGCACCCATCCCCCCAGTGTTGAGGATCAGCAGAGTGGAGGTGATGTTTCCTACCTTCACCACCTGGGGGGGGGCCCGTCAGGAAGTCCAGAACCCAGTTGCACAGGGCAGAGAGGATTTAAAAAAAATTAAGGATCTCTACAGGGAGATCCTTAATAAAACCTGCTCAGGACCTCAGACTGGGGCAAAGGTTCACCTTCCAACAGGACAATGACCCTAAGCACATAGCCAAGACAACGCAGGAGTGGCTTAGGGACAAGTCTCTGAGTGGCCCAGCCAGAGCCCAGACTTGAATCCAATTTGAAATTCTCTGGAGAGACCTGAAAATGGTTGGCATAGCTTGAGAGGATCTGCAGAGATCCAAGAAGACTTGAGGCTGTAATCGCTGCCAATGGTGCTTGAACAAAGTACTGAGTAAAGGGTCTGAATACTTATGTAAATGTTTTTAAAATATTTTTTAAATTAGCTAACATTTCTAAAAACCTGGTTTTGCTTTGTCATTATGGGGTATTGTGTGTAGATTGATGAGAATTAAAAAATATATGTATATACACTGCTCAAAAAAATAAAGGGAACACTTAAACAACACAATGTACATTTGTGGCCTGCTGGAGGTCATTTTGCAGGGCGCTGGCAGTGCACCTCCTTGCACAAAGGCGGAGGTAGCGGTCCTGCTGCTGGGTTGTTGCCCTCCTACGGCCTCCTCCACGTCTCCTGATGTACTGGCCTGTCTCCTGGTAGCGCCTCCATGCTCTGGACACTACGCTGACAGACACAGCAAACCTTTTTGCCACAGCTCGCATTGATGTGCCATCCTGGATGAACTGCACTACCTGAGCCACTTGTGTGGCTTGTAGACTCCGTCTCATGCTACCACTAGAGTGAGAGCACCGCCAGCATTCAAAAGTGACCAAAACATCAGCCAGGAAGCATAGGAACTGAGAAGTGGTCTGTGGTCACCACCTGCAGAATCACTCCTTTTTTGGGGGTGTCTTGCTAATTGCCTATAATTTCCACCTTTTGTCTATTCCATTTGCACAACAGCATGTGAAATTTATTGTCAATCAGTGTTGCTTCCTAAGTGGACAGTTTGATTTCACAGAAGTGTGATTGACTTGGAGTTACATTGTGTTGTTTAAGTGTTCCCTTTATTTTTTTGAGCAGTGTATTTTAGAATAAGGCTGTAACTTAACAAAATGTGGAATAAGTCAAGGGGTCTGAATACTTTTCGAAGGCACTGTATGTTCTGCAGAAGAAAGTCAACGACTGCCAGTAAAAATGTGTCTTATGCATACCGTTAACTTGAATAAGTTTAACCCAGTGTTAACCAGCCCGCCACACACTAATAGAGACTACAACCCTGTTGACATTACCCAATCCATTTACCGGTGCGTATCGGAACAGTAATATGTCCTTTACATTTTTAATATTGAGATTTATTTTTAAATGTAAAAATATAATGACATCAATTATGTAAGGATTGTATAGGCCTACTCTAGTGTAGGGTTTCATTCAAGTCCTTTATCCTTACCCTACATTAGATCTATTCATATTTGTTTTCTGATATGTACCTCAATGACTGCCTTTATTTCTAAAATGTGTTTGAAGGCATACTGGAGGGGTGGCTGATGGGTTGAGGGGAGACAAAAATGGGAAACGTACAATATCTTAATATTTTATTAACTCTGAATAAAAATATGATATAAAAAAAAAAAGGCAACGTGAGAGGATAATTTATTGTCAGACATACTGTGTCGTCCTACTTTGAAGTGTAACCTGGAGTGAATGAGTCAGGTAGTTTATTGTTAACACACAGCCAGAGCTTTAAACTTCTGCATCCCTTGGAATCTAGCATTTATTATGATGATGATGATGATTGCACAATGTAAGGACTGAAGTCATGGCACAGTGACCCCTCACTTACTTACACTAGCTCACCCTCTCATACCTTCACACACACTCTCTCGCATTAACACATGCCCGCTTGCTCTGAGGACTAATCGAATGAGAGCGCAGCGTCTCACCAGATCCCCCTAACTCTCCTCCCTCTGCAGGAAGCTGCCAGTTACTCAGACAGGACAGTTCAGATCAGCTGGTATTGGGTGTATCGTCAAAAGGCACGTTGTGTGAAAGAAAGTATTGCATGTTTTGACTGGTAGAGCAGTGAAAGTGATGAAGAGTGCGGTGGGTCCTGATGTTTTGACAGTTGATAATACAAATATTTTCAGTAAGTAGTGCAAATGATGTGTAGGATAAAGTTTGGTATTATAATGTGCACTTATACTTTTAAAACAATAACCTAGTTATATTAGATGTTTTGAATTATTATTTCTGTGGTAACTGTGTTATGAAAACCACTTTTTGTTGTTGCAGGTCTTCCCTTTGCCTTCTACAGGGGTTTATGATTGGTGCCTATGAGGAAGACACTCCCACAGCTTGGCTATTATTAAGTTCCAGGTTCTGTGTGAGACGGCCAACCTCAGACCACCGTTCGCCAGCCCAACCACTGACACGGTAAGACCTGCTTCAAACGTATCAATTAGCTCTCTCTCTCTCCACTCTCTCCATTCCCTGTCTTGTCTATATTCCCCTCCCTCGCTCTCCCTCGCTCTCTCTCCCTCGCTCTCATTCTCTCTTCAATGCCTATTAGTTATTTAACTATCAGTATTCTCCCTGTCCTGTAAATGCATGAGTCGTGGTCACAATAGGATGTTATCCTTGCATCAGTGAGGTGCTGTAAAAGGCATACTGTAAATAGTGTAGGCATGCCCCACTATAATGCCTGTCTGCTCGCTGAGCGAGTGAGAGACTGTGAAGACCTCAGACACTGTGATCTGTCAGTTGCACTGTGAGGGGAATTTATCATTGTGTGTTAGGCCGCTGATGAACTAACTGTTGTAATGTTAAGGAGTTAGACTAGGTCAGTCTGCCCTGGCTCACACTCACTGTGGTATGTGTCAATAGACCACCAACCGTCAGTGTGTTGGAACCTTGACAACTAATGCTCATTTGATTAGCACTTTTATCAGCACCGACTGTGTTGCCATGGCAGACGGACCTGCTGTAGAGGATTTACCATGTGGTTTCAATGTTGAACTTTCAGCCCTTACTGAGACGCTCTGAAATGGAAGAGTAACCAAGTGGAAAATGAATAGATGTGAATTATATTAGGTTATAGGGCGGTGTGAAATGTTCCCATCAGAGCACCTACTGTATGCATTGCGTGTATCTAGCTCTTCATGCTTGTAGAGAAAAACTAAGAGAGCCAGCGATGAGAATAACTACCCTCCGTCTCCCCTCTCTCCCTCATTTATCCTTCCACTTCGGTGTCTGGGAGGAGACATATAGGTGAGTGTCCACTAACACCGTCCTCATCCAACCGGGCTGCGCCACCCACGGCCAACCCCACCTCATTCCCAGCCCCTCACCCCGCGGCATCATGGGGGACGTAGTCCAGATGCACTTCTCCACGCCGGACTATGTGATCTTCGCCCTGCTGCTGGTGGCGTCCACGTGCATCGGCCTGTTCTACGCCCTGTCCGGCGGGCGCCAGCGCACCACGCAGGAGTTCCTATTGGCCGACCGTTCTATGAGCTGCCTGCCCGTGTCGCTCTCGCTGCTCGCCACCTTCCAGTCGGCCGTGGCCATCCTGGGAGTGCCCTCGGAGATCTACACCTACAGAACGCAGTACTGGTTTATGGGAGTCTCCTACTTCCTGGGTCTGCTTGTCCCCGCCCACATCTTCATACCTGTCTTCTACAGGCTCCGCCTCACCAGCGCTTATGAGGTGAGCTCTAAACCTTAACCTTACCTAGAGAGGGAACAGTGTCTGTGAATGATGAGTTTGTGTGCAGCTGTGTATCTCTCTGTGCCTCTGTCTCGCTAGAACCCTGGCAAGGGAGGCTAGTTGAACGCAAAACAACATTCTCAGCATGTTGTCTGCTTTTTCATTTTGCCAATGGCTAACCAGAGTAGCTGAACCAGAGTACGTCTCTCCATTGAGCATCGATGTACAGCAGACGAGACAGTGCTTCTGACAACAAAGGACTGTTCCCCGGCCCTTAGAATCTCCACTTCTATTGCGCTCGGAATAGTCACAGATGACTAATGCTTTATGATCAGTGGTAGGCTTTAACGTCTCTCCTTCCCTCTTTCTCTCCCCCCACCTTCTGTCTTTTCTTCATTGTGTAGTATTTGGAGCTGCGCTTCAATAAGACGGTTCGCATCATGGGCACCGTGACCTTTATCTTTCAGATGGTGAGTGTATTTGGGTGTCCTCCAGACTGTTGTAGTTATGTCTGTGAGTGCTCCTGGTGTGTTCCCACGTTACTAATATCCTGGACATGCTGTGCTCTGCAGAACAGGGACTTTCTGTACTAGTAGGTCTCGCCCTTTTCCTGTGAAGTTTCACCACTTGATGTGTATTTGATATGTATTTTAATCAACCACCTATGGCTCCTCCTCAGTTTGCTTCCCTGTGAATTTGGACCGTTGTTTGACTGTCTCTGCAGGTGATCTATATGGGAGTGGTCCTCTATGCACCAGCACTCGCACTCAATGCAGGTAAAGGGATCTGTCACGTGTATTTCCTATATAAAGTGGTAGAATAATGCTAGTTTCACTGAGTATGTTCGGTGAGAGCTTTAGTACCTGTTCTGGCTTTATAGACGATGAATGACTGGTGTGGTGTAAATGTGATCTATGTTGATGTGTGCTGTTGATACTGTCCACCTGCAGTGACTGGATTTGACCTCTGGGGGGCAGTGCTGGCCATGGGTCTGGTGTGCACCCTGTACACAACATTAGTGAGTGTCTCTTTCCTCAGTGAATTTTCAATGTAGCCACCCATCTCCCTACAACTCTGAATGCAATTATTATATGCAGCTGGATAGACAGTATGTATATCTTGTCTTGCGTGTCAGGGAGGGCTGAAGGCAGTCATCTGGACAGACGTGTTCCAGACCATTGTGATGTTTGCTGGCCAACTCGCGGTCATCATAGTGGGGGCCCACCAGGCAGGAGGCATGGGAGAGGTGTGGAGGAAAGCCATCAACGGCAGCCGCATCGCTAGTCTGGAGTGAGTCTTTTCCTTAGTTGACCTAATGAGACTTCAAACTGTCCCTGGACCAGTTACAGAGGATACTAATAGTGGGCTCTGTGTGTGGTGTTGTAACCCTCCTCTCCTTTGACCTGTGTCCCGTGCAGCCTGAACCCTGACCCGACGGAGAGGCACACGTTCTGGACGCTGGGGGTGGGCGGGGTGTTCCTCATGCTGGCGCTGTACGGGGTCAACCAGGCCCAGGTCCAGAGGTACCTCAGCTCCCGCACTGAGAGGGAGGCGGTCATGTAAGCATCAACACTAACGCCCGGTTGAACTGGATTCACATTAATTACATCATGTTCAAAAAAATGAACAACTGCTTAGACACAATGGTAATATTATACGTTGTGGTGTGTCGCCAGGTCGTGCTACGTGGTGTTTCCCTGCCAGCAGGTGGTGTTGTGTCTGGGCTGTCTGATGGGCCTGGTGATGTTTGCTCGTTACGGTGAGGATAGCCCACTGGATAAGGGTTACGTCAAAACCAACGACCAGGCAAGTAGGACTAGCTACCTCCATAACAACACACTTAGTGGTCCCTCGCTGTACTGACATCCTGATGGGACTGTGGTTATGTTAGGGCAGCACGATATGGGCATTATTATAATTGTTTTACCAAAATGTGCTATTTTTCGTGAGATATTGATCGACACTCTTGGGTGAACTGTGGAGATCATAGAAGTAGAATGACTTCTATTAAGAAACAAAGTGTTCCAAACAAGAACGATGCTGCTTTCCAATCTGTTGACTGCATTTGACCTACACTAACAGAACCGCATGCAAACTAAAAGTGAATCTAACAGCGGGATTGAGGAACTGCGCTGCTTGAGTGACAGGGTGCAGGACTTGGTGTGTACGGGAAACAGCCGCAAGAGGAGAAGACAACGGATGTTACACGTTTCAAAATATCGCATGCGATATGGATCTCTTGCGATATGAATATTGCACGTATCAGTATTGCGATGTGAATCTGATTCATTTTGAAGCCATAGTTAATGTATCTATCTCTCTTCAGATCATAGCCAAATACAGGCTTTTGTAAAGATGTTTGAGTCAAGGCCATTGTTTGGTTAAATGTCATTTTGGCTCTGTTGATCCAGTCTAAATGCCAGTTTCTTCCTGTCTGCAGATGGTGCTGTACTTTGTGATGGATGTGTTCAGGGACCTGCCTGGCCTACCAGGGCTGTTTGTCGCCTGCCTGTTCAGCGGAGCTCTCAGGTACTTCACTTAACTGCCACTGGCTCTCATGTGCTCGGTCTGTAGTACTAGTCAGACCCCAAGGAACTGTTTCTCTGCTACATTAATGTCATGGTGTTGTGGTACACCAGTAAAGGTTGTATTATGATACTGTTATGAACACACTTCACCACCCTATTTAGTCCCATGACATTACTCATTCAGCTTCCCTCCCTCTTGTGTTGCAGTACCATCTCATCAGCGTTTAACTCCCTAGCGACGGTAACCATGGAGGACCTAATCAAGCCTTACTGCCCGGACATGACTGAGGCCAAAGCCACACTGCTCTCAAAAGGCCTGGGTGAGGTGCTGTTCTCTGAGTGGCCACACGCTGGCAGTGTTTATGAACAGTGGCAGGCAGTGTTCATATTTTATCAAGCTTTTTGTTAAGTTATTGCTGGAGTATAGAGTCCACAAACCAATTTTGACTTCTCTGTCCAAATACTGTGGAGGTATAAACATCTAATATTATTTTTTCTGGTAGAGTACACTGTATCAGGATTGTACTACTATGGTCCTGACCTGTTTTTCCCTTCCTCTTTTCTTCTCCCAGCGTTTGCCTACGGGCTGGTGTGTCTGGCCATGGCCTACACCGCGTCTCACATGGGCTCAGTGCTGCAGGTGACTGACCCATGTCCCCTGCTCTCTTTGCTTTAGTTAATGGTTACTCCTCTACCCAGCTGAATTACATTTAGCAACGTTGCCCCCCCTAGGGGATCACCTACTACTATCTTAGACAGAGGCTTCATATTACATAAGAGTAAAAGATGATAAACCTCTCTTTTTCGCTCTCTCTCTCCTCCAGGCAGCATTAAGTATCTTTGGGATGGTGGGTGGTCCTCTCCTCGGCGTCTTCTGTCTGGGAATGTTCTTCCCCTGCGCTAACTCCACTGTAAGTCAAAACACTGCCTTGGTAACACGGGTCAAGTTGGCTGGCATTGAGGGGTACTAAAGCAGAGGACATACAGGTTTCTTCACTGAACAGTCAAATATACCGTAAGATTGTGATGGCTTTTTTTCACATCTGTGGTGAATTAGCGAGATCTTTCAGATTTTTATGTAACTGTTCCTTCCTCTCTGTCCACAGGGTGCGATAGTAGGGTTGGTGGCAGGCCTGGTTATGTCGTTCTGGATTGGCATTGGTCATTTCGTGTCCCGTATGGCGCTGCCCACTACTCTGCCCCCCATCATCAACGGCACCGCTATGCCCCTCCCCGGCAACATGACCACTGCTGTCATGACCACCCTCATTACCTCGATCACCGCCAAACCAAAGTACAGTGACTTCTTGTCCTCGTTAAATTGATAGCATTGGAACCAGAACAGCAGTATCAAACATAAAGCACTTGAATTGTATCCTTCCAAAAATATTAGAACTAGTTTTAAGGATGACTGCATAAGCATGGTGATATAAATCTGACCACGTACCTGTGTTTCTCTCTCCAGGCCTACGGGTGTGCAGGCCCTGTACAATCTATCCTATTTGTGGTACAGTGCCCACAACTCTACCACTGTGGTGATAGTGGGACTGATAGCCAGCCTGTTGACTGGTCCTATGAAGGAGAAGGACCTGCTCCCAGGGACGGTGTACCCTGTCCTGGGCAACCTGCTCTTCTTCCTGCCTGAACGCTACAGGGAGATACTCTGCTGTGTCACCCCACTGCCGCAGAAGGTAGGCTGCAGGCCTCCGAGATGGAGGATACCGCCTATGAACCAGTGAAAACAACATAGCAGCCGTAACATTGTTACGGAGTAGTAATTGTGGTTGCACTTTACAGTAATTGTGATAGCCGCTTGCTGCTTCTTTTCTTCATCTTTCTAAATGTAATTCAGCCCAAAGCTATCAACACGCATCCTTACCAGATGGCTCGGAAGGAGAGCAATGGAGTGTCCCATCCCAAAGAGAAGGAGAAGACTGAGGAGACGGAGAGAGAGAAGGATGAGGACGAGGAGACAGCAACCCCTCAGCCTTCCTGCCGACTGGCTCACACGTTGCAGGAGACGGCCTTGTAGACCCCCCCCCCCCCAACACACACACACAGCCCCCAGCCAAGCCCCAGCACTTTCACAAGCCCCCCTACTGCGCAGCTTTCTTTGCCCCAGGGGAGAAGATCCACATAGGACCGGAGGGCAATGGAGACCCAGGGTTCCTGGACATGACTTCCATCAAGCACCACAGGGTCAATGTGGAGGAACAGGGAGTTTCACCTCTGACCCTTACTTCCTGGAAAAACTGATACACCACAAATCTCTGGTGGTTAAGAGAGTCAGAACCAGAGTCCTTTGCTAGATTGAAGAATAGTGTAATAAAATGTGGTTCGTGGATGGGGGTCCAGGGGTATCTTGAATTCATTAGTACCTCATTAACGAAGGCACTGGTCAGTTGTCCTGAACTGAAGTAACTGGAAATCACTAGTTATGAAGCTGGAGTTTTGAGAAGAGCCAAAATGTCTGAATCGAGGTGGATTCCTGGATGGAGAAAAACTAAAGTAACACAAGTGGCAATCATGTTCAGAGCTGAGGAGAAGTCTCGTTGGACTGAACCAAAGCCTGGACTGTGATTGTGTCCAATTATGATTGAAAGATTGTGACCGCACATGCTCACAATGAGTTGTTCCAATGACTGTGAAAATGGACCCAAGTCTTTCTGTTTATGGAAGAGAATCAGATAGAGACCAGGCAGTGAAGAGCGAGGTACTTCAGATGTAATGTCACTGCATGTTATTTTTATAGAGAAGATTAAGCATGTACGTCAGATGGACTAAGAATATTACAAAATATTTGATGTCCCAGTAGACAACTTAAGGCATAGTGACCGTGTTCTAGCGCCTTTTCACATATGAAATTCGGTATCCTAGATCGGTTTCCTGAATTGTGACAATCTACAAAATACATTTTGCTTTCTCAAGATCTGAAAATAACCGTTTCAGAATGTGATTAGCGAGACACATTCTACATGACGTTAGGAAGCTAGCTTGTTAACAACGGGCAAAAAGTTTCACACGACTCGCGCTGCTGCGTCACAATACCTTGTACTCTGGTCCTGGAACTTGGACCCGCCACTCACCCAGGTCCAGGATCAGTTTGAGCCAGGGCTCATTTGCGTTTCACATGTTCTATAGCTCGGATCAGGTACCAAATGCTCTAGGATACGGATCATACAGAAATATGTGAAAGCGCCCTTCATCGATAGCTTTGGTTTCTTAAGCTCCGTACGTCTGTTTGCCTTACATGGCCTTGGTTTAACGTTTGCCTTTTCAAGCTGCAATAGTAAATGAATACGTACTTAGATAAGAGCGAGATAAGTGCTGCATACAGATCTATAGAGCACAAGCGATCACCCTCATTTGCCATTAACTGGGATCACGTTTTTCGAGAGAGAAAGGTCATTGAGTCTACTCTACTTACTTCATTGAGACAACCAGACAAACTGTTGGTTAGCTAGTGACATTATTGAATGTAGAATACCATCTCCTCTCAATGCATCCACACTGGTTGCATTGAAAAACTCCCCCTCACCTTTGGAAATGATACTAACCTTTCCCTTTCAGAATGATACTTCATCTCTGTATAGCCAGCCTAGTTTTCTTAATGTCACAGGAACCAAGGCGTTCTTCTGAAGCGCTTTATGCACTCTCTTTACACAGGTCATCCCCTGAGAGGGTACTCATTTTCGTTACCTGTAATAGGAGCCCATCGTTAACAGAAGCTCAGTAAATCAAATCAAAAAATCATTGTCACATGCGCCAAATGCAACAGGTGTAGTAGACCTTACAGTGAAATGCATACTTAAAAGCCCTTAACCAACAATGCAGTTTTAAGAAAATACCCCCCAAAAAGTAGGAGAGAAGAATAACAAATAATTAAAGAGTAGCAGTAAATAACAATAGCGGGGCTATATACAGGGGATACCGGTACAATGTGTCAACGTATAGGCTAGTAGGTATTGTCACGCATGAGGAAATCAAATTAGCCATAATTACCCAGAAAGGTTGGCACATTTTCTTTGCCATAAATCGATGCAGTGAAAGCATAGCTACAGACTCAAGTAGATTATCATAATCAGCATTGGTCCAGCCTACTGGCCTATACGTTGAAGCCAGTCACGAGGACTGCTGTAAAAGGCAGTCACCAGGTTTACGTAAAATGTAATCGGCTTGGGTTTTTTCTCGGTGACCTTTACAGGACAATGCTGTGTTGTTGGGTGGTGTGTGTGTGTAATGCTCTATCACTATCACTTTCTCCCTCTATCAGAGACTGGATGCCCTCTGTGCTGGTCACAGCTGTTGTGCTCCAGCTGGTAGCCTATATCACAATACATGAATCAATCACATGCGGACCGTGGTGGAATCGGACGTGAACTGAAATGTTCACTTGCTTCCTGTATAAGGTTACAGTATATAAAGTATACACTACCGTTCAAAAGTTTGGGGTCACTTAGAAATGTCCTTGTTTTTGAAAGGAAAGCACTTTTTTTTGGTCCATTTTTAAAATAACATCAAATTGATCAGAAATACAGTGTAGACATTGTTAATGTTGTAAATGACTATTGTAGCTGGAAACGGCAGACTTTTTTTTTTTTTTTATGGAATATCTACATAGGCGTACAGAGGCCCATTATCAGCAACCATCACTCCTGTGTTCCAATGGCATGTTGTGTCAGCTAATCCAAGTTTATCATTTTAAAAGGCTAATTGATCATTAGAAAACCCTTTTGCAATTATGTTAGCACAGCTGAAAACTGATGTTCTGATTTAAAGAAGCAATAAAACTGGCCTTCTTTAGACTAGTTGAGTATCTGGAGCATCAGCATTTGTGGGTTCGATTACAGGCTCAAAATGGCCAGATGCAAATAACTTTCTTCTGAAACTCGTCAGTCTATTCTTGTTCTGAGAAATGAAGGCTATTCCATGCGAGAAATTGCCAAGAAACTGAAGATCCCGTACAACGCTGTGTACTACTCCCTTCACAGAACAGCGCAAACTGGCTTTAACCAGAATAGAAAGAGGAGTGGGAGGCCCCGGTGCACAACTGAGCAAGAGGACAAGTACATTAGTGTCTAGTTTAAGAAACAGACACCTCACAAGTCCTCAACTGGCAGCTTCAATAAATAGTACCAGCAAAACACCGGTCTCAACGTCAACAGTGAAGAGGTGACTCCGGGATGCTGGCCTTCTAGACATGTTTTCTCATTCCGAGGACATCTTTATTTTATTTACATTTGGCAGAGATTATTGGCAACGTTGGCTACATCACCATCTAATTGGCTGGCTAGCTGGAGATGGCTGGGACTGTGAAGCAACACAAACATAGACACATGCATACAAACACACAATTTCATGTACACATGGACTTTCTGTTATAGGTAAGTGGTAGTAGAGTAGAAGCCTGAGGGCACACTTAATAGCTTGTGAAATCTGTTATTAATGTTTTTAAAATTGTATAACTGCCTTAATTTTGCTGAATCCGAGGAAGAGTAGCTGCTGCCTTGGCATCAGATAATGGGGATCCATAATAAATAAAAATACAAATGGGCCGAAGTTTTGACTCGGGTTGTGGCGAAATTTTGTCAGCCGGTGATTGTCAAGCAAATAACTGTCTGTCTCACGGTTATTGACCGTTAATTAACAAACACATTTAGCATCTCCTGGCTTCCACACATAGCCTACAAGCCACTGATGCAGACCTTTGGAACATCTACATTTTAAAACGTCTAATAAATCCATGTAGTATAGCCTAAACCACAATAAATCCATTATTTATTTTCGACAGATATGAAGAAAATGTAGTCCATTTCAAATTAACAGAATAGCATACTCTGAGTTGTCCTGATCTACCTATGCCGTATGTCTGTGGGCTACACTAGTTAATTTAGCAGACAAGATTTGCTTAGAATTCCATTGCATTATTTTATAGTATGAAGAATATAATTGAACAAAGCTAAACAAAATAGAAAGGATATTTTCTCCAAAGGATTTGAGGGAGTACCACATGCATCTATTCTGTGTTGAGGTGTTAACAAAGAAATAGGAATTTCTATATGCTTAATTTAGAGTTATTAATGTAACATTAGTTGTTCTGCAAATGTTGGGCTATATCTGTTGATTTTTTAAATACATTGTAAGGCTGCATGATGCAACTCCAATGATGATTTGAAAAAGTGACAAAGTGTACAGCCGGTGCAAAAAGTCAGTCTTTCATTCACAATTTGAGAAGCGCTTGATAGTGTCTCGAATTTCCCGGTGGCATCCCCTTTGTGTGGCCATAATGCACCCTAAAAAAATCCATGCCTTTTGCAGCCCTTCTCCATAAATGCTGCCCGCTCTGAAGCACTTCTCACTCACACGGCTCTCCATCACGTGATCGGGTCTTTCTCACAGGCTACAAGTGAAGACAGACACATTGGGAACGCAACTACGCGCGTCCTTATCCAATTCCGAGGTGCATATTGAAGATATTGGAACTGTCCACATTTACTTTTCGTCAGCCAACAAGATGAGTAGGCCTAACAAACAGCGAAAGTACTAGCCTATGTCAATCTACTATCCCCAATAGTACAAAAGTTGACCAATTCTGTGCGAGAAATAAATATTCCAAACATTATCTGGGACAGTTGTGGGATGCGATAGATCCGAATTGGTACAACCACCAGCATCAAAATCTTTTATGTAATGAGGCTGATGCAACAGGTCAGAACGCAACGGCTTAAAATGTTGATAAACTATTAGGCTATTTCTTCACATTATAAGTGCAGCAATGCGCACGTGGTAGTAGGCTATAAGCGTGAATGTTCCATTAGCGGAAAACACCATTATCAAACGGGACCACAAATGTGATTTTCCATGTAATGCTTTTATTATAAAGGTGCATTTTTATGGTAAATGATCTTCCCCAAACTTGAAACTCACGTGCTGTGTATGTATGCCAGTTAGGCTCTACACCCATTGTGAAGCGGATTAATGTGCTTAATTTTAAGAAGTTATTTGGCCACTTTAGTTGTGTAACAAACCTTGGTGTTCTGTCGTTCACACCTGTGTTTCGCTTGTAAGTGTTTTTGCTCCCAATTGGGATGATGTTGATTTTATTAACAAACATTTATTTGCTGCCTCAACTCAAACTATTTAATTTTTGGAGGTGACTTGAATTGTGGGATAGACCCAGCCTTGGATCATTCAAACCCCAGATCATTATCTCCCTCAAATGTCCAAAGCTTTGTCTGCATTTATGAGCCAGGCAGGATGTGTCGATACATGGAGTTCCTTTTCCCCAGTAACAAATATTTTTCTTTCTTTTCACATGCACCACTCCTATTCTAGAATAGACTACTTTTTCGTAGATAAAGCCCTTCTTGAATATGCTGCCATTGTTAGTGACCATGCTCCTCTTTTGCTTGACCTCTCATTCTTATTGAACTATACAGATCGCCCTCCATTGAGACTTAACTCATATTTACGTTCAAACTATTCATTCTACACCGTTTTATTGAATACAATTGATGTCTTTAAAACAGATTTGACCTCCATCTATACTTTAGGTTGTTTTATAGGCAATCAATTCCTATTCCTCTCAGTAAACGGAAAATGAAACGCATAACAGCTGATTGATGCCATTCTGGAATTAGATCAACAATACTCCACCAGAACTTTACAAAGAAAGGTTGAGTCTTCACTCAGGACAATTTACTATCCACAGATAAGGCTGAGCAGCAGCTACTACGCGCATGCGATTTTGTTTACAAGCATGGAGAAAAGGCTGGTGGATTTCTAGCTCATCAACTCAAGTGCAAATCTGCCTCACCACTGATCCCTCAAATGTACAATTCTCTCTCCTAGAATTCTCTCTCCAAATCTCCAATTCTCTCTCCTTTTACGTACTTTGGTGCGAAAAGTGCAAATCAATCCCAGAACAACAGCAAAGGATCTTGTGAAGATGCTGGAGGAAACAGGTACAAAAGTATCTATATCCACAGTAAAACGAGTCCTATATTGACATAATCTGAAAGGCCGCTCAGCAAGGAAGAAGCCACTGCTTCAAAACCGCCATAAAAAAGCCAGACTACGGTTTGCAACTGCACATGGGGACAAAGATCGTACTTTTTGGAGAAATGTCCTCTGGTCTGATGAAACAAAAATAGAACTGTTTGGACATAATGACCATCGTTATGTTTGGAGGTAAAAGGGGGGGACTTGCAAGCCGAAGAACACCATCCCAACCGTGAAGCACGAAGGTGGCAGCATCATGTTGTGGGGGTGCTTTGCTGCAGGAGGGACAGGTGCACTTCACAAAGTAGTTGGCATCATGAGGCAGGAAAATTATGTGGATATATTGAAGCAACATCTCAAGACATCAGTCAGGAAGTTAAAGCTTGGTTGCAAATGGGTCACCCAAATGGACAATGACCCCAAGCATACTTCCAAAGTTGTGGCAAAATGGCTTAAGGACAACAAAGTCAAGGTATTGGAGTGGCCATCACAAAGCCCTGACCTCAATCCTATAGAACATTTGTGGGCAGAACTGAAAAAGCGTGTGAGAGCAAGGAGGCCTACAAACCTGACTCTGTTACAGCAGCTCTGTCAAGAATGGGCTAAAATTCACCCAACTTATTGTGGGAAGCTTGTGGAAGGCTACCCGAAACGTTTAACAAATTTAAAGGCAATGCTACCAAACACTCAATTAGTAAATGTAAACTTCTGACCCACTGGGAATGTGATGAAAGAAATAAACGCTGAAATGAATCATTCTCTACTATTATTCTGACATTTCACATTCTTAAAATAAAGTGGTGATCCTAACTGACCTAAAATAGGGAATTTTTACTAGGATTAAATGTCAGGAATTGTGAAAAACTGAGTTTAAATGTTTTTGGCTAAGGTGTATGTAAACTTCCGACTTCAACTACTGTATACATACATTTTACATACATGGGACTTTTATATACAGCAATCACATAACAATAATACATTACCGAACATAATATCTTTAATCCCACCCCTCAGCCACTCTCAACCAATCCTACCTATCACCATAGACTACCCTTGTTTTGGTTTCCATGTGCCATATATTTTTCAATTGTGCTGTGATGTTTTACATACATTTTGAACCTTTCTAATCACGTAGTATCCACAGATTATGAGCTAAAGAGACTTTTCTAGGATTATTATTATTATTATATTATTGATTGACTGACTGGCTTTCCAAATAGCTCCAACACTGCTATTTGTAAGGTTAATTTTAAGTGAATGTTGTGACAATTATTATTTTTTTAACCATTCCTGAACCTGTGACCAGAAACAAGCTTTATAGGGGCAATATCAGAATAAGTTGTCTAGTGATTCTGTCTCTTCACAGCAAAATCTACAGAGCTGAGATTGTTGTATGCCCCATATATATATATAGCATTATGTTGGTGGCAACAGAATTATTAATCTGATCTCTTTTGACCTAAACTGCTTTAGTTTTAATGATGAGTATTGTATTGAGTGGCCTCTAAAAGTGCATTTAAGTGTCCCATACAATAAGGGTGCTGTACCTAGAGTGCATTCGGAAACCCTTGACTTTTTCCACATTTTTTTACGTTGCAGCCTAATTCTAAAATGGATTAAATAAAAACAAATCCACAGCAATCTACACACAATACCCCATAATGACAAAGCGAGGACAGGTTTTTAGAAATGTTTGCAGATGTATTAAAAATAAAAAACGGATACCTTATTTACATAAGTATTCAGACCGTTTGCTATGAGACTTGAAATTGAGTTCAGATGCATCCTGTTTCCATTGATCATCCTTGAGATGTTTCTACAACTTGATTGGAGTCTACCTGTGGTAAATTAAATTGATTGGACATGATTTGAGAAGGTACACACCTGTCTATATATAAGGTCCCACAGTTGACTGTGCATGTCAGAGCGAAAGCCATGAGGTCGAAGGAATTGTCCATGGAGCTCCGAGGCAGGATTGTGTCTAGGCACAGATCTGGGGAAGGGTACCACGACTTAATGACAATCGCCCCGTAGCACTGACTTCTGTCACCATGAAGTGATTTGAGAGTAGTTAAAACCTCTTGAGGATCTGCCCCTTTTTAAAATTTTCACCGAAAATGCTATACCCAACATTAGAGGGCCAGCGACGAGAAATGTGACAGGAATGTAGGAGAATATAACACACTAGATCTGGTAAAAGATCATCCAAATTAAAAAACAACCGTTCTTTTGTATTTTTTTGTACCATCTTTGAAATGCAAGAGAAAGGCCATCATGTATTATTCCAGCCCAGGTGCAATTTAGATTTTGGCCACTAGATGGCAGCAGCGTATGTGCTAAGTTTTAGACTGATCCAATGAACCATTGCATTTCTGTTAATAAAAAAAATAAAAAATCAAGACTGCCCAAATGTGCCCGTTTTTTTTATTAATAACTTTTCATGTTCAAAACTGTGCACTCTCCTCAAACAATAGCATGATATTCTTTCACTGTAATAGCTACTGTAAATTGGACGGTGCAGTTAGATTAAAAAGAACTGAAGCTTTCTACCAATATCAGATTTGTCTATGTCCTGGGTATTGTTCTTGTTACTTACAACCTCATGCTAATCGCATTAGCCTACGTTAGCTCAACCGTCCTGTGGATGGGACACCGATCTCGAAGACGTTTTTAAGGATCGTAGCACCTCCACCTTACCTGACACCCTAGACCCACTTCAATTTGCATACCGCTCCAATAGATCCATAGACGAAGCAATCGCCATCGTATTGCAGACTGCTCTATCCCATCTGGACAAGAGGAATATCTATGTAAGAATGCTGTTCATTGACTATAGCTCAGCATTCAACACCAAAGTACCCTCCAAGCTCATCATTAAGCTCGAGGCCCTGGGTCTGAACCCCGCCCTGTGCAACTGGGTCCTGGACTTTCTGACGGGCCACCCCCAGGTGGTGAAGGTGACTGGGTGAACAAGGAGCACAGGAGGGGGCTGAGCATGCACCCATCCCCCCAGTGTTGAGGATCAGCAGAGTGGAGGTGATCTTTCCTACCTTCACCACCTGGGGGGCGGCCCGTCAGGAAGTCCAGAACCCAGTTGCACAGGGCGGAGAGGATTTAAAAAAAAATAAGGATCTCTACAGGGAGATCCTTAATAAAACCTGCTCAGGACCTCAGACTGGGGCAAAGGTTCACCTTCCAACAGGACAACGACCCTAAGCACATAGCCAAGACAACGCAGGAGTGGCTTAGGGACAAGTCTCCGAGTGGCCCAGCCAGAGCCCAGACTTGAATCCAATTTGAAATTCTCTGGAGAGACCTGAAAATGGTTGGCATAGCTTGAGAGGATCTGCAGAGAAGAATGGGAGAAACTCCCCAAATACAGGTGTGCCAAGCTTGTAGCGTCACACCCAAGAAGACTTGAGGCTGTAATCGCTGCCAATGGTGCTTGAACAAAGTACTGAGTAAAGGGTCTGAATACTTATGTAAATGTTTTTAAAATATTTTTTAAATTAGCTAACATTTCTAAAAACCTGGTTTTGCTTTGTCATTATGGGGTATTGTGTGTAGATTGATGAGAATTAAAAAATATATATATATATTTTAGAATAAGGCTGTAACTTAACAAAATGTGGAATAAGTCAAGGGGTCTGAATACTTTTCGAAGGCACTGTATGTTCTGCAGAAGAAAGTCAACGACTGCCAGTAAAAATGTGTCTTATGCATACCGTTAACTTGAATAAGTTTAACCCAGTGTTAACCAGCCCGCCACACACTAATAGAGACTACAACCCTGTTGACATTACCCAATCCATTTACCGGTGCGTATCGGAACAGTAATATGTCCTTTACATTTTTAATATTGAGATTTATTTTTAAATGTAAAAATATAATGACATCAATTATGTAAGGATTGTATAGGCCTACTCTAGTGTAGGGTTTCATTCAAGTCCTTTATCCTTACCCTACATTAGATCTATTCATATTTGTTTTCTGATATGTACCTCAATGACTTTGCCTTTATTTCTAAAATGTGTTTGAAGGCATACTGGAGGGGTGGCTGATGGGTTGAGGGGAGACAAAAATGGGAAACGTACAATATCTTATTAACTCTGAATAAAAATATGATATAAAAAAAAAAAGGCAACGTGAGAGGATAATTTATTGTCAGACATACTGTGTCGTCCTACTTTGAAGTGTAACCTGGAGTGAATGAGTCAGGTAGTTTATTGTTAACACACAGCCAGAGCTTTAAACTTCTGCATCCCTTGGAATCTAGCATTTATTATGATGATGATGATGATTGCACAATGTAAGGACTGAAGTCATGGCACAGTGACCCCTCACTTACTTACACTAGCTCACCCTCTCATACCTTCACACACACTCTCTCGCATTAACACATGCCCGCTTGCTCTGAGGACTAATCGAATGAGAGAGCAGCGTCTCACCAGATCTCCTTAACTCTCCTCCCTCTGCAGGAAGCTGCCAGTTACTCAGACAGGAGAGTTCAGATCAGCTGGTATTGGGTGTATCGTCAAAAGGCACGTTGTGTGAAAGAAAGTATTGCATGTTTTGACTGGTAGAGCAGTGAAAGTGATGAAGAGTGCGGTGGGTCCTGATGTTTTGACAGTTGATAATACAAATATTGTCAGTAAGTAGTGCAAATGGTGTGTAGGATAAAGTTTGGTATTATAATGTGCACTTATACTTTTAAAACAATAACCTAGTTATATTAGATGTTTTGAATTATTATTTCTGTGGTAACTGAAAAAAAAAAGCTGGTAGCTGAACCAGAGTACGTCTCTCCATTGAGCATCGATGTACAGCAGACGAGACAGTGCTGCTGACAACAAAGGACTGTTCCCCGGCCCTTAGAATCTCCACTTCTATTGCGCTCGGAATAGTCACAGATGACTAATGCTTTATGATCAGTGGTAGGCTTTAACGTCTCTCCTTCCCTCTTTCTCTCCCCCCACCTTCTGTCTTTTCTTCATTGTGTAGTATTTGGAGCTGCGCTTCAATAAGACGGTTCGCATCATGGGCACCGTGACCTTTATCTTTCAGATGGTGAGTGTATTTTTGTGTCCTCCAGACTGTTGTAGTTATGTCTGTGAGTGCTCCTGATGTGTTCCCACGTTACTAATATCCTGGACATGCTGTGCTCTGCAGAACAGGGACTTTCTGTACTAGTAGGTCTCGCCCTTTTCCTGTGAAGTTTCACCACTTGATGTGTATTTGAAGTTTCACCACTTGATGTGTATTTGATATGTATTTTAATCAACCACCTATGGCTCCTCCTCAGTTTGCTTCCCTGTGAATTTGGACCGTTGTTTGACTATTTACATTTGGCAGAGATTATTGGCAACGTTGGCTACATCACAATCTAATTTGCTGGCTAGCTGGAGATGGCTGGCCACATTGACTGTTTACTAACCAGCTGGCTAGCTAATGTGACATTTTATTTTTACATGGCAACAAGTTGATTTGTTTTACTTCGGGAGCTAAGCACTTCTTCATAATTTCTAGCGGCTAGCTAGCTGAGCGAGAGCTTGACATATGGTAAACTACCTAGCTAGCTGAGCGAGAGCTTGACATATGGTAAACTACCTAGCTAGCTACATCTGAAATCAACTGCCTGAAGACCTGTATCCATGTAAGTAACATTGGCTGGCACTAGTAGCACATGTTAAATAGCTGTTTAAAAAAAAAAATGTTTTCATTAAAAAAATTAAAACTAAGTTAGCATTAGCTATTTAATATTGCAAAAACTTCAGCATTTTACTCTGGTTAATTTCTTGTTTTCATATGCTTTCATACGTTTGTAATGGCGTTGATTGTTTGATTTAGTGGGTGTTTCGATAAACACTGCTCAAAAAAATAAAGGGAACACTTAAACAACACAATGTAACTCCAAGTCAATCACACTTCTGTGAAATCAAACTGTCCACTTAGGAAGCAACACTGATTGACAATAAATTTCACATGCTGTTGTGCAAATGGAATAGACAAAAGGTGGAAATTATAGGCAATTAGCAAGACACCCCCAAAAATGGAGTGATTCTGCAGGTGGTGACCACAGACCACTTCTCAGTTCCTATGCTTCCTGGCTGATGTTTTGGTCACTTTTGAATGCTGGCGGTGCTCTCACTCTAGTGGTAGCATGAGACGGAGTCTACAACCCACACAAGTGGCTCAGGTAGTGCAGTTCATCCAGGATGGCACATCAATGCGAGCTGTGGCAAAAAGGTTTGCTGTGTCTGTCAGCGTAGTGTCCAGAGCATGGAGGCGCTACCAGGAGACAGGCCAGTACATCAGGAGACGTGGAGGAGGCCGTAGGAGGGCAACAACCCAGCAGCAGGACCGCTACCTCCGCCTTTGTGCAAGGAGGTGCACTGCCAGAGCCCTGCAAAATGACACAATTTGAGAAGCGCTTGATAGTGTCTCGAATTTCCCGGTGGCATCCCCTTTGTGTGGCCATAATGCACCCTAAAAAAATTCGTGCCTTTTGCAGCCCTTCTCCATAAATGCTGCCTGCTCCAAAGCACTTCTCACTCCGAAGGCTCTCCATCACGTGATCGGGTCTTTCTCACAGGCTACAAGTGAAGACAGACACATTGGGAACGCAACTACGCGCGTCCTTATCCAATTCCGAGGTGCATATTGAAGATATTGGAACTGTCCACATTTACTTTTCGTCAGCCAACAAGATGAGTAGGCCTAACAAACAGCGAAAGTACTAGCCTATGTCAATCTACTATCCCCAATAGTACAAAAGTTGACCAATTCTGTGCGAGAAATAAATATTCCAAACATTATCTGGGACAGTTGTGGGATGCGATAGATCCGAATTGGTACAACCACCAGCATCAAAATCTTTTATGTAATGAGGCTGATGCAACAGGTCAGAACGCAACGGCTTAAAATGTTGATAAACTATTAGGCTGTTTCTTCACATTATAAGTGCAGCAATGCGCACGTGGTAGTAGGCTATAAGCGTGAATGTTCCATTAGCGGAAAACACCATTATCAAACGGGACCACAAATGTGATTTTCCATGTAATGCTTTTATTATAAAGGTGCATTTTTATGGTAAATGATCTTCCCCAAACTTGAAACTCACGTGCTGTGTATGTATGCCAGTTAGGCTCTACACCCATTGTGAAGCGGATTAATGTGCTTAATTTTAAGAAGTTATTTGGCCACTTTAGTTGTGTAACAAACCTTGGTGTTCTGTCGTTCACACCTGTGTTTTGCTTGTAAGTGTTTTTGCTCCCAATTGGGATGATGTTGATTTTATTAACAAACATTTATTTGCTGCCTCAACTCAAACTATTTAATTTTTGGAGGTGACTTGAATTGTGGGATAGACCCAGCCTTGGATCATTCAAACCCCAGATCATTATCTCCCTCAAATGTCCAAAGCTTTGTCTGCATTTATGAGCCAGGCAGGATGTGTCGATACATGGAGTTCCTTTTCCCCAGTAACAAATATTTTTCTTTCTTTTCACATGCACCACTCCTATTCTAGAATAGACTACTTTTTCGTAGATAAAGCCCTTCTTGAATATGCTGCCATTGTTAGTGACCATGCTCCTCTTTTGCTTGACCTCTCATTCTTATTGAACTATACAGATCGCCCTCCATTGAGACTTAACTCATATTTACGTTCAAACTATTCATTCTACACCGTTTTATTGAATACAATTGATGTCTTTAAAACAGATTTGACCTCCATCTATACTTTAGGTTGTTTTATAGGCAATCAATTCCTATTCCTCTCAGTAAACGGAAAATGAAACGCATAACAGCTGATTGATGCCATTCTGGAATTAGATCAACAATACTCCACCAGAACTTTACAAAGAAAGGTTGAGTCTTCACTCAGGACAATTTACTATCCACAGATAAGGCTGAGCAGCAGCTACTACGCGCATGCGATTTTGTTTACAAGCATGGAGAAAAGGCTGGTGGATTTCTAGCTCATCAACTCAAGTGCAAATCTGCCTCACCACTGATCCCTCAAATGTACAATTCTCTCTCCTAGAGAGGTAATTTTACGTACTTTGGTGCGAAAAGTGCAAATCAATCCCAGAACAACAGCAAAGGATCTTGTGAAGATGCTGGAGGAAACAGGTACAAAAGTATCTATATCCACAGTAAAACGAGTCCTATATTGACATAATCTGAAAGGCCGCTCAGCAAGGAAGAAGCCACTGCTTCAAAACCGCCATAAAAAAGCCAGACTACGGTTTGCAACTGCACATGGGGACAAAGATCGTACTTTTTGGAGAAATGTCCTCTGGTCTGATGAAACAAAAATAGAACTGTTTGGACATAATGACCATCGTTATGTTTGGAGGTAAAAGGGGGGGACTTGCAAGCCGAAGAACACCATCCCAACCGTGAAGCACGAAGGTGGCAGCATCATGTTGTGGGGGTGCTTTGCTGCAGGAGGGACAGGTGCACTTCACAAAGTAGTTGGCATCATGAGGCAGGAAAATTATGTGGATATATTGAAGCAACATCTCAAGACATCAGTCAGGAAGTTAAAGCTTGGTTGCAAATGGGTCACCCAAATGGACAATGACCCCAAGCATACTTCCAAAGTTGTGGCAAAATGGCTTAAGGACAACAAAGTCAAGGTATTGGAGTGGCCATCACAAAGCCCTGACCTCAATCCTATAGAACATTTGTGGGCAGAACTGAAAAAGCGTGTGAGAGCAAGGAGGCCTACAAACCTGACTCTGTTACAGCAGCTCTGTCAAGAATGGGCTAAAATTCACCCAACTTATTGTGGGAAGCTTGTGGAAGGCTACCCGAAACGTTTAACAAATTTAAAGGCAATGCTACCAAACACTCAATTAGTAAATGTAAACTTCTGACCCACTGGGAATGTGATGAAAGAAATAAACGCTGAAATGAATCATTCTCTACTATTATTCTGACATTTCACATTCTTAAAATAAAGTGGTGATCCTAACTGACCTAACACAGGGAATTTTTACTAGGATTAAATGTCAGGAATTGTGAAAAACTGAGTTTAAATGTTTTTGGCTAAGGTGTATGTAAACTTCCGACTTCAACTACTGTATACATACATTTTACATACGTGGGACTTTTATATACAGCAATCACATAACAATAATACATTACCGAACATAATATCTTTAATCCCACCCCTCAGCCACTCTCAACCAATCCTACCTATCACCATAGACTACCCTTGTTTTGGTTTCCATGTGCCATATATTTTTCAATTGTGCTGTGATGTTTTACATACATTTTGAACCTTTCTAATCACGTAGTATCCACAGATTATGAGCTAAAGAGACTTTTCTAGGATTATTATTATTATTATATTATTGATTGACTGACTGGCTTTCCAAATAGCTCCAACACTGCTATTTGTAAGGTTAATTTTAAGTGAATGTTGTGACAATTATTATTTTTTTAACCATTCCTGAACCTGTGACCAGAAACAAGCTTTATAGGGGCAATATCAGAATAAGTTGTCTAGTGATTCTGTCTCTTCACAGCAAAATCTACAGAGCTGAGATTGTTGTATGCCCCATATATATATATAGCATTATGTTGGTGGCAACAGAATTATTAATCTGATCTCTTTTGACCTAAACTGCTTTAGTTTTAATGATGAGTATTGTATTGAGTGGCCTCTAAAAGTGCATTTAAGTGTCCCATACAATAAGGGTGCTGTACCTAGAGTGCATTCGGAAACCCTTGACTTTTCCCACATTTTTTTACGTTGCAGCCTAATTCTAAAATGGATTAAATAAAAACCAATCCACAGCAATCTACACACAATACCCCATAATGACAAAGCGAGGACAGGTTTTTAGAAATGTTTGCAGATGTATTAAAAATAAAAAACGGATACCTTATTTACATAAGTATTCAGACCGTTTGCTATGAGACTCAAAATTGAGTTCAGATGCATCCTGTTTCCATTGATCATCCTTGAGATGTTTCTACAACTTGATTGGAGTCTACCTGTGGTAAATTAAATTGATTGGACATGATTTGAGAAGGTACACACCTGTCTATATATAAGGTCCCACAGTTGACTGTGCATGTCAGAGCGAAAGCCATGAGGTCGAAGGAATTGTCCATGGAGCTCCGAGGCAGGATTGTGTCTAGGCACAGATCTGGGGAAGGGTACCACGACTTAATGACAATCGCCCCGTAGCACTCACTTCTGTCATCATGAAGTGATTTGAGAGACTAGTTAAAACCTCTTGAGGATCTGCCCCTTTTTAAAATTTTCACCGAAAATGCCATACCCAACATTAGAGGGCCAGCGACGAGAAATGTGACAGGAATGTAGGAGAATATAACACACTAGATCTGGTAAAAGATCATCCAAATTAAAAAACAACCGTTCTTTTGTATTTTTTTGTACCATCTTTGAAATGCAAGAGAAAGGCCATGTATTATTCCAGCCCAGGTGCAATTTAGATTTTGGCCACTAGATGGCAGCAGCGTATGTGCTAAGTTTTAGACTGATCCAATGCACCATTGCATTTCTGTTAATAAAAAAATAAAAAAATCAAGACTGCCCAAATGTGCCCGTTTTTTTATTAATAACTTTTCATGTTCAAAACTGTGCACTCTCCTCAAACAATAGCATGATATTCTTTCACTGTAATAGCTACTGTAAATTGGACGGTGCAGTTAGATTAAAAGAACTGAAGCTTTCTACCAATATCAGATTTGTCTATGTCCTGGGTATTGTTCTTGTTACTTACAACCTCATGCTAATCGCATTAGCCTACGTTAGCTCAACCGTCCTGTGGATGGGACACCGATCTCGAAGACGTTTTTAAGGATCGTAGCACCTCCACCTTACCTGACACCCTAGACCCACTTCAATTTGCATACCGCTCCAATAGATCCATAGACGAAGCAATCGCCATCGTATTGCAGACTGCTCTATCCCATCTGGACAAGAGGAATATCTATGTAAGAATGCTGTTCATTGACTATAGCTCAGCATTCAACACCAAAGTACCCTCCAAGCTCATCATTAAGCTCGAGGCCCTGGGTCTGAACCCCGCCCTGTGCAACTGGGTCCTGGACTTTCTGACGGGCTGCCCCCAGGTGGTGAAGGTGACTGGGTGAACAAGGAGCACAGGAGGGGGCTGAGCATGCACCCATCCCCCCAGTGTTGAGGATCAGCAGAGTGGAGGTGATCTTTCCTACCTTCACCACCTGGGGGGCGGCCCGTCAGGAAGTCCAGAACCCAGTTGCACAGGGCGGAGAGGATTTTAAAAAATTAAGGATCTCTACAGGGAGATCCTTAATAAAATCTGCTCAGGACCTCAGACTGGGGCAAAGGTTCACCTTCCAACAGGACAACGACCCTAAGCACATAGCCAAGACAACGCAGGAGTGGCTTAGGGACAAGTCTCTGAGTGGCCCAGTCAGAGCCCAGACTTGAACCCAATTTGAAATTCTCTGGAGAGACCTGAAAATAGTTGGCATAGTGTAACGGCTGTCCTCGCTGACAGAAGGAGAGGACCAAAACGCAGAGTGGTTAGTGTTCATTATTTTAATGAAAGTAAACTGAACACTTCAAGATACAAAAACAACAAACGAGAATCAAACCGAAAGCAGTCCCGTGTGGCACGAACACTGACACGAAATACAAACACCCACAAACACACACACGTGAACCCCGGCTGCCTAAGTATGATTCTCAATCAGGGACAACGATTGACAGCTGCCTCTGATTGAGAATAATACCAGGCCGAACGCACAAAACCCCAACATAGAAAACAACACATAGACAACCCACCCAACTCACGCCCTGACCATACTAAATAAATACAAAACAAGAGAAAACAGGTCAGGAACGTGACATATAGCTTGAGAGGATCTGCAGAGAAGAATGGGAGAAACTCCCCAAATACAGGTGTGCCAAGCTTGTAGCGTCACACCCAAGAAGACTTGAGGCTGTAATCGCTGCCAATGGTGCTTGAACAAAGTACTGAGTAAAGGGTCTGAATACTTATGTAAATGTTTTTAAAATATTTTTTAAATTAGCTAACATTTCTAAAAACCTGGTTTTGCTTTGTCATTATGGGGTATTGTGTGTAGATTGATGAGAATTAAAAAATATATATATATATTTTAGAATAAGGCTGTAACTTAACAAAATGTGGAATAAGTCAAGGGGTCTGAATACTTTTCGAAGGCACTGTATGTTCTGCAGAAGAAAGTCAACGACTGCCAGTAAAAATGTGTCTTATGCATACCGTTAACTTGAATAAGTTTAACCCAGTGTTAACCAGCCCGCCACACACTAATAGAGACTACAACCCTGTTGACATTACCCAATCCATTTACCGGTGCGTATCGGAACAGTAATATGTCCTTTACATTTTTAATATTGAGATTTATTTTTAAATGTAAAAATATAATGACATCAATTATGTAAGGATTGTATAGGCCTACTCTAGTGTAGGGTTTCATTCAAGTCCTTTATCCTTACCCTACATTAGATCTATTCATATTTGTTTTCTGATATGTACCTCAATGACTTTGCCTTTATTTCTAAAATGTGTTTGAAGGCATACTGGAGGGGTGGCTGATGGGTTGAGGGGAGACAAAAATGGGAAACGTACAATATCTTATTAACTCTGAATAAAAATATGATATAAAAAAAAAAGGCAACGTGAGAGGCTAATTTATTGTCAGACATACTGTGTCGTCCTACTTTGAAGTGTAACCTGGAGTGAATGAGTCAGGTAGTTTATTGTTAACACACAGCCAGAGCTTTAAACTTCTGCATCCATTGGAATCTAGCATTTATTATGATGATGATGATTGCACAATGTAAGGACTGAAGTCATGGCACAGTGACCCCTCACTTACTTACACTAGCTCACCCTCTCATACCTTCACACACACTCTCTCGCATTAACACATGCCCGCTTGCTCTGAGGACTAATCGAATGAGAGCGCAGCGTCTCACCAGATCTCCTTAACTCTCCTCCCTCTGCAGGAAGCTGCCAGTTACTCAGACAGGACAGTTCAGATCAGCTGGTATTGGGTGTATCGTCAAAAGGCACGTTGTGTGAAAGAAAGTATTGCATGTTTTGACTGGTAGAGCAGTGAAAGTGATGAAGAGTGCGGTGGGTCCTGATGTTTTGACAGTTGATAATACAAATATTGTCAGTAAGTAGTGCAAATGGTGTGTAGGATAAAGTTTGGTATTATAATGTGCACTTATACTTTTAAAACAATAACCTAGTTATATTAGATGTTTTGAATTATTATTTCTGTGGTAACTGTGTTATGAAAACCACTTTTTGTTGTTGCAGGTCTTCCCTTTGCCTTCTACAGGGGTTTATGATTGGTGCCTATGAGGAAGACACTCCCACAGCTTGGCTATTATTAAGTTCCAGGTTCTGTGTGAGACGGCCAACCTCAGACCACCGTTCGCCAGCCCAACCACTGACACGGTAAGACCTGCTTCAAACGTATCAATTAGCTCTCTCTCTCTCCCTCACTCTGCCTCTCTCTCTCTCCACTCTCTCCATTCCCTGTCTTGTCTATATTCCCCTCCCTCGCTCTCTTTTCCCTCATTCTCTCTTCAATGCCTATTAGTTATTTAACTATCAGTATTCTCCCTGTCCTGTAAATGCATGAGTCGTGGTCACAATAGGATGTTATCCTTGCATCAGTGAGGTGCTGTAAAAGGCATACTGTAAATAGTGTAGGCATGCCCCACTATAATGCCTGTCTGCTTGCTGAGCGAGTGAGAGACTGTGAAGACCTCAGACACTGTGATCTGTCAGTTGCACTGTGAGGCGAATTTATCATTGTGTGTTAGGCCGCTGATGAACTAACTGTTGTAATGTTAAGGAGTTAGACTAGGTCAGTCTGCCCTGGCTCACACTCACTGTGGTATGTGTCAATAGACCACCAACCATCAGTGTGTTGGAACCTTGACAACTAATGCTCATTTGATTAGCACTTTTATCAGCACCGACTGTGTTGCCATGGCAGACGGACCTGCTGTAGAGGATTTACCATGTGGTTTCAATGTTGAACTTTCAGCCCTTACTGAGACGCTCTGAAATGGAAGAGTAACCAAGTGGAAAATGAATAGATGTGAATTATATTAGGTTATAGGGCGGTGTGAAATGTTCCCATCAGAGCACCTACTGTATGCATTGCGTGTATCTAGCTCTTCATGCTTGTAGAGAAAAACTAAGAGAGCCAGCGATGAGAATAACTACCCTCCGTCTCCCCTCTCTCCCTCACTATAGCATTTATCCTTCCACTTCGGTGTCTGGGAGGAGACATATAGGTGAGTGTCCACTAACACTGTCCTCATCCACCCGGGCTGCGCCACCCACGGCCAACCCCACCTCATTCCCAGCCCCTCACCCCGCGGCATCATGGGGGACGTAGTCCAGATGCACTTCTCCACGCCGGACTATGTGATCTTCGCCCTGCTGCTGGTGGCGTCCACGTGCATCGGCCTGTTCTACGCCCTGTCCGGCGGGCGCCAGCGCACCACGCAGGAGTTCCTATTGGCCGACCGTTCTATGAGCTGCCTGCCCGTGTCGCTCTCGCTGCTCGCCACCTTCCAGTCGGCCGTGGCCATCCTGGGAGTGCCCTCGGAGATCTACACCTACGGAACGCAGTTCTGGTTCATGGGAGTCTCCTACTTCCTGGGTCTGCTTGTCCCCGCCCACGTCTTCATACCTGTCTTCTACAGGCTCCGCCTCACCAGCGCTTATGAGGTGAGCTCTAAACCTTAACCTTACCTAGAGAAGGAACAGTGTCTGTGAATGATGAGTTTGTGTGCAGCTGTGTATCTCTCTGTGCCTCTGTCTCGCTAGAACCCTGGCAAGGGAGGCTAGTTGAACGCAAAACAACATTCTCAGCATGTTGTCTGCTTTTTCATTTTGCCAATGGCTAATCAGAGTAGCTGAACCAGAGTACGTCTCTCCATTGAGCATCGATGTACAGCAGACGAGACAGTGCTGCTGACAACAAAGGACTGTTCCCCGGCCCTTAGAATCTCCACTTCTATTGCGCTCGGAATAGTCACAGATGACTAATGCTTTATGATCAGTGGTAGGCTTTAACGTCTCTCCTTCCCTCTTTCTCTCCCCCCACCTTCTGTCTTTTCTTCATTGTGTAGTATTTGGAGCTGCGCTTCAATAAGACGGTTCGCATCATGGGCACCGTGACCTTTATCTTTCAGATGGTGAGTGTATTTGTGTGTCCTCCAGACTGTTGTAGTTCTGTCTGTGAGTGCTCCTGGTGTGTTCCCACGTTACTAATATCCTGGACATGCTGTGCTCTGCAGAACAGGGACTTTCTGTACTAGTAGGTCTCGCCCTTTTCCTGTGAAGTTTCACCACTTGATGTATATTTGAAGTTTCACCACTTGATGTGTATTTGATATGTATTTTAATCAACCACCTATGGCTCCTCCTCAGTTTGCTTCCCTGTGAATTTGGACCGTTGTTTGACTGTCTCTGCAGGTGATCTATATGGGAGTGGTCCTCTATGCACCAGCACTCGCACTCAATGCAGGTAAAGGGATCTGTCACGTGTATTTCCTATATAAAGTGGTAGAATAATGCTAGTTTCACTGAGTATGTTCGGTGAGAGCTTTAGTACCTGTTCTGGCTTTATAGACGATGAATGACTGGTGTGGTGTAAATGTGATCTATGTTGATGTGTGCTGTTGATACTGTCCACCTGCAGTGACTGGATTTGACCTCTGGGGGGCAGTGCTGGCCATGGGTCTGGTGTGCACCCTGTACACAACATTAGTGAGTGTCTCTTTCCTCAGTGAATTTTCAATGTAGCCACCCATCTCCCTACAACTCTGAATGCAATTATTATATGCAGCTGGATAGACAGTATGTATATCTTGTCTTGCGTGTCAGGGAGGGCTGAAGGCAGTCATCTGGACAGACGTGTTCCAGACCATTGTGATGTTTGCTGGCCAACTCGCGGTCATCATAGTGGGGGCCCACCAGGCAGGAGGCATGGGAGAGGTGTGGAGGAAAGCCATCAACGGCAGCCGCATCGCTAGTCTGGAGTGAGTCTTTTCCTTAGTTGACCTAATGAGACTTCAAACTGTCCCTGGACCAGTTACAGAGGATACTAATAGTGGGCTCTGTGTGTGGTGTTGTAACCCTTCTCTCCTTTGACCTGTGTCCCGTGCAGCCTGAACCCTGACCCGACGGAGAGGCACACGTTCTGGACGCTGGGGGTGGGCGGGGTGTTCATCAAGCTGGCGGTGTACGGGGTCAACCAGGCCCAGGTCCAGAGGTACCTCAGCTCCCGCACTGAGAGGGAGGCGGTCATGTAAGCATCAACACTAACGCCCGGTTGAACTGGATTCACATTAATTACATCATGTTCAAAAAAATGAACAACTGCTTAGACACAATGGTAATATTATACGTTGTGGTGTGTCGCCAGGTCGTGCTACGTGGTGTTTCCCTGCCAGCAGGTGTTGACGCGTCTGGGCTGTCTGATGGGCCTGGTGATGTTTGCTCGCTACGGTGAGGATAGCCCACTGGATAAGGGTTACGTCAAAACCAACGACCAGGCAAGTAGGACTAGCTATCTCCATAACAACACACTTAGTGGTCCCTCGCTGTACTGACATCCTGATGGGACTGTGGTTATGTTAGGGCAGCACGATATGGGCATTATTATAATTGTTTTACCAAAATGTGCTATTTTTCGTGAGATATTGATCGACACTCTTGGGTGAACTGTGGAGATCATAGAAGTAGAATGACTTCTATTAAGAAACAAAGTGTTCCAAACAAGAACGATGCTGCTTTCCAATCTGTTGACTGCATTTGACCTACACTAACAGAACCGCATGCAAACTAAAAGTGAATCTAACAGCGGGATTGAGGAACTGCGCTGCTTGAGTGACAGGGTGCAGGACTTGGTGTGTACGGGAAACAGCCGCAAGAGGAGAAGACAACGGATGTTACACGTTTCAAAATATCGCATGCGATATGGATCTCTTGCGATATGAATATTGCACGTATCAGTATTGCGATGTGAATCTGATTCATTTTGAAGCCATAGTTAATGTATCTATCTCTCTTCAGATCATAGCTAAAGAAAGGCTTTTGTAAAGATGTTTGAGTCAAGGCCATTGTTTGGTTAAATGTCATTTTGGCTCTGTTGATCCAGTCTAAATGCCAGTTTCTTCCTGTCTGCAGATGGTGCTGTACTTTGTGATGGATGTGTTCAGGGACCTGCCTGGCCTACCAGGGCTGTTTGTCGCCTGCCTGTTCAGCGGAGCTCTCAGGTACTTCACTTAACTGCCACTGGCTCTCATGTGCTCGGTCTGTAGTACTAGTCAGACCCCAAGGAACTGTTTCTCTGCTACATTAATGTCATGGTGTTGTGGTACACCAGTAAAGGTTGTATTATGATACTGTTATGAACACACTTCACCACCCTATTTAGTCCCATGACATTACTCATTCAGCTTCCCTCCCTCTTGTGTTGCAGTACCATCTCATCAGCGTTTAACTCCCTAGCGACGGTAACCATGGAGGACCTAATCAAGCCTTACTGCCCGGACATGACTGAGGCCAAAGCCACACTGCTCTCAAAAGGCCTGGGTGAGGTGCTGTTCTCTGAGTGGCCACACGCTGGCAGTGTTCATATTTTATCAAGCTTTTTGTTAAGTTATTGCTGGAGTATAGAGTCCACAAACCAATTTTGACTTCTCTGTCCAAATACTGTGGAGGTATAAACATCTAATATTATTTTTTCTGGTAGAGTACACTGTATCAGGATTGTACTACTATGGTCCTGACCTGTTTTTCCCTTCCTCTTTTCTTCTCCCAGCGTTTGCCTACGGGCTGGTGTGTCTGGCCATGGCCTACACCGCGTCTCACATGGGCTCAGTGCTGCAGGTGACTGACCCATGTCCCCTGCTCTCTTTGCTTTAGTTAATGGTTACTCCTCTACCCAGCTGAATTACATTTAGCAACGTTGCCCCCCCCAGGGGATCACCTACTACTATCTTAGACAGAGGCTTCATATTACATAAGAGTAAAAGATGATAAACCTCTCTTTTTCGCTCTCTCTCTCCTCCAGGCAGCATTAAGTATCTTTGGGATGGTGGGTGGTCCTCTCCTTGGCGTCTTCTGTCTGGGAATGTTCTTCCCCTGCGCTAACTCCACTGTAAGTCAAAACACTGCCTTGGTAACACGGGTCAAGTTGGCTGGCATTGAGGGGTACTAAAGCAGAGGACATACGGGTTTCTTCACTGAACAGTCAAATATACCGTAAGATTGTGATGGCTTTTTTTCACATCTGTGGTGAATTAGCGAGATCTTTCAGATTTTTATGTAACTGTTCCTTCTTCTCTGTCCACAGGGTGCGATAGTAGGGTTGGTGGCAGGCCTGGTTATGTCGTTCTGGATTGGCATTGGTCATCTCGTGTCCCGTATGGCGCTGCCCACTACTCTGCCCCCCATCATCAACGGCACCGCTATGCCCCTCCCCGGCAACATGACCACTGCTGTCATGACCACCCTCATTACCTCGATCACCGCCAAACCAAAGTACAGTGACTTCTTGTCCTCGTTAAATTGATAGCATTGGAACCAGAACAGCAGTATCAAACATAAAGCACTTGAATTGTATCCTTCCAAAAATATTAGAACTAGTTTTAAGGATGACTGCATACGCATGGTGATATAAATCTGACCAAGTACCTGTGTTTCTCTCTCCAGGCCTACGGGTGTGCAGGCCCTGTACAATCTATCCTATTTGTGGTACAGTGCCCACAACTCTACCACTGTGGTGATAGTGGGACTGATAGTCAGCCTGTTGACTGGTCCTATGAAGGAGAAGGACCTGCTCCCAGGGACGGTGTACCCTGTCCTGGGCAACCTGCTCTTCTTCCTGCCTGAACGCTACAGGGAGATACTCTGCTGTGTCACCCCACTGCCGCAGAAGGTAGGCTGCAGGTCTCCGAGATGGAGGATACCGCCTATGAACCAGTGAAAACAACATAGCAGCCGTAACATTGTTACGGAGTAGTAATTGTGAATGCACTTTACAGTAATTGTGATAGCCACTTGCTGTTTCTTTTCTTCATCTTTCTAAATGTAATTCAGCCCAAAGCTATCGACACGCATCCTTACCAGATGGCTCGGAAGGAGAGCAATGGAGTGTCCCATCCCAAAGAGAAGGAGAAGACTGAGGAGACGGAGAGAGAGAAGGATGAGGACGAGGAGACAGCAACCCCTCAGCCTTCCTGCCGACTGGCTCACACGTTGCAGGAGACGGCCTTGTAGACCCCCCCCCCCCCCCCCCAACACACACACACAGCCCCCAGCCAAGCCCCAGCACTTTCACAAGCCCCCCCTACTGCGCAGCTTTCTTTGCCCCAGGGGAGAAGATCCACATAGGACCGGAGGGCAATGGAGACCCAGGGTTCCTGGACATGACTTCCATCAAGCACCACAGGGTCAATGTGGAGGAACAGGGAGTTTCACCTCTGACCCTTACTTCCTGGAAAAACTGATACACCACAAATCTCTGGTGGTTAACCTCTAATTCCTCCCAAACCCGGATCCGGGAGCACCCCCATCAGTAAAAAAAAGCTGACTAGCATAGCCTAGCATAGCGTCACAAGTAAATACTAGCATCTAAATATCATTAAATCACAAGTCCAAGACACCAGATGAAAGATACACATCTTGTGAATCCAGCCATCATTTCTGATTTTTAAAATGTTTTACAGGAAGACTCAATATGTAAATCTATTAGCTAACCACGTTAGCAAAAGACACCACTTTCTTACTCCACCATTTTTTTACTCCATCAGTAGCTATCACAAATTCGACCAAATAAAGATATAAATAGCCACTAACCAAGAAACATCTTCATCAGATGACAGTCTGATAACATATTTATTGTATAGCATATGTTTTGTTAGAAAAATGTGCATATTTCAGGTATAAATCATAGCTTACCATTGCAGCCACCATCACAACTCTCACCAAAGCGACTAGAATAACTACAGAGAGCAACGTGTATTACCTAATTACTCATCATAAAACATTTCTTAAAAATACACAGCGTACAGCAAATGAAAGACACAGATCTTGTGAATCCAGACAATATTTCAGATTTTCTAAGTGTTTTACAGCGAAAACACAATATAGCATTATATTAGCTTACCACAATAGCAAACATCACAACAGCATTGATTCAAGCCAAACATAGCGATAACGTATAAACCACCAAAATATATTAATTTTTTCACTAACCTTCTCAGAATTCTTCAGATGACAGTCCTATAACATCATATTACACAATGCATATAGAGTTTGTTCGAAAATGTGCATATTTAGCGGCACAAATCGTGGTTATACAATGTGATTAGTGGCCAAAACTTCAAGCAATCTGTCCGGCGCCATCTTGGAGAGGCACCTAATCTAATCGAAAACTATTCATAAACTTGACTAAAAAATACAGATTGGACAGCAAATGAAAGATAAATTAGTTCTTAATGCAATCGCTGTGTTAGATTTTTAAAATTAACGTTACTGCGCAATACAGCGTGCGCTAAAGCGAGACCGCACCATAATTCATGGCGGAATTATTATTTGACATTTGTCAACATAAGTACGAATTAACAGCATAAAGACTGCTTACTATTTGCTGAGCTTCCATCAGAATCTTGGGCAAGGTGTCCTTTCTCCAGAACAATCGTCTTTTGGTTGAAAGATGTCCTCTTGTCCTGTCGAAATAGCCGCTAACGTTAGCCACCCACTGGAGAGGTGTCCAACTCGTGAAAGCGCATGACAAAGAAATCCAGGAAAATCGCAATAAACTGATATAAACTGCTATAAGTCGGTTTAAATTAACTACCTTATGATGTCTTTAACAACTATAACGAATAAAAACATGACCGGAGATACAGAACTGCTAAAACGAAAGCTTTGCAGGAGGCCATAGTGATGTCCCTGATGCGCCAGGCGCACCGTTGAAAAGAACGGTACATCCGTTCCACGGTCTTATATAGGGCCCCAGATTGCGCAATCGACTCCATTCAAATTCTCAACGCTTACTGACATCTAGAGGAAGGCGTATGCAGTGCATGTAGCCCGATGGCTTACATGGGGACTTATAAACTGACCTCAGAACAGGGACCTCGATTTCTGAAATCTCACTCCCTGACAGGAAATGTGCTGCAGAATGAGTTCTGTTTCACTCAGAGAAATAATTCAAACTGTTTTAGAAACTAGAGAGTGTTTTCTATCCAATAGTAATAATAATATGCATATTGTACGAGCAAGAATTGAGTACGAGGCAGTTTAATTTGGGAACGAATTTTTACAAAGTCGAAATGGCGCCCCCATAGGCTCAAGAGGTTTTAAGAGAGTCAGAGCCAGAGTCCTTTGCTAGATTGAAGAATAGTGTAATAAAATGCGGTTAGTGGATGGGGGTCCAGGGGTATCTTGAATTCATTGGTACCTCATTAACGATGGCACTGGTCAGTTGTCCTGAACTGAACTAACTGGAAATCACTAGTTATGAAGCTGGAGTTTTGAGAAGAGCCAAAATGTCTGAATCGAGGTGGATTCCTGGATGGAGAAAAACTAAAGTAACACAAGTGGCAATCATGCTCAGAGCTGAGGAGAAGTCTTGTTGGACTGAACCAAAGCCTGGACTGTGATTGTGTCCAATTATGATTGAAAGATTGTGACCGCACATGCTCACAATGAGTTGTTCCAATGACTGTGAAAATGGACCCAAGTCTTTCTGTTTATGGAAGAGAATCAGGTAGAGACCAGGCAGTGAAGAGCGAGGTACTTCAGATGTAATGTCACTGCATGCTCTTTTTATAGAGAAGATTAAGCATGTACGTCAGATGGACTAAGAATATTACAAAATATTTGATGTCCCAGTAGACAATTTAAGGCATAGTGACCGTGTTCTAGCGCCTTTTCACATATGAAATTCGGTATCCTAGATCGGTTTCCTGAATTGTGACAATCTACAAAATACATTTTGCTTTCTCAAGATCTGAAAATAACCGTTTCAGAATGTGATTAGCGAGACACATTCTACATGACGTTAGGAAGCTAGCTTGTTAACAACGGGCAAAAAAATTCACACGACTCGCGCTGCTGCGTCACAATACCTTGTACTCTGGTCCTGGAACTTGGACCCGCCACTCACCCAGGTCCAGGATCAGTTTGAGCCAGGGCTCATTTGCGTTTCACATGTTCTATAGCTCGGATCGGGTACCAAATGCTCTAGGATACGGATCATACAGAAATATGTGAAAGCGCCCTTAATCGATAGCTTTGGTTTCTTAAGCTCCGTACGTCTGTTTGCCTTACATGGGCTTGGTTTAACGTTTGCCTTTTCAAGCTGCAATAGTAAATTAATACGTACTTAGATAAGAGCGAGATAAGTGCTGCATACAGATCTATAGAGCACAAGCGATCACCCTCATTTGCCATTAACTGTGATCACGTTTTTCGAGAGAGAAAGGTCATTGAGTCTACTCTACTTACTTCATTGAGACAACCAGACAAACTGTTGGTTAGCTAGTGACATTATTGAATGTAGAATACCATCTCCTCTCAATGCATCCACACTGTAGATCCCATAGTTGTCATGAAGTGCCTCATTAGTAGTCTGTGTTAAATGTAGTTCTGTTCATTTGACAACTGATCAGTGTGTAATCAGGATTGTGATGAAGTAGACTTCTACTGTATTGCAAAACTATAATGATTCTCCATGTGTGTCTTGGATGTTTAACTTTACGTACATGACTTTTGGCTCGTCCACCCCACTGCTCTAACAGAGGATATTTACAGTGAAGGGAACATTACTTGATCAAACGGAAAAACTGCAGCCATTTTGATGGCACAACAGAGTACAGTACTCACAAATAATTTTAAAACAAAAAAAAGATGTGAAAAACAATGTTTTGTAACGTGTTTTAAGACCTTTATACGTGGCCACTTTTATCTAATGATGTAATGACATCTAATGATGTAAATGTTTTGCCACCATGGCGGTGTCTGTGGTTGATTAACGTTTTAGACCTAATGTTTTATTATTAAGTACATTGTGATTTTTAATTGGTCATTCATTCTATGAACATGAAAGCTGCAGTGCAGATGTTGAATTTTAATTGTCATTTGTCAAATGTTTCAAGGTCCTTTTTGCAATTTAAAGAATTCTCGTGTCATTCTCTGTTCAAAATCATAATTTTGTGCTCCTTCCATGCACTGGAATCTACCCTAACCATAATACATAATTCAAATCAGGGCAATGGGGTAGTATTCTGTTGTGATTGTCTGGCTTATGTGGTGAGCTTGGGACTCCATATGCCCGGTTTGTCCCTCAAACAGGGGAACTACTTGTGTGTGTGGTTGTGTCTAGTTGGGGACTCCAGTGACATGCCTGTTCCTTACTATGGTTTGGGTTGGTATTGTTGACATAGTGATTCATTCAGCCTATACCGATTTGCTTGATACTTGCTTCCTAAGAGCGTTTTACATAAAAATTCTGTAGAGCCATTTTCTACCTGCCTTTGTACCTTATGGGGAGTAGAGACTCTGGCTAGGGATGGGCAGTACTTTATATACCCATATTGTGGGGCCAGATTCTATGACACTACTGACTCAGTCATGCTATTAAGCTTTTGACACCATTGTTGTCAATGATATACAGGTACATTTTAGCATGGGCTCCTATGGCTATGTTATAGTCAATGGACCGACAAGCCCTTTTTACATCCAGAAGTGTGAGACAAGCAAGGAATGTTGTTCATTCATCCCCACTGAGAAATACCTCATCCCATTTAAAGCTCATAGAAAATGATGTAATTTCATGTTTTGATAGTTATTTTTTTTCTTACCGAAAGAGAATATATGGATTATATATAATTACATTGATTTCCATTTGTAGAAAATGGAACTATGTTGTGGACCATAAAATGTTTGGTGAATGAGGACAGAAGTGGTCATATAGTATCTAGTGGTACCTGTAGCTCTATTTTCTCTATGTTCTGTGTTGGTGCATCGGTAGTTTGTTAGGGCTATCCCTTCTTCCTGTAACATTCACAAACAATCAAAACATTTCTATGGCTCCTCAAGGTCTTTTTATTGATGTCCTGTGACTGACAACGTTGATATTTTGTTGATTTAAGTTAATGTATAGAGAGAATCTATTTAATTGTCTGATAAAATGGGACAGCATTGATTCCTCTTTATACTTTAAATTACTTGAAATGTGTATCTGTAATGCTACCCTTTAAATGAAGTGAAGCCCAGGACATGTTTCAGGTGAACTTACAGTCCGAAGTGAACAGATGTCAACTTAGCCAATGTGGGTTTATCACTGTGTTCTAGTAATACTGAAATAGACTCTAAGCACAATCAAGACCAATTCTGTTGCTGTTATCTTACTCTAAAGTTGGCACGGCCATCTACCTAGAAAATATGTGCTGTAGAGCGACACGTGCATATGAAGGCCAAAACAGTTGTATTGTGTTTGCTTGAATATTAAACCCCTAAAGATTCCACCAGGAAACTAACTCCTAGATCGAGTAACACACAATGTACCCATGAAATGTAAAGTAAAGAGAACCTGTAAATCATGGCCTCTTAAATGACCAATCCTGAGTTGTCTATAACCATAGCATCAATACCAAGTTACTATGAAATGTGTTTAGGGTACATTTAGAACGCACTTGGCCATGAGAGAGAAGCATGGTCAACTACAGTTTGGTCAACTACACTGCTTTGGCTGTGCCTTCATTTGATCTCTGTATTGTAATATTTTTTTCATATTGTTGGATTTCATGGATGTTGATTGGCTCATCCTACCAGCACACTACACAGGGGCAGCTGTGATAGGTTGGAGTAGAGCTCCATTCGTTCACCAAACAGAATGTCTGTGTCCTGTTCATTAAGTCAAAATGGGAGTGAACGTTTTCAAGAAGAGAACAGAACTGAGCTTCCCTTTTGGAAAAGCGGTACCTTTTCCGTTTGCAAATAGTTTCTCTATTTTGGACACTACCGAACATGAAATTAGTCTTCAATAGAGGCTAATTCTGTGTCTGACCACTCTAGTGGTCATTATTTCCCAACATTGGCATGTATTTGTCCTCTCAAGATGAAATGTTTAAGTGAATGAATTGTAGTGGTAAGATCTGTCGTTGTTGCTCTGTTTTTTAAAATAAAATGTTTGATTTAAAGAAGTTTCTTGTACATCATTTTGATAGAGCACTCGCAGAGTTTGTTTAATCAGCCTTCATTTTGAGCGAAAGAGAGTGAGGGCCTTCTTGTGTTTATGCCTTCCCCATCCTGAGGGAGGGCTGTTATCATTGCAGTATCCTGTAGCCTTCATTCTCCCTGCTTCTTTCAGCTCCTCTCTCTCTTTCTCTGGCGGGTCACTCTGACTCTGGGTCATGTGCCACTCCTGTGGCGTCTTTCTCCCCATGATGTTGGAACACTTATCCCAGCTTTGTGCCAATGACCGCAAACCGTCTGTTGCCACCACACCAGGCCCCTCATTCAGCCCCACTGCAGTCCTTCCTTCTGGTGATATGCTAATTCAAGTGATAGACTCAGAGGGAACTCTATCCGTTGCCAAGTATGGTTGCCTCTGACTGAAACCTCAATAGTTGAAGTAAGTAGCCTTGTATGAGCCTTGGCTTGTGCGAGCCAGAACGGTTCATAGGAGCAGGTGAGGCACCGGGTCCCTTTGGTATGAGTCAGCCGTACAAGTACACCACCTGGACAGGACCGTAGTCTATCGCAGGGCCTTACCCCAATATAGGTCCTTAATGCGGAGTGACAAGCAGAGACGCACCGGGTCCCTTTGGTATGAGTCAGCCGGGGAACTCCCAAACTCAGGGCAGACACTGAGTTGGTAAATAGACTTGGATTTTACACATTTTAAGCAGGAAGGAAGCTAGACAGAAGGGGATGTTGTGTGTATTAGGAACCTCTCTTAGTTACCTCTCTTGGACATCTCCCTGGATCAAGCCATCAACCTGTCTTATGTTAAATACGCTCAATTTTTTTTCATGGACCAAGTTGTTGAGTTTTACTGTACTCCCTACTCCTCTTCCTCCTTGTCTGCCCTCTCTTCCTCTGCTCAGTTCCAGCTAAGCCAGGCCAACGAGGGGAAACTGGACAGAAAGTTTCATAAATCTACTCAGCAATCAGTGTGTACTGGATATAATGAGCTGGAGATACAGAAACGATGTTAATTATCTCCTAACATGAAGGGAGATTAGGGGTTTATTGGCACAAATATCCACATTCACACACACCTAAAGATCTATTTGCGGTTCAAGCCAAAAGGGCCGTTTTAAATCAAGTTTGTTAGTTGAGGACGCTTGGTACATTAAATAATACAATTGGAGAATCCATGGCCTGGCATGCAGTATGGGTTTGCCATAAAATGAGTGTGAGAATTCAAATTTATATGCATTCATTATATTGCCCAATGCAACAGATCCTCCCTGGCCAGTCGGCTTTATCCACTGAGATCTAGACTTTAGAATAACCTTAGTTGGAATGCTGGAACGTTGGGCAGTACTGTCTGTCTAGCATTCCCACGTTCTTTCACCAAAATGTCTGCCCTCTCCTTTCCCTCTGTAACCCCTGGCTTAGTAGCACAGCTCTGGCAGGTCCAAATTAGCCATTAATATGAGAGGGGGGGTTATCAGATCTCCCCCCCCCCCAACAGATTTATAGAGCTAGCCTTGAACGTTGTACCGTTTCTTGTGGACCTGAGCCCATGTTGCTCAAGGGGGAGACATAATGACGACCATGCTTCTATGGTCTCGTCCATATTACAGCCAACAAAAGCGGTTTCTGTCTGCCTGAGCACAAATACTTGGAAACACAGTCTGTTTAGACATTAGCTGTGTGCTAGTGGAGCTGAAATTATTGTGCATTGTGTTTGTCACAAGTGTATTTCTTGGTCAATATCAGAATATGAAATATGTGTCTACCACGTCTCTCCTGACGAAATGTTGAAATTGCCTCGTGATTTCATGGTAGTGTACATTTTCTGGGCAATAACTCCAGCACTTTAGATTTGAAATGATACAATGACTGAGATTAAAATACAGACTGTCAGCTTTAATTTGAAGTAATTTTTTTATCCATATTGGGTGAACTGCTTAGAAATTACAGCTTTTTGTACATAGTCCCCCCATTTTAGGGGACCAAAAGTATTGGGACAAATTCACTTATGTGTATTAAAGTAGTAACAAGTTTTGTATTTGGTCCCATATTCAATCAATCAAATGTAATTATAAAGCCCTTCTTACATCAGCTGATGTCACAAAGTTCTGTACAGAAACCCGGCCTAAAACCCCAAACAGCAAGCAATGCAGGTGTAGAAGCACCTGAATATTCATAGCACGCAATGACTACATAAAGCTTGTGAGACTACAAATTTGTTGGCATTTGCTATTCATTTTGGTTGTGTTTCAGATTATTTTGTGCCCAAAATAAATGAATGGTAAATAATGTATTGTGTAGTCACTTATTGTAAATAAGAATAGAATATGTTTCTAAACACTTCTAGATTCATGTGGATGCTACCATGATTACAGATAATCCTGAGTGAATTGTGAATAATGAGTCAGAAAGTTAGACAAACAAATATCAAACCCCTCCCAAAAAATGCTAACCTCCCCTGTTATTGTAATGGTGAGGGGTTAGCATGTCTTGGGGGTCTGATGTGTGTCTAATTTATTCAGGATTCATTCAGGATTATCCGTAACCATGGTAGCATCTACATTAATAATGTAGAAGCATTTACAAACATATTCTATTATTTAAAATAAGTGACAAAAAAGACAAAGTGCTCTAATTTCTAAACGAATCACCCGATATGGATGAAAATGCCATTTCAAATCCAAAGTGCTGGAGTACAGAGCCTAAACAACAAAACGTGTCACTGTCCCAATTCTTTTGGAGCTCGCTGTATGTCAGATAGCTCAAACAAAGCCATAACAAAGTTATTTACATCAATTTAGTAACGTTTGTCTGCTGTTTAAATACATTTTTACTCTAAAGCAGTCATTATAGCATAGATCTGGACTAGTACTCAGGGCTCCACAGCTGAATGCATGGTTGCCAAATATTCTCACAACAATCCTCCCTTTCTGTTAATCTGTCCATCCTTTCACCCCCACCCCCAATAGAACTATACCACTAAAAATTCAACAAATCCAGGAGATCAACTTTAATTCATCTTAAAGCTGAAAACACAATATAAGTCACTGGAATATTGCTTTGAATGTAAAAAAAAATAGGAACCACAATGGAAATAAGTCCCTGACTTTATTGTGCAATCCGGGTCACTTTTAAAATCTTTGTGTGTGTAATATATATATTTTTTTCTTTTTACTGACAAATAACATTTATCAATCAATCCAAACTGTGCAGCTGCCAATTGCTGAATGGAAAGAGACATCTGTTACGAAACACCAAAAAGTTGAATGACATTCGGAGATTGTCAAGCCAAGCCATCGTATCTGGATAAGCCTACAAGGTAAGGTGGGGAATTTTCTGTTTGTCGATATTTATCTAGTCTATTTATTGTGTTGAAAACGGAAACCATGATATTTATTTATTTGACCTTTATTTAACTAGGCAAGTCGGTTAAGAACAAATTATTTTCAATGACGTCCTAACCCGGACGACGGTGGGCCAATTGTGTGCAGCCCTAATATTGAAGTGACCGAAGTCGGTATGCTTTGTTTATCGGTTGTGTGGTGCATTGGCACAGAAACCTGTTGGTGGAAAATTCGTAGCATATATTTTATATAATTATAACTACGGCATTAAAATGTTGAAAATCTGCTTTCCCCCTAGCTGATCATTGTCTGCAGCCAGCTCTGATCGTAGTGTAAGGAAACACTACCTCAACCTTCTGGCCCGTAGTCCTGCATGGCATCGACAGTGCCACAAAAGCATGCTAAAGTGGCAAAGTCGACATCCCCGTATATAAACACAGTTATTATTTGTGGTCGTATTAATAATTTAGAGTTAATTCTACGAGAGGGGAAGGTGTTCAATTTATTTTACAGTTCAATGGGAGGGTAATGTGAAAATATTGTTTTATGTTTGGGAGAGGGTGCATTTATTTTTTGACACCTTGTTGGACCAGCCCCTCCCCCAGGAAATGTAGATCTGTCCCTAACAAATATTTAGCACACTTTTCTCCAAAGTAGTGATTTATGCTTCTGTAATAAATGAGTGATTTAATGTGCTAATCAAAGCGATCCTGTGATTCTGGTGTATTTTATTTCTATCTTGACATTGTTCTAGGTGTTTCCGTGTTCAGCACATACATTACATTGCCATTCGCTGCAGTTTCATAAGCATCACAGTTGGATATATTGTATTTCAACGCTCCTAGTCCTAAACGGATTGGTCCATGTCGACCTCTGGGGTAGGGGTCAGAGGATGTGTTTCCTCCTCCCCTGACGCTGGCTTCTGATTGGCTGACAGCAGTGCTCCCACACTCCCACAGTACAGCAAGGAGCGCATCGGCCACTTCTGTCAGGGCAGGAGACGTGTTAAACTTCAGTTAGTCTGTATGATTGTAATAAGTCATACCAAATGAAAACTCTTTGTGAATGTCATAGAGATAATGTAAGAAGTAGTAATGCCTGCTGTGGACATCCTGCTACAGTGCTGTTACACTACAATTCATGTCTGATTTTAACTGAACATCTGGACAGATCAGGGTTATAAGCTATGATAACCAAGGAACGAAAAAGATAAGCACCCAGGTAGTTTGATGTCACCAACCTTGACTGGGTGGAGGTATCCCCCTGCCCTGGGGGGCACTGTGAGTTCAGAGAGAGCCCCACCCTGGTCCAGGGTCTCAGTAAGGTGGGCGATGTAGTCGGTGGCCAGGACCAGGACGTCCAGCTTGGAGAGCTTGGTGTCACGGGGGACGGAGGGCAGGGCTGCCTGCAGGCTGTGGAAAGCTTGGCGGAGGTTACGTACACGGCTCCTCTCCCTGGCCGCGTTCTCTGGGGAGTGTTGGGACTTCATAGCCCTGCTGGGCTGCACACCCGTCACACACCCAGACCTCACCTGTACCACGCAGTAGGAACAGGAACACTTGAGTTTCATTACATTTACATGGTAAATGAGACTTAATTTATATGGAGATAGTAAATGAGAAAGTAATGACATACCAATTAATGTAACATTTAAAGAGCACTATAACATCAGTTTCCATACCACAAGCAGTGTAAAGTACTTAAGTAAAAACACTAAAGTACTACTTTAAATGTTTTTTGGTGTATCTGTACTTAACTATTTATGCCAACTTTTATTTCACTACATTCCTAAAGCAAATAATGTACTTTTTACTCCATACATTTTCCCTGACACCCACAAGTACTTGTTACGTTTTGACAGGAAAATGATCCAATTCACACATGAGAACATCCCTGGTCATCCCTACTGCCTCTGATCTGGCGGATTCACTAAACACAAAGGCTTCATTTGTAAATTATGTGGGAGTGTGCCCCTGGCTATACATCAAACCGTCTGGTTTGCTTAATATAAGGAATTTGAAACAATTTATACTTTTACTTTTGATACTTATGTATATTTTAGCAATTCCATTTACTTTTGATTCTTAAGTATATTTAAAACCACCTACTTTTAGACTTTTACTCAAGTAGTATTTTACTGGTTGACTTTTACTTGAGTAATTTTCTATTAAGCTATCTTTACTTTTACTCAAGGATGACAATTGAGTACTTTTTCCACCACTGATCACAAGATCTGAATCTGCAAATACCTAACGTGAAGGGTCTAAATATTGTCCAGATATCAACAATGAAGGAGTTCAGTAATTCAGAAAGAATTCACAATTTCATTTCGTCGAGCTACTTAACATAAACAAAAGCTGAGAGGACCTTCCAAATATTGAATTACTTTCCAGCTAGAACCCTGAGGGGCGGATCTACTGTATTCTCTCCAGGTTCTGTAGAGATTTAACTCACCCACTTCTTAGGATCCCTACGTGGCTGCGGTGCCCTCAGACTGTCCACCTAACTGAAGAGCAACCAGCTCCAGACACCCTACTGAAAACCAACCGAGACCCAAAGCTCGTCTGCTTTCTGACCGCAGCTCCCCAGCCCCTCTTACAATCTCCAGTCACAGCTTCTCCGCTGCGCATCGTGGTCCTATGTCCTCCCTCTCCAACCATCCCTCTCTTTCTCCGTCTCTCTTTCCCTCCCCTTATCTGGTGAGGTCATGTGGGGATCTCAAGCGGCCCTTATCTCCCCCACCCACACCTCCCCCGGGTGTGCTCTGCCAAGGGGAGCAGCCTCAGAGTAATGGGGTGTCCCAGGGCAGGACACAGGGCTTGGGAAACACCAGGGCCTGGCAGCAGCTGGAGGAACCTCTGGTCTCCCTTCCATAATAGACAACTAGGAGGATGGTACCATCATCATACCATTTTTGGGTATTAAACCTTGAATGGGAACCAAGGCCACATATCTTAGGTGTGATTCTAAAGACATTAGCAGAAAGACAGAACAAGAATTGAATTTAAATGTTTATTAATATAATTTGTCCAGAAAAGATATATAGATCAGGAGATTAGTTTCTGAAATAAATGCAAAGTGCTATTTATGGAATGCTATAACATTGTAAATAACAGAACAGGTGATCAGAATAAAATACACATTTCAGTCTCTGACAACTATTGCAAAAAAGAAAGAACATATCTGCTGATATTTTATGCATCATTTGATAACCACTCAGAGCTAGACTATGCCAGTAATCTAAACAGATAACTATCTGTGCTCTCCTCAACATTGATTCAGGAACAACCTTAACAAAATTGTCTTCTATTCACTCTTATCAATTGGTCCATGGATCATTTTCTAACTAGAGAGTAAGTTGAGGAACGCTTTTCGTCCCCATCTCATTGGTAGTAGTCATTGGGAGGCTTTACTGTATTATATTAGCCTGGTCACATATCCTTCCTCCAGGATTTCATGGGGATTCTTTGTGATATTTGCAGGCAAAAATGCTTGATTTTGCTGCAGCAATTCTGACATTTTGAATGGCAATATGCAATGATTTGACAGAAATGCGCCGATCAGGGGAAAAGTTTGTTGACATGTGGCTTGATTGAATCATATAATGCAGCAAAGGTGCGGTGATTGGTTGAAATTGCAAGCCCTATTTTTGTACTGCGGTGATGGGTCAGTTTTATGCGATAATATTGCAATGATTTTACTGTTTTAAGCAGAAATAGTGCGGTGATTGGTCAAATTTGCAAGCCCTCGCATAGTATCGAGTTGCGATCGCAGAATCCTGGAGGGACTGTCATATGGTCGTTGTCATGCCAAAACAGCACAAACAGATCTGTGACATGGCTAGTATTATTTCCAGATGTGTGTAAAAAGGCAGCTATGGCAGAGGTTTCTCTCTCTATGGGCTTATCAGGAAGTAACTTCACATGTCAGTGCTATCGTAATACCAGTGCTCGCTGACCTAGCATCTGGTGCCATTTGGTAAACAGGAAAGGCAGATGTGCAGAGTGATCACTTCCTCTTCTCCTGCATCTTGGTGAAGTTCTGGATGTCCTGGGCCATGAGTTCTGGCTCCTCCATGGCGGCGAAGTGTCCTCCTCGGGCCATGGGCGTGAAGGTCTTCAGCTCGCGGTACTTCTGCTGCACCCACAGCTTGGGGGTGTGCATCAGCTCGTTGGGGAAGCAGGCAAAACCGGTGGGCACGTGCACTGGCATCCTGGGTAGAGAGGGAGTGAATAAGTGCAATAGTTTACTGAAACATAAATTGAGTTTGTCCTTTCTACTTTAACAGCATCTCTTACCAGGACAAAGTTATTTATGTTCTGAAGGTGGAGCTCCTCGTGCTAGTTAGACTATTACATAGATATTACATAGCAACATTCCACTGACTTTGAGTGTGGCTGGTCAAGACCCTTGCTGAAGTTCTCCTTGTAGAAGCGCATGGAGGAGATGATGCAACCAGATGTCCAGTAGATCATCACGTTGGTCAGCAGGTCGTCCAGACTGAACTTCCTGCAAGGAAAGAGAGGTGCTAAAAAACAAAAGCCATAAAAATGGACATGGTAATTTGATGAAGAAGCCTTTGAATACTAACCAACTATCCTATTCTACATCAAAGGCTGTGGTTGAGGTCTAAGACGTTCTACCTCGTAAGTCCTCCGTCATCCAGGTTCCTGAAGTCATGGTCAGTCCAGGTGGAGAACTTCTCCAAGATATAGGCAGCAAGACCCACCGGAGAATCATTCAACCCTCGACCTATAGAAAGAGATCAGACACGCACACAATCAGATTTGATACAGCACAGTTTCTTATTCCTGGGCCTGGTCTATACAGAAGCAGCAGTTAATGCTGTGTGTAGCCCAGAACGCTTCCCCTTCTAAACTGGTTCCATCTCTTACCCACAGTGTCAGGCTTGGTGGCCTGGATGTGCATGTATCCTGACTCCTTGACAGACTCCACCACTAGGTTCTGCACAACGGGGTAGATGCGCTGAATGTCGTGTTCGTTGAAGCCAAACAGCTTGGGGAAACTGCGGCCCAGCATTATAGACAGAACCACGGGCAGGCCCGGCTTGGAGGGGGGAGCAAAGTTGAGATGTAAGCCTTTGATTATTCTGGGGCGACAAAATCAGAGAGGAGAGATGAAGTACAACAAACATTGAATCTGAGTCAAACTGTGAGGCTTTTTCACTTCCTATCATTCACTGATGAGAACATTTAACTCATAAAACATTATCATGCATTCTAAATCCCATAAATAAGGAGGTAAACATAATATTGGATATGTCTCCCATGGCTTAAGATAAGATCTGGCCATATTTCTGTGTGTCTATCGGTCTGTCCTACTTGGGCTCCAGCTGGGCCATGTTGGTGGTGACGATCCATCCCCAGTCTCCTCCATGAGCATAGAACTGTTGGAAGCCCAGTCTCTTCATCAACTTGTGGAACACACGGGCCGCACACACCGAGTCAAAACCTGCAACATAAACAGAACCATTCGATTGAGAAAATCAATATAAAGTCACTGAATATAATGTTCATCTGGCAGAAATGCTTTGTTGGATTCAACGGGCTGGGCATTTGTGACCCTTAACCCCAGCCAGGACTCTAACCACTTACCTTTCTTATGTGGAGCCTCAGAGAAGCCGTACCCAGGGATGGAAGGACACACCACCTCAAACACGATGTCGTCTGGGTTGGAGGGTTCAGTCAGGAGGGGTATCATCCTGTAGAACTCGTAGAAAGAGCCTGGCCAGCCGTGCACCATGAGCAGAGGCACAGCAGTCACGCCCTCAGGGACGTTCTTGGGCCGCACATGGACGTAGTGGACGTCAATGCCTGATACATCATCAAATCAAACTTTATTTGTCACGTGCGCCGAATACAACAAGTATAGACTTTACCGTGAAATGTTTACTTACAAGCCCTTAACCAACAGTGCAGGTCAAGAAGAAGAAAATATTTACCAAGTAGACTAAAATAAAAAGTACTAATAAAAAGGTAACAGAATAAGAATGAGGTTATATACAGGGGGCACCGGTACCGAGTCAGTGTGCAGGGGTACAGGCTAGTTGAGGTAATCTGTACATGTAGGTGGGGGTGAAGTGACTATGCATAGGTAATAAAACAGCGAGTAGCAGCAGTGTACAAAAGGGCGGGGGGGGTCAATGTAAATTGTCCTGTGGCGATTTTATGAATTGTTCAGCAGTCTCATGGCCTGGGGGTAGAAGCTGTTGAGAAGCCTTTTGGTCCAAGACTTGGCGCTCCGGTACCGCTTGCCGTGCTGTAGCAGAGACAACAGTCTATAACTTGGGTGACGAGTCACTCACAATTTTATGCGCTTTCCTCTGACACCGCCTAGTATATAGGTCCTGGATGGCAGGAAGCTTGGCCCCAGTGATGTACTGGGCCGTTCGCACTACCCTCTGTAGTGCCTTACGGTCAGATGCCGAGCAGTTGCCATACCAGGCGGTGATGCAACCGGTCAGGATGCTCTCGATGGTGCAGATGTAGAACCTTTTGAAGATCTGGGGACCCATGCAAAATATTTTCAGTCTCCTGAGGGGGAAAAGGTTTTTTCGTACCCTCTTCACGACTGTCTTGCTATGTTTGGACCATGATAGTTTGTTGGTGATGTGGACATCAAGGAACTTGAAGCTCTCGACACACTCCACTACAGCCCGTCGATGTTAATGGGGGCATGTTCGGCCCTCCTTTTCTTGTAGTCCACGATCAGCTCCTTTGTCTTGCTCACATTGAGGGAGAGGTTGTTGTCCTGGCACCACACTGCAAGTTCTCTGACCTCCTCCCTGTAGGCCGTCTCATCGTTGTCGGTGATGTTGTGTCATCAGCAAACTTAATGATGGTGTTGGAGTCATGTTTGGCCACGCAGTCGTGGGTGAACAGGGAATACAGCAGGAGACTAAGTTACACACCCCTGAGGGGCCCCAGTGTTGAGGATCAGCGTGGCAGACGTGGGGGCGGCCCGTCAGGAAGTCCAGGATCCAGTTGCAGAGGGAGGTGTTTAGTCCCAGGGTCCTTAGCTTAGTGATGAGCTTCGTGGGCACTGTGGTGTTGAACACTGAGCTGTAATCAATGAACAGCATTCTAACATAGGTGTTCCTTTTGACCAGGTGAGAAAAAGAAGTGTGGAGTGCGATTGAGATTGCGTCATCATTGGAGTGGGTCTAGGGTGTCCGAGAGGATGCTGTTGATGTGAGCCATGACCAGCCTTTCAAAGCACTTCATGGCTACTGACGTGAGTAATCATTTAGGCAGGTTACCTTGGCTTCCTTGGGCACAGGGACTATGGTGGTCTGCTTGATACATAGGTCAGAGGATGCTTGAATGAAACATAAGCCATTTCCTGGAGACTCAATTTATTAGTTTTTTGTGTGTGCAAAGTTTCACGTAGACTTACAGTTAGTTATGTTGTATTTACTGGCAGCCAATAGATCTGCTTGTTCAGTTTCATCTTGTTCTATACATAACTGATACATCTCTACACACCATCTCACCTTCAATGTTGGTTTTGTAATGTGGGAATTTGTTCAGTTTTTCCACTTGTCTCCTCCAGTCAAAGTCATGTCTCCAGTAGGTGACCACCTTCTGCAGATAGTGGGAGTTGAAGCCGTAGGTGAACTGGCTGTCCTCTAGAGAGGGGAAGGATCGGGTCTGGTCTATTCTCCTGTACAGGTCCTGGGTGGAGCATTGAGTATGAGGTTCAACTAAAGACTGTTGCATAAGCCTTAACTCTCTAAGAGCTCAGCCCTCCTCTAGGCCCATAATCCCCCATCTCACCTCCAACTCCTCGTCATCCGTTCGGACTGTGTAGGGGCGAATGCTGAGATCTTCTTCCCCATCCATGGGAGTCCCCTCCCCCCACCAGCCATCCTCACTCTTCAGCTGATGCCTCTTACTCCTCTGCACCAGGAAGTAGATCACTCCTCCCACCACCAGGGCTAACAGAACCTCTGTAAACATGGTGCTGCCTTCTGGGTTACCCAGTGAACAGAATAAACAAATCAGGGACAGCAGACATGTTACAATGCACGCCTTTCATAATGCCATTCACTGTCTTATATATAATGCTTAGTAGTGAGTAAATTAAAAGTTTTTGTTTGGAGGCTATGTGTAGCATGTCATTTATAACAGAAAAATACATTGGCAACACCTGAAATGTATGGTTACCAGCACTACAGACATACATAAGCCTACTTGACTGTTTTATCCATTATGCAAACAAATTGCTACTGAAAAATGACAATTGACCAGAGGTTTGCAGACAATGTGAAAAATGGAACAAGAGCCCTGTTGTTGCACAGAATTCTGTTCTGAAAGGATTAGGCAAAGAATGGAGTGGACAAGGGCTCAAAATGCATGACAAAGCTTTTCTCTAGCCGGCCTCTGATACCATAACTTTCATGGAGAATTTAGAAACATAGATCAGATTTCTTTGTGAGCATCTCTTTATTGATAGACATAACTTGTTTTTCACCTGACAAAGTTATAGAAATATATCCATACAGCAATTCAGAAAATAAATGTGTCCCTTTGGATCTTCTGATTACAAATTATAAAATGAAAGTACTGAGCCCTAGAAGTTCCCTCCATGGGGGCCCATACAAAAACACAGGCCTGTGATGAGAGCTGACTGACGTTGTACTACAAAATGCCTAGGGCAACACATTTACAACGGTGGCAACTTGGCATGCATAGTTAATGCAAAATAACTTGTCTGCTCTGCTATGGACCTGATTGTTGTCCAATACTGCAGCTGTTCCTAAAAACGGGTCCAGTTATGCACTAATCTGACTAAACAGGCAACCAATTGAAAAACAAAGATTGCATTGAGATGACTGGAATTACAAGTACGGTATGAAGCGTATTCAATGTTGAATCTATTCACTGATCATTCCTAACATGATATTTATATATTTCAGATAACAGTTGGATAGGCCTACAATGGATATGCTACAATACCCAATATAAACAAGTAGGCTACCGTGTTTTACTTGAAATATGGACGCATGCACTGTTTTCCAAAATTGTTTCCAAATTACCCCAAAATATACTTAAGGGGACATAGGCCTACTAATATTAATATTATTTTGTCAAAAATATTCTAGCATTCCATTTCTATGCACGCATCATTATTTCGTCACAACAATTCAAACGTTACACCTTTCAACTTGCAACAGTGTTTCATTAGTCTCAATATCCTACATGATCGATTAATACATTATCGATAAGACATATCGACCAAGAATACTTTTAGCGCTATTCTTTCAGGTATTATTAAAAGCAAGCGTTAATCTTACGTGTTGCTGTTCCACAAGATGCAGTGTCAATTCCGCCTTCAGCCACAGTTTATAGTTTCGAAATAGAGACCAGTGGGAAATGTAGTTCTTGTCTACTGGACTCAAACCAGTGCAAACTTTGGCCACGTTCAGTTGTCAAACATTCTCGAACGTTGCAGATAGAAATTCCATGAATAGAGCTGACGTGATTCCTTATTCTCCATGTCAGAAGCATGTTTGTTCTACATAGGCTATTTCTATTATGAACGTTATAAAAATGTATACCGACTCTACAGACACATACAATCATCATATAAACTGCTGCTACTCTGTTGATCAAAAATCCTGCCTAGTCACCACCCCTTTACATATATACCTCTGCAGCCTGGTCTCAGACCAGACGTAACATAGTAAGAGTAAATCCGGGACACTCAAATTGGTATGATATGTTACGTTTGGTATGGTTACATAAGACAGATGGTTACTTAATGCAAAAAGGGGGGTTGGTCGGGATGGATACAGGGCGTATAATGCGAACGTCTATCAACCCAAAGGTTACGAGTCTGAATCTCATCACAGAGAGGTTTAAAATTTCAGCAACTTTACAACTACTTACTACTTTTTAGCTACTTTGCAACTACTTAGGATGTTTGCATGCTAGCTAAGCCTTCCTAAACATCTACGGATGACTTTAGCATTTTAGCTAATTAGCAACTTTCAACTACTTACTTTTTAGCTACTTAGCATGTTAGCTAACCCTTCACCTTACCTTAACCCTTTTAGCTAACCCTTAGCCTAACTCCTAAACTTAACCCTAACTTTACCCCTAACCCCTAGCCTAACTAACATTAGCTACCTAGTTTGAATTCGTAAGATATACATTTTGCAAATTTGCAATATAATACGAATTGTAATTCGTAATATCATACGAAATGGGTGGTGGATATCCACAAATGAATACATACTATTCGAAACGTAACATATCATACTAAATGGAGTGTCTTGGATTTAAGTACAGAATAATAGGAAATGCTCTGACAGCACTATAGATCCAGTACCCCCCTGCACATTATAAGTATGGTACTGGAACTGACCCTGTATATAGTATGTTTGCTTATTTTATCGTGTTCCTATTTCTTATTTTTATATCGCTTGTGTTTTTGTCCTGCCTTGTTATTTTTAATATTACATTGTTATTGATTACTGCATTGTTGGGGTTAGAGTTTGCAAGAAAGGCATTTCACTGTACTTGTGGATGTGACATTAAATCTTGAAATGTCCCCAAAAAAACATGTTAGACAAGGTAGGATCTATTTGTGTTGGTAAAATCAATCATGCGAGAACTGTCGATGGAAACGCTTTTATGCGCAAATATTGATATAATAACCATCATATCGAAGTAAACTTGGGAGTCACGCAATGACATGTGTGGTCCTCCCACTACGACTCATCAGGAAAGCTACAGATGAAATAAATTGTGAACTTCACAGGGTGGTGAAAGTGCAAGGTGATGAGCTTGATACACCTTTCCCAAAAAATATTGAAGGTTTTATTCTGGTGACATACTCATCGATGCTTGGCTGCCGTTTGACAAATAAAAATGATCCATAATCTCATCATGTAGGCTATACTGGGCGCTATAGTATTGTATCTGCGTGCTGTTGGCCATATAACGCAAAACAACAAATTGTGAGAAAACCATCAGTACAGCCAAAAAAGTGACGGAAACCCATTTAACGTGTTTTTTTAAATGTATCGGTACATGGGAACTTAACCAATGTATTTGTGCACTACAGTGCCTTCGGAAAGTATTCAGACCACTTGACTCTATTATACATTTTGTTACGTTACAGCCTTATTCTAAAATGTATTAAATAAATAAAAATCCTCAGCAATCTACACACAATACCCCATAATGACAAAGCAAAAACAGGGTTAGACATTTTTGCAAATGTATAAAAAAACAGATACCTTATTTATATAAGTATTCAGACCTTTTGCTATGAGACTCAATGTAGCTTAGGTGAATCCTGTTTCCATTGATAATCCTTGAGATGTTTATACAAGTTGATTGGAGTCCACATGTGGTAAATTCAATTGATTGGACATGATTTGGAAAGGCACACACCTGTCTACATAAGGTCCCACAGTTGACCGTGCATATCAGAGTAAAAACCAAGCCATGAGGTCGAAGGAATTGTCCGTAGAGCTCCGAGACAGGATTGTGTCAAGGCACAGATCTGGGGAAGGGTACCAAAAAATGTCTGCAGCATTAAAGGTCCCGAAGAACAGTGGCCTCCATCATTCTTAAATGGAAGAAGTTTGGAACCACCAAGACTCTTCCTTGAGCTGGCCGCCCGGCCAAACTGAGCAAACGGGGGAGAAGCGCATTGGTCAGGGAGGTGACCAACAACCCGATGGTCACTCTGACAGAGCTCTAGAGTTCCTCAACCATCTCTGCAGCACTCCACCAATCAGGCTTTTATGGTAGAGTGGCCAGGCAGAAGCCACTCCTCAGTAAAAGGCACAACAGACCACTTTGAGTTTGCCAAAAGGCACCTAAAGACTCTCAGACCACGAGAAACAAGATTCTCTGGAGGCCTAAATGCCAAGCGTCACATCTGGAGGAAGCATTGTGATGTTTTTCAGAGGCAGAGACTGGGAGACAAGTCAGGATTGAGACAAAGATGAACGGAGCAAAGTACAGAGATCCTTGATGAAAACCCACTCAGGACAACGACACTAAGCTCACAGCCAAGACAACGCAGGAGTCCCTTCGGGAAAAGTCTCTGAATGTCCTTGAGTGGCCCAGCCAGAGCTCGGACCGAATCGAACATCTCTGTAGACCTGAAAATAGCTGTGCAGCGAAACTCCCCTTCCAACCGGACAGACCTTGAGAGGATCTGCAGAGAATGGGAGAAACTCCCCAAATACAGGTGTGCCAAGCTTGTAGCGTCATACCCAAGAAGACTCGAGGCTGTAATCACTGCATTAGGTGATTCAACAAAGTACTGAGTAAAGGGTCTGAATACTTATGTAATGTGATAAAAAAACTGGACTACTTTTGCTTTGTCATTATGGGGTATTGTGTAGATTGATGAGGGGGGGAAAATCTATTTAATCCATTTTAGGGGTCTGAATACTTTCAGAATGCACTCTCACCACACAGTCTTATCTTCTTCTACATCTGCATTGCTTGCTGTTTGGGGTTTTAGGCTGGGGTTCTGTATAGCACTTTGACATCTGCTGTAAAAAGGGCTTTATAAATATTTGATGGATGGTGGGAAATTGGACATTGTTTTTATGCAGATTTACAAATATTTGCATGAAAATCTGTCGCCAATTGGATGGAAACCTACGTAGCTAGTGACCTGGTTTGAGGACAAATTATTTTCAATGATTAAATAGATGTCCAAAAATCTGGCATTCTTGATGAATAAAGATAAATCTGAAGACATTCAGGAAGGCCGTTGTTATGGCAGCTTGATCAGCAGCGATATGGGGAGACATTGAAATTGAAATCATACATTAAAATCAATCTTTCAGACAGTTGATAGATGTTGGCTGTTGAGGAATATAAACATTTATTGAGTAATGCAATAATATGCAAAGTTGACTAAATGGCAGTGGAGACATTGTTCTTTCACTGAACTAGCAATCAAAAGGTCCTGCTTCATTCATGGTCACCTCAACATGGTCATGAACATTTCTCCTTGTGGGAATGGAAATAAAAAAAGCATAACAAAAATAAATCTAACCATATAAATAAATAGACATGCGTCTCTCCATCGTAAAACTGAAAATAAATACAAGCTCTTTAAAAGAACTCCAGCAAATACCTCTTCAAAGCACCGAAGGTTACGCTCGCCATTTTCATTTTTGATTCCACCAACCCTCCCATTTCCCCTCCCTTCTCTCTCACGATCCGATGTAGTCATTCCAGCTCTGTTCTCTTCCATTGTTTGTGCTATTAACAAACCACAGTACAGACTCAAAGGAGAGTTAACACAACTAAGGGGTTCAGTCCGTTTCCATGGCACCACTTTCCTTGGACACCATAAGCCTCATCAGTTTGCCATGCAGTTTCTCGATCTTCTTCACGTCCTGGGCCTGGTCCGTCTTGTATTGTAAACACTGCAATGGAACAGAATGAGTCGTGGATTAGGTAGAGGGAAACAGACATGAGGCAAATATTTGTTATATACAAAAATTAAAAAACAACATGTCTCAAAAGTCTTACAAGCAACTGGTTAGTTTGACAAATAGAGCCCCACAGTGGTGTTGTCATATTACCCATAAAACCTAGCGGTTAAACAGGAATATGGTTCCAATCGTGATTAGGATTAGGCCTGGCTCGTAGTCAGCGTTCCAATTCATCCTAAAGGTGTTTGATAGGGTTGAGGTCAGAGCTCTGTGCAGGCCAGTCAAGTTCTTCCACACTGATCGACAAACCATTTCTGTATGGACCTCGCTTTGTGCATGTCATGCTTAAACAGGAAAGGGCCTTCCCCAAACTGTTGCCACAAAGTTGGAAGCACAGAATCGTCTGTCATTGTAGCATTAAGATTTCCCTTCAGTGGAACTAAAAACAACCCCAGACCATTATTCTTCCTCCAATAAACTTCACAGTTGGCACTACTGTAGTCGGGCAGGTAACGTTCACCTGGCATCCGCCAAACCCAGATTTGTCCGTCGGACTGCCAGATGGTGAAGCGTGATTCAATACTCCAGAGAACACGTTTCCACTGGTCCAGAGTCCAATAGCTGCGAGCTTTACACCACTCCAGCCGACACTTGGCATTGCACATGGTGATCTTAGGCTTGTGTGCGTGCGGCTGCTCGGCCATGGAAACACATTTCATAAAGCCTAAAGCTCCTGATTAACAGTTCTTGTGTTGACTTCCTTCCAGAGGCAGTTTGGAACTCGGTAGTGAGTGTAGCAACTGAGGACAGATAAAAAAATGTACACACTACGCGCTTCAACACTCGGCGGTCCCGTTCTGTGAGCTTGTGTGACCTACCACTTTGCGGCTAAGTCGTTGTTGCTGCTAGAGGTTTCGACTTCACAATAACAGCACTTACAGTTGACCGGGGCAGCTCTAGCAGGGCAGAAATATGAAGAACTGACTTGTTGGAAAGGTGGCATCTATGACAGTACCACGTTGAAAGTCACTGAGCTCTTCAGTAAGGCCATTCTACTGCCAATGTTTGTCTCTGGATATTGCATGGCTGTGTGCCCTATTCTATACACCTGTCAGCAACAGGAGTGGCTGAAATAGCTGAAGCTACTAATTTGAAGGGGTGCTTTTGTATATACAGTCCAAATGAAAGTGATTTCAACATTCTGACTTGTAATGGGACTGTTTGGAAATGTTGAGCCTACATGTTAGATACATGCAAGTCTTCCACTCTCGGATTCTTAACAGGGACTAGTGGTTAGTGTAATGTAGGATACAAACAGATGTGCACATTGAACAGACTGTCTTCTCTTGAACATACCACTGCATCATCGGTGACTTTGATGCGAAGGTTACCATCACAGTGTCTGTATTTGAGAACCACCCTGACCTGTATTAAAAGGAGAAGAAAATATTTTACAAACGTTAGCTAACTCGTTTCAACAAAGGTAACTGAAAGACCTTAGCCAATTTATTGAATTGAAATAATATGCAACTAACAGAGCTACATGTATTACAACATGGTTGATTATCTTAAAAGTATTCAGATTTCAACAGTTGACTAAACTTACTATTAGGCAATTTATATTTTTTCCTTCCTATTCACATTTGCCAGCATATTTAACGTTAACAGTTGGCTTCTCGTAAGCTGGCTGCATTGCTTGAAAACGGCAAGCTAACAAACTAGCTAACAGTAGTTAGCTATCCTGGCTGCTCCTCTAGACTTCATAGCCCTCCAACGGTGATGGTTATTATGGGCTATCACATTTATTTGTGCTGTGACATAACCATTACTAAATAAATGTTGCTAGTTACTGTAGCTAACAAAGTTTTAAACTTCATGGTTACCTTCATTGGCGCTGTCAAATATAGTTTTTCTGCTGCACGGGCGAACTCTTCCCATGTTTGATAATAAGGCATAATCCTTGTGCATATGAAGTCAATTATAAAGGAAAAACTGTTTAAATCGGCCTGTTAGGTTTTCTAACTTCTTAAAAACCACATCAGCGAACTACCAGGTAGAAAAGAACCGATGTATATAAACGTCTGCGATTGGACGAGAGCTCTGAAGACCAATCACAGAGCACAATACTGTGGAGTTCAAGGTATGTCGTAATTCTAGAAAATATTCTACATAGCTACGAGACATGATTCTCCTCCAGAGAGAAGTCCACAGTCTTTGCTGCTATACTCATGGAGGCCTTCACGCATCAGCCAGTAGATGGCAGAAATAGTTATGTTTTTTTCAAGAGCGCAAGAAGGGCGCTTTCATTAGAAAGTGAACATAACAGAAATGAATAAAATTAGATTTCATTCTTCTTGACAAAAAATATATTATTCTCAACAGTATAAGAAATTCAACTAAACAATTTCACGTTTCATTGAATAATGGCCTGTTTGAAAACAAACCAAAGATATTTGACTAGCAAAAGCAGTCCATAGACCTATTTGATTATTGATTAAATATACAGTAACAGTCAAAAGTTTGGACACACCTACTCATTCAAGGGTTTCTTTTTTTAACTATTTTAGTAATAGTGAAGCCATCAAAACTATGAAATAACACATATGGAATCATGTAGTAACCCCAAAAAGTATTAAACAAATCAAAATCTATTTTATATTTGAGATTCTTTAAAGTAGCCACCCTTTGCCTTGATGACAGCTTTGCACACTGGATCCTGGACTTCTTGACGGGCTGACCCCAGGGTGGTGAGGGTAGGCAACATCGCCTCCGCCACGCTGACCCTCAACACAGGGGCCCCACAGGGGTGTGTGCTTAGTACCCTCCTGCACTCCCTGTTCAGCCACGTACGACTCCAACACCATCGTCAAGTTTGCTGACGACATGGTGGTGGTAGGCCTGATCACCAGCGACGATGAGACAGCCTACAGGGAGGAGGTCAGTGACCTGGCAGAGTGGTGCCAGAACAACAACCTCTCTCTCAATGTCAGTAAAACCGTGGACTACAGGAAACAGGGAGGGGAGCACACCCCCACCCACATTGACGGGGCAGCAGTGGAGCAGGTCGAGAACTTCAAGTTCCTCGGTGTCCAAATCATTAAAGACTTAAAATGGTCCAAACAGGTTTGGTATGGGCCCTCAAATCCTCCAACTGTACCATTGAGAACATTTTGACTCGCTGCATCACTGATATGGCAATAACACTGCCCTTAATCGCATGGCGCTACAGAGGGTGGTGTGGACAAGACAGGGATCAAACCCCAGGCTGTAGTGACACCGCACCACTGCAATGCAGTGCCTTAGACCACTGCGCCACTCAGGAGGCCTCATTTAACACACTTTAAATGGTTTAGATAGTTATCACAGTGTAAATAGCTATTTATAATTCAATAGGCTACTACTCTTGCTCCCCAGACCAGGTGAAATTTAACTTGAATGAGAAATCAAATAGGCTACTGAATCTCTAGGCCAGTAAGTATTTTCAGTCTCTGAGATAGATGACTCTTCTCTCTACCAGAAGCAGGTTGATGTTTATTAGAATGAGTCTTGTTCTGGAGGCAGAACTGAGCAATTTCTGCTAGATGGGCTATATTGTAAAATTTCTTGAAAACAAAAATGTGCTTTTTGGACTTATGGAGTGTGCTTAAGGAGGTGGTTAGGGTTAGGTTTCAAATCAGTTTAATGACTTTGTGGCTGCCGCTTTGCAGAGCTGCCTCAAGAACAAGTTAAATTACGAAAAAACGCTAACCTGCCTTCCAGGATTTACAAAAATTGCATAATACATTGTTTTGTTTTCATGTAGCCTATAATTAATACTATATCTGAAATAACAAAGCAAAAACTTGGGCTAATTGAGATATCGATAGTGACTAACAAATGTCAGTCAATTACTATAGCTCCCAGTGTAATTTTGTAAATGCCGGATCTCATGGTGCTTTCACCACAACTAGGAACTCGGGAAAAAACTAGGTCAGATTATGACGTCATTGATCTTCAGGTCGGAAAGTCGGAGCTTTAGAAAGATGCCCGAGTTTCCGATTTAGAATTCCGAGGTCGATGCCCTTTAAAAAAAAAAAATCCCAGTCGTTTTTGCCGAGTGCCCAGTTGTTTTGAAAGCAGCATGAGCTGGTACGAACGGAGACAGGCCCACAGTCCCCTCCCGATTAATCGTGGGAGACAATAACTGACATCCACATAGTGGCGCACTGAGGTTGTTTATTAGCCTACAGCCCCCCCATAAACGTCTCATTCAAAAATCCCGTTATTCCCTTTTTTTTGTAAGGGGTACTTGCACCATCTCTGTTGGCTTTTGGGCTATCCAAAAAATCGAGGGGGTGCGGCCCTGTATGTTCTGTACGTCTCTTACGTACTTCACGTAGTTGAGAAACGCTTTGCGTCAGTGTTGTAGCAGAAGAGAGACGGGGATCCCAGCGGCACGTTGTCGCTATATGAAACAACTGCAGTCTTGCAGTAGCGAAAACCATAGAGTTTTTTTCCCGTCTCTTCTTTCATTACAATTTCGTAAACGGAGGCGCGATGCAATAGATCATGTAGGATAAATACTTTTTACAATTTCATTTTTCTTTTTTTTAAACTATACTGGATGTAACTACGAGCCTCTTTCGTCCCGCGGCGTTCCATTGATATTATTTTGTAGCCTATTTAAGTGCGAACTTTCTGAAAACCATTGCAAGATAAGTCATCAGTTAAATAACTTATTTGAAGCCCTTGACGAAGACCCTGTTGTGTGACAGTACTGTGACTGAATCATGAGGTTAGTAATGATCTAAGTCTTGATTAAAAAACATTGCAGCAACATGATGCGAACATTTAAATTAAATTCACACAGGTAACTTTTTGAGAGGCTATATTTCCAACAAACTTTCTAACCGTATGCGATCAAATGCATGTTATTCATTAGGTTATTTGGTCGTTTAAATATAGTAAAAAAGTGTATTCTATTCTGCATATACAGCAAATTGCAGTGCAGCTATGTCGATGTGGATCTTGCCTCATTGAATGTAAAATAGCAAGGCATGCATTGCGCAATTGTATTATCAGTGGCTGCTACAGAGTTTACTGAAAAACACATTTGTTTTTTATTTCAAACTGTGTCACATCTCCACACGCCTCCAGAACAACATTTGCCCAGTTGTTGCAATCAATGCAGTAACGGGCAGGAGCAATAACCGCAAGTTGAATGGTTAAACCTAGGCTAATTGACCAGTGTACTTTCAGTCAACATGAATGTCAATTTGATCATAGCAATTTCCCATGCATATTGACAAAACAAGACCCATGGAAATGTTGCTAGGGTTGTATTCTACGTGCAATGGGCTTTAATTCATTGTGGATTTTTTTTGCTGGTTAGACATTTTGGGATTATTCACGACGATAATGAAATATAATTTATTTGATGTCACATTAATTCAAACATCCGTTTTTTTCGTTGATGTTGACAATTGGATAGGGCTATCACGGTTTATTACGCAGGGCTTGCGCACTAACTGACTTGTGCCTTAAAACATACATGTATTTGCATTGAACACATTTAATATCACACAATTCTAAACCTGTATTTAGTAAGTATGATTATTTCATTTTTAATGTTTTATTAGTCCTCTAAGGTCGTTCTTCCACCTATGTCACACTTGACTTGCTGATGATGAGCACCACTGACTTAGGTGTCCCATGTCTCTGCAGTGCAGGTGTGCCGTTTACTGTAACCCCAGGATGAAACAAACATCTCAAATGTGCATGTTATAGTATACAATATTTAGTCTTCCTCTATTCAAAAGGTGTTATGTTGCTGATAAAGATGTGTATAAGTATAACAGCTTTGTGGCTGTTTGAAAAGGGCTCTCATTGTGTTGCAACGCGCTCATCACATTGTAGTGGAGGGAGTTGTCTGTGGGCTACGGAGAGTTCAGATGTCGAGGCTTGGTCCACAGTCAGAGGGTGACCCCTAGTCAGATCCATGACTCAACATGGCGGGGGCGTGGTGCGGATGAGGCCCCTCGAGAGAAAGGCCTAAATGAGGCCAGCTGCTGGCATCTCTCCACTAGACCAAGCCTCATCTAACGATGGCTCCGGCTGCTCCAAGGAACTCAAGCGCTGCTGGAATTCTCAAATATATATTTTTTTATCCATCTTGCTGATTGGTGATCACATTACTTATTGGAAATAGTAAATAACTAGGTTTCCATCCAATTGGTGACAGATTTTCATGCGAATATTCTAAAATCTGCATAAAACAATATGCACATATTTCCATCAAACTGGCTTATTGCGGATAAAAGACTTTGCGTGATGACGTAGTGTACAGAAAAATAACTTTTGAAGTTAACTTCCCATGTACCGAATAAAAAAACAAACAAGTTAAATGGGTCTCCATCACATTGTCAACTCTACTGATGATTTTGTCACAACTGTTGCGTTATATAGCACGTGCGCTCCAACCAACAGCTCACAGATACAGTGTGAGTAGGCTACCTACATGAGATTGTAGATAAGAGCGAGGTTATTTGCATTTGTCAAACAGCAGCCAAACATCAATCGTCATGTCACCAGAATAAGACCCCCAATATGTATTGGAAAGCAGCATCAAGCGCATCACCGTGCACTTTCACCCCACTGTGAAGTTCATCACAATTGATGTAATCTGTTGCCTAATAAACTGCATGGTTTCCCGAGTTATAGTTGGAGGACCACACAACATATGCGTGACTCCAAGTTTACTTTGATATGATAATTATATCAATATTTGAGCATAAATGCGTTTCCACAGCCATTTCTCGCATAATTAATTTTACAGACACAAAAAGATCCCACCATGTCGAACGAACAAATTCTCTGTTGACATTTATAAAATTGTTTCCGCATTTCCTTTTTCCTAAAGCCCGGTTGTGACTTTTCATGCGTCAAGTAATTCATCCGCATGGAATGGTTGTATGGAGACCTGGTTAGTGATAGTAAATGGTGGGTGAAATTGAAGTAGTCCTTTCTGTTTTGATTCATTAGACAACAAAGATGAGTGTCAAAAGGGGGGCTAGACTATCAGATGTGCTTGGTGGGTTTGTTCAACAGGTGTGAGGTGGTTGCTTGGGTTGACTGCTAGGCCAAGTTGCTGGCCTGACTGACTCGTGACCATTTGTTGGTGTGTGTCAGGACAGACCGCATGGAAGTTGTCTTTCTCCATGTCAACTGATCAGTCACTATAAGCCCAAAGACCTGTCAACATAAGACACCTTTACTATGTCAGGGATGAAACCTGAACTGTCTGTTCCTTTAAAATTCCTCCCCCATGATGTTCTAAAATAGAGCCCCCAGTCAGTTATGCATCCTGGGAAGTGAAGCACACTTGACGTTTTATCACTCCCGGTTGACGATTAAGCATCAGGCTGTGAGGTGTCATAGTAACAGCCTCTGACAGCCTTTTGAGGAGCCTGTTACATTTACACTGATCCTGAGAAATAACAGCTGTGGAAATGCTGCTGGTATTTTTTTGTATACATTTCTTGTTCTAGTTTTCCTGATGACTGCCACAATTGTATTCAGCCTCTGGCTTTTTAATGGACTGGAGTAACCCTCCAAATAAAAAATCATTTAGTCCAAGTTTGTCTTGAGCCTAGTGATGCAAGTGGCTCATCAGACAGCAGTCAATAGGGATGAACTGTGTGTGTGTGTGTGTGTGTGTGTGTGTGTGTGTGTGTGTGTGTGTGTGTGTGTGTGTGTGTGTGTGTGTGTGTGTGTGTGTGTGTGTGTGTGTGTGTGTGTGTGTGTGTGTGTGTGTGTGTGTGTGTGTGTGTGTGTGTGTGTCCACAGTCAGCCGTGACTGAGCGGAAAGCCAGGGCTTAATCCCAGATAGTGTTACCATACAGTAATAATTGGACGTAATTTCTGTTTCATTTGATAGGGGACTGTCATAAAACGGTGGCATGAGTCTTCGGAATAGGATGTGAGGAATAAGTTATTGTGCTCCAATAATTTATTTTGTCAATTTTCTCAGATTCTATCATCCACCCTCTGATCTCTGCTTTTCTCATCCCCCTCTACCTCCAGCTCTCTATCTGACAGTCCATCCTTATCACTCTAATTTCTCCTCTGTTCACCGAAAAACTGCAAACCAGCCTTTCTGTAAGCATTTTATTTTGGCCTCTATCTGATGTCATTGCAAAGGAGTTTCATCTTTCACTCTGTGCACTTCACTTATCTCTGAGTGATTGTTCGTCCAAGCAAAGTGGACCCAGGAGAGAACTAATCACCACAGTGTTTCATGTCCCAGGATTAGGGCTGATTTACAGGAGACAAGTGGTTTTGTGCTCAAATAAGGTTACGTAATGTTTAATCCACTGACTGCGTTAAAACATTTTCGTCTGGTGTTTCCCCTCCTACCTGTTGTGTGTGTGAAACTAAGTTTAACTGGGTGTAAGTAAGCTGCTCTGTCTTTGTGTTTGTGTGTGTGTACACATTTTACTTGTGAGTACCAGAAGTCCTCACAAGAATACTAAACCAACTAAAATTCAGAGAAGTGAGGACATTATGCCAGTTCTCAATTGTAAAAAGCCTATTTTAGTGTTAAGGTTAGAATTAGGGTTAGTGCTAGTGGTTACAGTCAGGGTTAGGGGGGGGGAGAGAGAGAGGGAGCGAGCTCAGAGAGAGAGAAGGAGCGAGCTCAGAGAGAGAGATCGAGCGAGCTCAGAGAGAGAGAGGGAGCGAGCTCAGAGAGAGAGAAGGAGCGAGCTCAGAGAGAGAGATCGAGCGAGCTCAGAGAGAAAGAGAGAGCAAGCAGAGAGAGATGGAGCAAGCAGAGAGAGAGAGCGAGGGAGCTCAGAAAGAAAGAAAGAGAGCGAGAGCGAGCGAGCTCAGAGAGAGAGAGCGAGCTCAGAGAGAGAGAGGGAGCGAGCTCAGAGAGAGAGAGAGCGAGCTCAGAGAGAGGGAGGGAGCGAGCTCAGAGAGAGCGAGCAAGCGAGCTCAGAGAGAAAGAGACAGCGAGCGAGCTCAGAGAGACAGAGAGCGAGCGAGCTCAGAGAGACAGAGAGCGAGCGAGCTCAGAGAGACAGAGCGAGCTCTTAGAGAGACAGAGCAAGCGAGCTCAGAGAGAAAGAGACAGTGAGCGAGCTCAGAGAGAGAGATCGAGCGAGCTCAGAGAGAGAGAGGGAGCGAGCTCAGAGAGAGAGGGAGCGAGCTCAGAGAGAGAGAGAGAGCGAGCAGAGAAAGATGGAGCGAGCAGAGAGAGAGAGCGAGGGAGCTCAGAAAGAAAGAGAGCGAGAGCGAGCGAGCTCAGAGAGAGAGAGAGAGAGAGCGAGGGAGCAAGCGAGCTCAGAGAGAGAGAGAGAGAGAGAGGGAGCGAGCTCAGAGAGAGAGAGGGAGCGAGCTCAGAGAGAGAGAGGGAGCGAGCTCAGAGAGAGAGAGAGAGGGAGCGAGCTCAGAGAGAAAGAGAGAACGAGCAGAGAGAGATGGAGCGAGCAGAGAGAGAGCGAGGGAGCTCAGAAAGAAAGAGAGCGAGAGCGAGGGGGGGGGGGTCGTTCCGTGTCATTTCAGCAAGTCATGACACCCACCATCTCAGATTGCTCTGAAATCATTTCTGTACTTAGAAAACAGATCAGATTAGCATTCCTGAAGCATTATTTGGTTGAAATATTATTGGATGTCTGCGAAATTAATTGGTTGCTTCCAAAATTGGCCATTTTAATTATAGGACTCATATATATTCATAACTATAGTACCTAACATCCGGATTTTCCCACGGTTGCTGTTGACGCATATCCAATTGGAATTTGTGGTCTGCTTATTTTATAATTTCATTTAGGATACCATTTACACCACAGGCCTCTCAGAGAGGAAACCGAGAGCGAGAGAGAGGAGTCAGAAGTAAGCAAGAGAACCCAGAGAGAGAGAGCGAAAGAGAATGGGAAGCGGAAAGGAGAGGTGAAGAGGGGGGGGGGTAGGCGTAGCTCAGAGGAATGGA